>NC_065518.1:36673024-36683949 GCF_006386435.1 Epinephelus moara | reverse complement strand
TGCTCTAAAGTTGGGCATTTTAACATGGGGGTCTATGGGAATTGACTCACTTCCGGAGCCAGCCTCAAGTGGACAGTCAGTGAACTGCAGTTTTTGGCACTTCCGCATTGGTCTCACTCGTCTCCCCCGGAGGTTGGGGCTTGTTTCTAACTTTAGGTCCCGTTTATATGACGATTTCAACTGAAAATGGTAAACTTTAGTTGCGTTTTGGCTGATCATTTACAGGACAGCGGCGTTTTGGGTGCTTGAAAACGCAGCGTTTTGANGCACTTCCGCATTGGTCTCACTCGTCTCCCCCGGAGGTTGGGGCTTGTTTCTAACTTTAGGTCCCGTTTATATGACGATTTCAACTGAAAATGGTAAACTTTAGTTGCGTTTTGGCTGATCATTTACAGGACAGCGGCGTTTTGGGTGCTTGAAAACGCAGCGTTTTGAAAACGGGTTCCAGAGTCCAAGTTTTTGGAAATGGCATCGTCTCCATTGTCATGTAAACTTGCAATATGCAGTTCCTCTGAAAACAGAGACTTTTCGCACATGCGCATTACGGTTCCAGTCACTAGGCATGCACAAGAAAGTCGACCATCACAACAACAATGCCGAGCTCTGTGCTGCTCACCCTGTTTGAATTTATCAACGCTTCTCCAGCAAAGTGTAGCTCTACTGTAGCAACTCCACCTCGTCATCCGTCCAGACAAAGTTATCTGTGCGTGCTTTCGCCATTGTCTCTTCTTTGTTTTGATTTGTAATCACCGCGTTGTAGAGGAAGGCGCTTCAGTGCAGGCGTGTGGCGTTGTGCCGTGGTGTTGCTTTACAAATTTACACTGCCACCCATTGGCCTGGCGTGCATTCTACAGCATTTCCAGTAGATTTTGCGGCTCTGTGTGAATGGGGGTCGTTTCAATAACGTTGTCATATAAACACAGAAGTTTTTTAAAACGCAAAGGACAGACTTTTCTGTTTTTAGAGAAACCGTTGTCGTCTAAACAGGGCCTTAGACTCATCACCCTATCTGACACTCCTACTCCATTCTCTTCCCATCCACACCATGATGAAACAGCTTGAACCCTGCTCCTAAGCTTCTAGCCTTGCTACCTTTCCACCTGTGCTCCTGAACACACAATATATCCACCTTCCTCCTCTGTATCATGCCAGCCAACTCTCTAGCTTTCCCTGTCATAGTCCCCACATTTAAAGTACCTACTCTTAGTTCTAGACTCTTGCCTTTCCTCTTCTCTCTCTGCCTACAGACACGCCTTCCTCCTCTCCTTTTTTGACTATACAATAGTCCAATTTCCACCGGCACCCTGTAGGTCAACAGCACCGGTGTCAGTTGTTGTTAACCCGGGCCTCGACTGACCCAGAATGGAAGTCGTATTCATGATTTGCATGTTTGATTTGGCATAGGTTTTACGTCAGATGCCCTTCCTGACATAGCCCTCTGTATTTATCTGGGCTTGGGACCGGCCCAATGAGAACACTGGCTTGTGCATTAGGCCTGATTACAGTGGTACATACAGTAATCCCTCTACATTTTGCATGTAAGCCTTACATGCCTGTCAATGAACTTGGTACAACTCTGTAAAATAAATGATCATCTTATTTTTCATCTGCTTACTGGGAAAATTGAATGTTATCGTATAATTATTTTGGTTGGAATTTCAAAGAAATTTCAAAGAAGTTACTTCCTGATTATACCAGTAAACGACGGAGATTGGACTAATGCGTTTGCAATCAAGATTTCATAGTTATATCCCACCATTTCCCAATAAACTTGTAATAAATAGCTGGTAATTTCGTAAATACAGTCAATTGATTGGCATGATGCATGTTTCTTCATTTTTATCATTTTGGGGGTAATTGAGGTAATTAAGAGGTAATATCAAATAAATTTTCTAAAACATGACTTGTAAATTATTACCCTATTACCATAAAATTTACAGACCTGTAAAACTAAGTGTTACCCTTGTTTTTTTTGTTTGGTTGTTGTCCCAAGTTTAATTTGTAGAAACCAGTTACAATGGTCTGTCTATCCACCAGGAGGAGCAGTGAGTGTGGAAGCCGAAGCGGATAACTGTGCCTCTTATTACTGAGAGAGCTTCCTACACAGAGCATATTTAATGATTATCAGGCTACTATATCATAGGTCATATATATTATGCTTCAGCTTTTGTTATTCAAAAGAACTGCATGAAAATTGAAGTGATATGGCTGGGAACCAAGCGATAATACAGTAAGAACAAAACTGCGTTTGAATCATTACTCTTCGCGGCTGAGTTTATCTGCAGTGGTAATGATAATGTCATATAGTAATAAATATAGTAATATAGTATATATATATATATATATATTAGGGCTGTCAGCGTTAACGTGTTAATCGCGATTAGATTAATGCAATCCATAACGCGTTTATTTTTTTAAATCACATTTTAATTTTGCAAGCCTTTTTGTCTCTTCTACTCACCCGTAGTCATGCTTCGAAGCGGCTTCCTGCAGTAAACTTACCGCGGTGATGGAAAGAAAGAGTGCTACTGGACTTTTGAACGGCTTGTTTAACTTTAAAAAACTTCCAGACGGTTCAGTTTACAAGTCAAAAACAAAATGCAACCTGTGTCAAACGGAGTTTAACTACCACCAGAGTACGTTGAGTTTGAGTTACCACCTCCACGCCAAACACAGTGCAGCCGGCGCACCCCAGCCAAGCGAGCCTCAGCTCCGCCAAAGTACCATTTTGGAGTGTGGGAGACGCCGCAGACCCGTGGATGAAAGTACGTCGAAGAAGTTAACTAAAGCGATCGCTAAATGGGTGGCAACAGACCAGTCAACATCGTAGAAGACTCAGGTATTGTATAAAGTTGGTCTACATGGCACTTTTTTGAAAGAAAATACAAAAGGTCAAAAAGGAAACAACATGCAATTCAAAACGCGATTAATCACGATTAACTATGGAAATTCTGCGATTAATCGCGATTAAAAAAATTAATCGTTTGACAGCCCTAATATATATTTATATATATAACACCATTATTATGGCTTTATAAATGTAATTTATGGTACTGTTAGATTGCTGTTACACCACCCCATTCTGTTTACAGACTGTGTGAAAGACAAGAGGATTTTTTTTAACCTCAGTGAAAATGTTGCTTTTCAAAGACTACACGCCAACAAATATGGACTGAAGCAGAATCTTTCGTTAGATAAAAACAGCTTGTGAATATTGGAAATGATTACATAGCTATTTTCTTTTTTAATAATTATTTTGACGTTCGGACTGTACAACGCTCTGCCACACGCTCTGCCGCACGCACGCGGCACGGCTTCACCTCATTGATCTGTCGCTGTCTCTCTAAACAGATTCATGGAAGCGATATTTCACAAGATCTGATGAAAGATGAATTTGTGATAAAATGTTTATTAGTATTTATTAACACTAGAACCGCCAAGGGGTCATTTTTACCCCCCTGCCATTTTCAAATGCATTTAACTTTGTCACAATAAAACTCAAAACAGACAGACAGACAGATAGACAGAAAGAAAGACAGACAGACAGACAGACAGAAAAGAGGAAAAGAGAGGGATTTGGATCTTGCAGCCTAATTATGAATCGGGGAAAATGGATGACTGTCGAACAAGCTCTGGCGATGCTTCAGGACATAAGTGATGGAGAATCAGATGGGGGAGAGGTGACTGAGGGAGAGACTGATGGGCGGAGACACAACGGTGGAAATGAGAGAGGAAGAACTGGATGAGGGAGAGACCAATGATCCGTCCGTTTCACCTGGCGAGGAGGAGTCATCTGAAGATGAAGAGCCGGGGCTGGCATTCAGAAAAAGGCCCATGCCTCCGGTGGCAGAGGCCCCCCCCGCTTCACCCTCACAATTATAGCAGCCCTCTGATGTTGTGACAGGCAAGCCCCCACTCTCACAAAACAGGTTTACTAATCATATACATATATATATATATATATGTATATACACACACACACACACATATATATATATATATATGTATATATATATATATATATATGCTGTATATATATATAGTAGTAGTTTCTAGCAAGATTACTGCACTTGCAAAACAAATTTTATTTATTTTTTATAATGTCGGACCAACCAGATCTGTGTGAGGGCCATGCAGCTGGAAAAGATTAAAAGAGAGCCGGGATTACACACTGGAAGAGTGCAGTCACAGAACATCTTGATTGAAGTAGCTGGCCCAAATGCACGTGCATGCTGTAATGTTGATGACCATTTGAGCTTGTTCATGTGTTTGATGGATCGTGTCATGCTGCAACCCATCTGCGACTGTACGGTGGCAGAGGCGTGTCGGTGTGGAGCGGTGTTATGAGCCTTACTGGCGTCGCTCATAATGTAATAACAGTTCATAATGTAATAATGGCTCATATTGTGAGAAAACTGCTGCATTATCATCATTTTTACATCTTAAAGGTGCAAATAAAGCAAACGGCATGGGTTTCAGCGCATAGTAAACTAAATTAGTGAAACCAAGAATTATTTAATCGTAATTGCATTCTCACATTTTATTATATAAGATGTATAAAGTTGAGCCACTAGGTGGCACCCGTGTTTGGTATTTTGGGCCTTGAGAATGCCATGCTCACTTCCACTGTCTGATTGTTGCAGGTAAGCAGTTGGTGGAAAGTTTAAATATTATGACGGATGAAGACTGCTGCATAAGTATTAGTACGTTATACAGAGTGGCTGGATGCAATAGTGGCCTTGCGTCCAGTATCAGGCAGCTCTTCAGCCAAAATGCCAGGTGGATTACAGCCTGGATCGTGACTAAACATATATCCTTTGGATGGGTCCATATTAAAGACATTCATTGGAAGAAGTAAAGTTTTTTTTTTTCCCTTGTTTTTTTTAAATCCCATTCACTCGTTAAGCCTTGATCTGAGTGAACACTGGCACAGTCACTGACAAATGGAGCCCCCTGGACTTGATTTTTGTTGGCAACTATAATTTATGGTTATGTATTATTTATGCATATTGTTTAGTTAAATTTCTTTGGACTTATGTTTTTACTTGGGTGTCCTGACAGGCTGTGTTTACATTTTAAGAACTTTTGAGCTGGTCCATTGTTATTACATGGTTCTAAAACGCTCTTCTTATTCTTGCACAAGTTCCAAAATAAAGTAAATTGAATGAATATGTAACGCTGCTATCATGTATTTAACCTAAGTAGTAGGGAAACAATGCTTATTAAAAGTCTTT
Organism: Epinephelus moara; assembly: GCF_006386435.1. Classification (NCBI taxonomy): domain Eukaryota; kingdom Metazoa; phylum Chordata; class Actinopteri; order Perciformes; family Serranidae; genus Epinephelus; species Epinephelus moara. The sequence goes on along the minus strand of NC_065518.1, from coordinate 36,678,715 downwards.
ATTAAATTGGCATTAAGACCAACAATAAAATAACAGCAACATTTTGACTGGAAGGTCTTCACTAGGTTGTATGGAAGGAGGGGGTGTTCACTTACTTATTTGAAAAGACCAATCTTAAATGTGTTGTTATTGAAGAAGTTATTGTGTCCTGCATTTATTGTAGCAATAGTAAACAAAGGAAATGCTCTTTTAAACTACATGAACTACAGTCCCCCTCCTTCTTCCCTAATCCACCCTCTTCTCCAGCCGGCTTTTGAGTTGGTTACTGTCGCGCCATCTATAAACAAATCATAGTCAAACACAAACACAGACCTCTGCCCTTAAGTGCACTCTCGTTGTCAGTGTGTGCAGTTTTGACCAAAAAAGGATGATAATGCAACACTTTTCTCACAATATGAGCCATTATTACATTATGAGCTGTTATAACATTATGAGCGGCGGCAGTAAGGCTCATAATGTAATAAGTTATTACATTATTACATTATGCACTAAGCTGTTATTACGTTATACACTCATGATTTTATTACATAATGAGCCGATTATTACATTATGAACTTTTATTACATTTCTGTTATTACATTATGAAGCGTTATTACATTATGAGCCATGAGTTGCTACACACGTCAGTGCAAGTCTTTTGCATGTGCCAACACGAGCTGCAAAGTCGGCTCCCTTGCTGACCGTCCCCAAGCAGAGGAGGAAGAATTGTGGTGTGAAGGGCAAATGCGCAAAAAACAAAACTACAAAAACGTGCATGAGATGCTGTGTGGACAGTGCACCGTAAAAATGTACTGTGTGTGTGTGTGTGTGTGTGTGTGTGTAAGTGTGTGTGCCACTGTAAATAGTTACCAGTAAATAGAGCGCACCCTCCGTTTCTTTGTATAATATTGTTCAAAAATCGTTTATTTCTATCCAAATATAACTTATTCAAATTTAATATTTTGTCATTGCTGTTATTACAAATTACAAACCACATAAAACTAATCAAAAATAACTATTTTATCAAGTCTTTCTCATTACTTTTTAAAACAACAAAAATTAAAAGCTTGTCATTGCTTCAAGAAATGACAGCTTTGCCATGGCTGATGGTGTTACAGCAGGGGGCGGGTAAAAATGACCCACTCTGGCGGTTCTAGGGGGTATTGGAATGTTGGCGGTTTTAGTTTTAAATGTGTTTGTAGCAAATTCTGAATTAGTTAATCAAGAATTTGTCACAGGCAGCTTTCACAAAGTTGATAAAGTTTCCCATAACTTAATAACTCAAAAGGAGCGCACGTGAAATAAAGCGGTCCTGTTTATCTTTGGAGGTGAGGTAGCCCCCACAAATCATTAACATTACCCTGAACCTTTTTGCTCTCACTGAACAAAAAGGTCTGAACAGCTTCCCAGCCCCCACACTGTCACACACCATCACACTGAGTGAACTGTAGGACTTTTAACGCAAACATTCAACAGCACATCGTCACTGTCGATGTCTGAACTACCACATAAAAGTGACATTTTACAATTCTTCACATTATAAACTAAAAAAAAAATGATTTTGTCTCTTAATTTATGTTAATGTTATTATCTGAAATCTGAGGCCATGGTCCTCTACCCGAAACCGGTGGATTGCCCTCTCTGGGTTGGGGGAGAGTAACTGCCTCAAGTGAGGGAGTTGAAGTATCTTGGGGTCTTGTTCACAAGTGAGGGTAGAATGGAGCATGAGATGGATCAATAGTTTGGTGCGGCTTCTGCAGTGATGGGTGCACTGCACTGGTCTGTCGTGGTGAAGAGGGAGCTGAGGCGAAGCTTTTGATTTACTGGTCCATCTCTGTCCCACCCCTCACCTATGGTCATGAGCTCTGGGTCACTCAAGATTTCACACCCCTCTCAGACAATGTCACAGCCCCCATGGCAGATCAAGGCCAAAAATCTGCAACTGAACTGAGCAAGACCTCAAATATCAAAATATATATGAAAGTGGAAAATGAAAATAAATAATTAATTCAAGAATTCCAGAACTGAATCAAAAATTATATTTAACCTGAAAAAACGTTTCTTGTACTTAATTGTCGTTTAAATAACATTGTTGTATTTTTCAAGTTCGTGATCAAAACTTTCAGTTTCAGATTTTAGTTTTTTCAATTTCAATTTCTTTATCAAATTGATCAAAACTCTTGGCCCTGATTTAGCTCCTATAAAACTAGAGTACTAAAACTCAAACTTGTGATTTCTTCAAGTATAAAGTTTCTGTTTCAGCACTGACAACACTACAGTAGCATAAAGATCATTTGGGTATAAAAAAGAAAAACAAACAAAAGCAGGCTCCCATTCTTTATTGAGCAGCTGCAAACTTTATATTTGATAACATCACACGTTTGAGTCTTACTTCTCTGGTTCCTGGCTTTGATAGAGAGTAGCTCATGTTCACAGATACTGAAGTTTCCTCGGCCATGGAAATGACATATTGGAATTGTGAAGTAAGGTTGTGTATCTCCTTCAAAGTTTAACTCAATGCTTAATCACCGAGTGAACTGACCTACTTGATTCAGGCCATTCCATTGAATTTATTTCGACAGGGAATCTGTAGAAAACCCCATTTGTTGTATTATAGGAAAAGTAGGATCCAGTGTTTTTGGCACTTGACCCATACTAGGGTCTAAAAGTCAGGATATCTTGGTTTGCTCCTTCAGTTTTGACCTTTATTTCTTTATTTTTTAATCTGTCAGTCACATGTTCCATCACTTTATGAATGTGCAATACTAAATTGCTGGAGTGCCCCTTTAAGAATGTAAATATCCTCACCCTGTCGTGAAATGGTTTGTCTGTTTCTCCATTTTAAAACGATGTACTTTAACTGTTATTTTTTCTTTTTACCAGTTAAGCCAGTTAATTATGCGAGACAACTTTGTGAAAACCTGGAAAACTGGCAAACAAGTTTTATAGGAATACATGCAGCTGCTAAGCCTTAGTAAGGCGGAAGAATAGATCATGCCCCTTTGATGCCTTTCTCCTCTATGTTTCACTTTTCTTAGAATTAGAATGACAAAAGCTATTTCCCTCTTGCACAGCCTTAGCCCATGGGGTCATTTAACACCTTGATTTGGTTCTGAAGCTGTTATTTAGCAACAGAGCGATGCAGTGCCTGGAGCTGTATGTGGTGTTGACCCCGGCAGACTGGTGGACAGAATGTTCCTGAGCATCCCTGGGCTCTGGGCTCTCTCCACGGCCCTTACCCTGTTTGTTTTTCTGCCTGAGAGCTGCCACCCCCATCTCCCTCCCCTTCCATCACTCTGCCTCAGCAAGAATGTAAACACGTGGAGGATAAATGCACATGTTCTGGATGTGCTGTATATGCATCTGTACATGTACAAACACATGTACACTATACAGTATGCACAACACACCAGTGCAGATGTAAAAAAGTAAACATTTAAACAATGTTTTGTAATTTCTTGGTATCTTGCTACACCTGAATGAAAGTTTGGTCTACTAATCCCACTATACTGCCATAGCCATAGCCAGCTAATGCCTTTACAGCTTCACACCAGATCTTAAAAAAGGTCAAAGCTTTAACTTGTGAACAGAGACCCAAACAGTTTACACACCGGCACCACAACCTGTTTAACCTTCCAAATAGCACGTGTCTGTCTGCTAAACACCCATTTGCAGAAGATTGTAAACATTTGCAGTACTGTGTTTACTTAATACATGTAATATAGATCTGATAGACCCCCCCTCAGCATTAACTGAGGATTGACCTGCACTGAGGTGCAGTGAGGAGGTATGTGCAAGCATGTCAATATGGCAGACCCCTTTCAACTTTCACTTCAAATTCTCTCCTGAATTTATGGCTATTTGTGAGAGCTGAGGTAAAACTTATGTAACACATTCACAATAGATGATTAACTTGACTGATGGAAAAAAAGAAGATATTACTTACTACTTTAGGTATTGACGCTATAGACATGTCCATACCAAAGTCACGGAAACACGAATTGTCCCTACCAAAAATAATGCTGAGTGAAAACTGTAGCCTACTTCGTTATCCAATCAACAGCCTACTTTTCCTCCCTCCCTCCCTCCCTCCCTCGCTTGGCGTCAAAACTCGACCAGCATGCCTGTCAGTGTCTCGAGACGAAAGCTCCACAGCTCAGAGTCAAAGAAGGATTTTGATTAGGCAGCAAGTGTCAGATTAAAGATGGCGGCGCGCACAGTCGCAGCGGCCCAGCGCTCCTCAACTTTCGGCAGCTCTTTCCTTTTTATACTTTCTTTGTTCTCTCTTTTTACTTCTCTGCTTGCTTCAAGTGTGCAGTATAGCAGAGCGAAACTGCTGTCCATTGCAGTAAACGCCTTCTGCATACACAAGGACTTAAATCTCTGGAATACCATTCCCCCAGAGATCCGGCAATCTCTGACCGAAGCTGGCCTCACCATCCCCCCGCTGAAGTGGCGCAGGCGGCGGAAGCATAGGAAGCAAAAACGGGGCAAAAGAGGGGGGCTAGCGGCTAAGCTAAAGGCTAATCCCTACAAACTGGTTATCCCCAGCCTCTTCCTTACTAACGCCCAGTTGCTAAACAACAAGATGGATGAACTACAACTGAGGATCACTTCTCACAGTCTGGAATACTGCATCCCATAGGCGTTTCTAGCCCATTTTTGGGGGTGCTGAAGCACCCCTAAATTGAATTCCAGCACCCCTAAAATTTGAGAGATTTTTTTTTTTTTTTTACTGCATGTCCCTTTTTAACACGCTAGAAAAGTGTCAAAACCATACAATACTTGTTTGCAACGTAATATTTTAACAAACCCGCCTCAAAAACGGTTTGATCCACCCCATCCCTCCCACCTTTCCCGACTCGGGCTCTGAGTGCTCTATCTGCACAGAGCAATTCACTGCCTTCTAGAGTGGGTGATATGCAGTAATGGTGTAAGTACCTGGCTGAAACCAGGATATATAGGACATTTCTTAACTTCTACCACTCAATACCAACACATTATCATTACCAGTCCTCATTTTTGCTGCATTTAATCGTAGGTCACTGTTTATGTTGTTAGGTAGGAGTTAGCTGACGTTTTTACAGGTGGTCAGTACCACTGTCCTCTGTCTGAATTGGAATGAGACTGCCTGACTTTTCTTTTTTTGAAGTGTATTTTTATTTATGTATTTGTATTATATAATACAGACAAGAAGGAAAAAGGCAGAGACAAACACTGAAAAAGTGTACTGTTAATGTGTTAATGTTACATGTTGTGCATTGCATTTCAAATAAAAGTCCAAAAAATAAGTCCAAGGTCCATTTTTGGTATTTTTGGTACTCACTATAGGGGGCTGGTTTACTCCAGAGACATACATAACACACTTGACTCTGTAGCTCCTCTTAAAAAGAAGTTAAAAAAGCAAAGAAAGTTCGCTCCTTGGTATAACTCTCAAACCCGTAAGTTAAAACAAATATCGCGAAAATTTGAAAGGAATTGGCGATTAACCAAACTGGAAGAATCTCGTTTAATCTGGACAGACAGTCTCANATTGGCGATTAACCAAACTGGAAGAATCTCGTTTAATCTGGACAGACAGTCTCAAAACTTATAAGAGGGGCCTCCGCAATGCCAGAGCAAACTATTACTCAGCATTAATAGAAGAAAACAAGAACAACCCCAGGTTTCTTTTCAGCACTGTAGCCAGGCTGACTGAGAGTCAAAGCTCTA
>NC_065518.1:36666552-36670567 GCF_006386435.1 Epinephelus moara | reverse complement strand
TTTATCAGATTTGATGGTTTAGTCACAGACTTTCCCAAAAAGTGTTGTGCTTTTCTTTCACAAATGTGGGAATGAAATTGAGTTAAAATGTACAAAACAATGAAATTTATCTTGCCTGGCCGGGCAGCTCTCTGGGTGCTCAGCACCCCTAAACCTCTGATCCTAGAATCGCCCCTGCTGCATCCTGATTGTCCTGGCTGGATCAAAACATCCCCGACGTGACGATCGAGCTAGCGGGCTGCGCTGTCTTCAGAGTCGACCGAACAACAGACTCTGGTAAGAGCAAAGGAAGGGGACTCTGTGTTTACATCGACAACAGATGGTGCACTAACGTGACTGTTAAAGACACTCACTACTCTCCGGACATTGAATACATGATGTTGCAGTGCAGACCCTTCTGTGTAGAGAGTTTACATCGGTGGTGATAATTGCTGTTTATGTGTCCCCTCAAGCTAATGCTAAATTAACCATGGAAGCACTACTTCACTCCATCAACCAGCATCTAGCTGTGCAGGCAGACAGTGTAATCATAGTGGCAGGAGATTTCAGTCACTCCAACCTTAAGTCTGTCCTGCCCAAATTCCACAAATATGTGAACTTTCCCACCAGAGAGAAGAACACTTTAGATCAGGTTTACTGCAACATCTCCAACGCCTATAAAGCCAGCCCTCTGCCACACCTGGGTCTCTCCGACCACCTGTCCCTCTCCCTCATCCCGACGTACAAACCTCTGATCTGCAGACAAAAAACAGACACAAAGTTAGTCAAAGTGTGGACTGAGGAAACCACTTCAGCCCTGCAGGACTGCTTTGATGTCACAAACTGGGAGGTTCTTGCAGAGGGGACAGGCCTGGATTGGACACACATCTGCAGTACTGGACTATATCAGTTTTTGTACTGAGACTGTGACAGAGATTAGAACTGTTAAAGCGTTCCCCAACCAGAAACCGTGGCTCAACAGCGAAGTGAGGACACTGCTCAGGGCAAGAGAATCTGCCTTTAGATCAGGGGACCCACAAAGACTATACAGTATGCACAACACACCAGTGCAGATGTAAAAAAGTAAACATTTAAACAATGTTTTGTAATTTCTTGGTATCTTGCTGCACCTGAATGAAAGTTTGGTCTACTAATCCCACTATACTGCCATAGCCATAGCCAGGGGACCCACAAAGCTACAAAGAGGCACGGAGAAATCTGCGGAGGGGAATTAAAAAGGCCAAGCACAGCTACCTGCAGCGCATCGAGGCCCACTTTGACAACAACAACCCCAGAGGTATGTGGCAGGGGATCAAGACACAGACTGGCTACAATAACAGCACTGCAGCCACAATTCCCTCAGACAGCAGCCTCCCGGACACACTGAACCAGATCTTTGCTCTTTTCGACCGTCACAGCAGGAACCCAGACACTCTTCCTGCTCCACCAGCGAGCAATAACCTGCTTCAGCTGCAGCCACACCAGATCGGAGCCACCCTGAGTCAACGCGAGGAATGTGTCAGGCCCAGATGGCGTCCCTGGGCGTGTCGTCAAGACCTGCGCAGACCAGCTAGCAGAGGTATTTACAACCATCTTCAACCTCTCGCTTCAACAGTCTGTGGTTCCCACCTGCCTCAAATCAGCCACCATCGTTCCTGTACCCAAGAAGAACACAGTTAACTGCCTGAACGACTACCGCCCAGTGGCTCTCACGCCCATCATTGCAAAGTGTTTTGAGAGACTCATCCTCCACTCCATCAAGTCTGCCATCCCTGTTGACCTTGACCAACATCAGTTTGCATACCGAACTAATAGGTTGACAGAGGATGCTGTCATGATGGCGCTCCACACAGCCCTCACTCACCTGGACCAGAGCAACACCTATGTAAGGATGCTGTTTGTGGATTTCAGCTCCGCATTCAACACAGTCATCCCCCAGAAACTGGTCCTGAAACTGAGCAACCTGGGCTTAGGCAGTTCACTGTGCGCATGGATACTGGACTTCCTCAGGAACAGACCTCAGCACATCAGGATGGGAGACCGCACTTCCTTCACACTCATCCTGAACACCGGAACACCAAAGGGGTGTGTCCTCAGCCCCCTCCTCTTCTCCCTCTGTTCCCCCATCCACCCCACAAACACCATCGTCAAGTTCGCTGACAACACCACCATTGTAGAACTAATTAGGAAAAACGATGTGCCAGCCTACAGGGAGGAGGTCGAACGCCTGACAGACTGGTGCCTCCATAACAACCTGGACCTCAACACAGCCAAAACCAAGGAAATTATTGTGGATTTCAGAAAATCCAAAAAGACTGAGCCCCCCACCCTCTCCATCAAAGGAAAGGAAGTTGAGAGGGTGGAGAGCTTTAAATTCCTTGGTCTCCACATTTCAGCCAACCTCACCTGGTCCGTCCACACCTCCTATCAGGTGAGGAAGGCCCACCAGCGACTTCACTTCCTCAGGAAGTTAAAGCAGGCCCACCTCCCCCGCCCACTGCTGGTTAACTTTTACAGGGCCTCCATCGAGTCCATCCTGAGCTTCTGCTGCACAGTGTGGTTCACCAGCTGCACCGCAGAGGACAGGAAGGACCTACAACGGGGGGTGAGGACATTCCCTATTCTCCCCCCTCCCCTCTAGAAAGAGATACCGCACTCTTAAAGCCAAAACAGCCAGACTCAGTAACAGCTTCTTCCCCCACGCCGTCAAAGCCATCACCCACCCATCCCACCCAAAGACTGACACTGGAACCACACTAAAATACTGAGTGCAATGCCCCCACCCCCCCACCCCAAATTCCACAAAACCCTTTGACTTTCCACAACCTCCTGCACCTAAATAATATCTGTACATAATACTGTTTTATTATAGGTTATTTATATTGTTCATATTGTTTCTTTTGAATATATTTATCTTATATTGTTATAATGTTATTTTATTTTCCCATACTGTTATAATGTTATTTTTATTTTTACTATTCTTTTTTTATACTACTGCCAAATAGGAGCTGCTAAACAGATTTTCACATTGATATTGTCTGACAATGTTAACGGTGACAATAAAGTATTCTTATTCTTATTCTTAAGTAAGATTGAAGTTATTGAAAATAGGGAATAAAATGTTGAACGACTATTATTTTTCTGTACAGAGTTATATCAATGCTAGTAGTTTAGTTTGTATCCTAAATACCTATGTAAACTGTAACGTTGCTAGCCGGTGGTGCAGCTAGTTAGAGAGCTAGCACTAGCTACTGTAGCTAGTAGGTCTCGTAACCAGTGATGGGAATAATGGCGTTGTAAATAAACGGCGTTACTAACGGTGCTACTTTTTTTAGTAACGAGTAATCAAAAAAGTTACTGTCTCCCCCGTTATAACCCGGTTCCCATTATTCACAATAACATGCGCCGTTAATCGGCTTTACTTGAGTTCACTGCAGCGGCTTTCACCCAAACAAGCTCCTTCTCAGCGGAGCACTAAAGTTTGTTTTCTTTGCTGAGGGCAGGTGACGGGGAAGAATAAGTGATGATGATTGGCTTAGGGAGAGTAAAATGTCATCATAAACCAATCAGAGGCAGAGTAGGGCGGGTATTCACAAGCAGGGTTGTCATGGTTGTCAGGGCTGCTTATTAGCGGTGACTTTGGGCTTGTTTTATGTGAAGTCGCTTACACATATTGGTCGTAGTGGGTTGCAGTTTTTTGGTCTTGTATCTAAAGTGGAGTTGCTTATTTGAGCTTGCTCTCTAAATGTCGCCTTTCTCTCTATATATCTGTCAAATAAGTTATTTAAATGCATGATAGTATGTTGGACTGCAAGATGTTTCCACAGCTCCGCTCCCTCCGCCCCTCTCCTCCACATACACACAGTTGACGATCAGTCAATGAAACTTTTCACATTTAAATTGCACGATTAATGGAGATTCTTACACACACACACACACACACACACACACAACAAAGCAGTGTAGTGTAGATAAGTGCACAATATTTAAGCAATATTACACAAGAGGGAGTGATGTTATACTCGTATATCGTCAC
>NC_065518.1:36663720-36666052 GCF_006386435.1 Epinephelus moara | reverse complement strand
AATTTGACATATTTAAGCATTTTATAAAAAAGTAACGCTATAGTTACTTTTTCCAGGTAATTAATTACTTTTACAGTGCAGTAACTCAGTTACTAACTCAGTTACATTTTTCTGGATTACTTTTTAAAAGTAACGTTCCCAACACTGCTCGTAATGTTTGCTGAGGCAGAGATAAGGTGCTGTCATGTTGTCATAACAGTTGCCTTTGGCTAGTAATAAATCAGTCTTGGTATGTAACGTTACAAATAATTGTTGTAAACTCCTAGGTAAAGTTTAAGCAATGACTAGGTTCACTCAGCCACTAAATTGTGTCTGGTAGACGTCTGGTTTGTTTATGCAATTCAATTGATGTCTGTGACTGCGGAATAACTAATCTAACGTAATTATGTTCATATTACATAGGCTACACAGAATAGGCTGTAGGCTACACGGAAAAGAGTGTTTCTGTCTGCAAGTAGTTTGATATTGTCAATCATTTCACTTTTATGATAGGTGGTGAGTGGAGGGCAAAATGCCACCAAAAAAGAAAAAAAATGGATATTCGCCATTTTTTTGCCGCAGCAGAAAGGAAAGATCAGGAGAGGCAGCAGTCTGGAGATGCATCAGGGTTACAGCTGAGATTAGAGTCTGACTCAACAGATGTAAGTTTTGTGGATAAACCTTGTCATTCATTGTCACATTACCCAATCAGTGGCAACGTAAATTAATCTGATTTTGCCAAGAGTTTATCTCAGCACTAATCAGATTCAATCCAGACTATGTGAAACGTTTGAATTTGAATTTGATTGGTTTAAAGAAACGCAGCATTTTTCCCCCTCTATCCACAAATGGTAATGAGCCCAGCCAGACCTATCTCCAGAGGTAGCACAGTGTACATTAAGTGTGGAGATAGATCTGGCTACGCGAGACTAGTGAGATTATAACAGGGCAAGTGTTAAATGGGAATTTCACTTTTTTTTCACATGACACCAAACTATGGGTGTGCCTTTACAATTTATTACCTTAATACAGGTGAATAAAGCAGTACAAGGTGGTGCCAGCTGCAGAGAGGCAGGAGGAGAAGAGGTAGGAGGACAGGCAAGAGGAGAGGCAGGAGGAGGAGAGCCAGATGGAGTTGACAGCGGCAGAGAGTCAGGGGATGAAGCAGGCAGTGCAGTTCAGTCTGAAGATCTGGACATTCTTGGTGATAAGCCAAACCAACCTGATGCTAAGCACATTCCAGTACAAAGGCTTGTGAATAGGTCCTGCATTTTCAGGATAGTTGGTTCAAAGAATATCGATGGCTTCATTATAACTCTTCCTTAAAAAAAGTCCTGTGTTTTGAGAGTGTGGAAGCCTACTCCATCAAAAAAACAACATGTTGAGCCAGCATTTTGTTCAGTGGGCTTTAACAACTGGAAAAATGCTAGAGTTAGCTTTCACGACACAGTAACAGCCATGCCCATCGTCACCATGTGAGTGTCAATGCCCAAGAGAAAAGGCCTGTAGATGCACAGCTGTCAAGTGCCTGGACCAAGAAACAGGAGGAGGCTAGGTACTGTCTTGAAAAGATAGTTGGTGCAGTGATGTATCTTGGTAGGCAGGGTATAGCCTTTCGAGGCCATGAGATTGAAGCGGGGAATTTACCTCATGATTATGATAGTCCACAGATTCAAAATGAGATTTTGAGCTTGATAGGCAACACAATTGTAAGAGGAGTTGCTGAGGATATATGCAGTCTACCAGTTGTGCAGTTTTCCATCATTATTGATGATTCAGATTCAGTTCATTTGTTGGTCTCCTTAGAGACATTTGACTTGGAGACTCAAGATGTGTCTGGCAAGGAGCAGGAGTCCATCTGCTTCAGGTACATGGACCATGACCTAGTCCCACATGAAGAGTTTGTGGGACTATATCACGTGACCGGAACAACAGGAGCAGAGATTAACCTCCCAATGTCTGCCTTGAGGGGTCAGATTTAGGATGGCGCAGCCAATATGGCAGGGAAGTACAGTGGAGCTCAGGCTGTGCTTAAAACACAGCAGCCGCTGGCGCTTTATGTGCATTGTGGTGCACATTGCGTGAACCTCATTACTCAGTCTGCCTGTACGGCGACTCCGTTAGTATGCGACTCATTACAATGGGTCCATGAGCTCGGGACTTAAAGGGCCAGTGTGTAAAATGGGTTGAAAACAGTGACATCAGTGGTCAAATTCTAGATTGCAGGGCTCACTCGCTCACCCCTCCCGTCGGGTAAATGACGGTGGCCTCGTAGGGACAAAAAGCCTTGCGCACGAGTTTTTCAGGAGTAAGTCTATCTAGTGACGAGGTGAATATTTATTTAGAAATCTAA
>NC_065518.1:36662044-36663225 GCF_006386435.1 Epinephelus moara | reverse complement strand
GTTCTCTGGCTGGCTGGATTGTCCGCTCGGTCTGCCGTACATACATGGCGGCGCAAGATGGCGACCTCTCTAAAGCAAGGCCCTTGCTATATATATATATAAAAGCATAATTACAAGGCTACAAAAACCAAACGAATTTTATTTATAGCGATTATACACTTGTATAAACATATTAATGGGTAGAAGATTCAGATTCAGATTGACAATAAACCATGCCAAATATTACACACTGGCCCTTTAATTAGTAAACTCTCTGAACTTAGTAAGCTCTCTGAATGAATGAATGAATGAATGAATGAATGTTTATTTCGAACATGATCAGTTCAAAAAGGAGCAGGAAGAAGTATAAACTTATTAACTCCTACCCCCTTATCACCCTATGATTCATTGCAATATTACATGTCCCTATATATAGTGAATGGATTTAATATACAATATACATTGATATATAATCAATCAACTGCATCAATATACAGTATATAATTATACCATATACATCATCAATCAACTTCATTACAATGAATATAATGCCAATTACTAATAAATAATAGTTATAGAAATGTATATTACCACTATAAATATATTACAACAGTTCACTACATGTATATATGCATATATATATATATATACATACACATATATTAATAACAAATGGATTTAATATACAATATACAATAGTATATTATATATAACAATAATTAGCCACCCTCATTACAATATATGTGATATCACTGATTAATTAATTATTAACAAATAATAGTTATCGAGGTATATATTACAACTATAGATATATTTACAAGATTTACATTATATGTATATATATGATAAGTAATAACAATCAATATGTGCAATATTCATCCGGTGTTAATACAACCTATCTTTCTCCTTGTACCTTTTGAATATATGTCTTTTGTATGTGCTTTTGAAGTGATTTATATTATTAATTTGTTTAAATTCTATTCTGGAAAATTTTCCAAACTGGAAGAATCTCGTTTAATCTGGGCAGACAGTCTCAAAGCGTATAAGAGGGGCCTCCGCAATGCCAGAGCAAACTATTATTCAGCAGTAATAGAAGAAAACAAGAATAACCCCAGGTTTCTTTTCAGCACTGTAGCCAGGCTGACTGAGAGTCAAAGCTCTACTGAGCCTTGTATTCCTTTAGCCCTTAGCAGTAATGATTT
>NC_065518.1:36658509-36660774 GCF_006386435.1 Epinephelus moara | reverse complement strand
GTTGTAAGCTACTGTCATTACCTGCATCTCTCTCTCTCTCTCTCTCTCTCTCTCTCTCTCTCTCTCTGTCTCATTGTGTCATACGGATTACTGTTAATTTATTATGCTGATCTGTTCTGTACGACATCTATTGCACGTCTGTCCATCCTGGAAGAGGGATCCCTCCTCAGTTGGAGGAGTTGCTTTATAAATAAAATTGATTGATTGATTGATTATTCCGGTAGGCCTAACACCAGACAAATGGTCACCCCAGGACCTGTTGCCTCTGCCGTTGACCGGTGTGCCCTCGCCACTACTACCCTGCCTGTACTACTGTGTGTAAGGCATAAAGTAAGTTAGAGTGGTCCTGGAATTTGTATGTAATCCTTATTCAATGTAATGGTTATTAATAAATATCACTTAGTGGTAATTTCCAAGCGAATTCATATGGTCAAAAAAAATGTATAGTCAGCTGGTCATTTTTCCCCTCTCAAAAATTGCCATTTTTTGTTTATCTCTCTCACCCTTGTCAGTGATGCAGGGAGACTGTGCCTTCACCGAACAAGGCTCACATGTCCCAGGGACGGGTGGACTGAAAAACAAGTTCATGTTAGTGGTGGTGTTACTAACTGTTTTGTTAGTGTTCTAGGGTTAATGGCTCTTGTTACCACCACTGATTGCTATCTGAGGAAGCCACCTGCAGCAATTTTGGGTTCGTTTTTCCACAATGTCTGTGTCTCGATATGTGCACCAGCCATGTCCTGTCTGTTTGGCATTATCACTGTCAGAAGAGCGTTGTCAGTCCTGTGTGTTTTGTTGCCGGCCCTGGTGCTCCACCCTGGAGGGGTAGGTTGCATTTGTGGATAAAACACTAGGAAAGACCGTCATATGGGACCCAGCTTCATCTGAGTCTGACAACGAGGAGCGTTTTGTCAATGTCCCCACTGGTAACTGGTTGACTGACAGCAGTAACATACTATGGACACTATAGGCACTATGGACGGAGCCCTCTGTGAGTGCTAGCTGCTCATGGAGATGGATGGCTGCTAGCCATGACTGCGTGGTAGACAGGGAAGAGAAGAGCTCTGGCAGCATCCATTGCTGCCCGAGAGGTGTCTTCCTTGTTCTGTTCAGGGGTCCAGTTCCAAGAGGACTGCACTCCCCTAAACAGAATCTAAGCACAAACTCCCATGCACACATATGTAGCCCTAGTGGGGGTATGCTAAGTATTTCTGAGGTGACCACAACACGTGTTCCCCATGGTTTGTCACTCACACCTTTACCAAATGTGTCAAGGCTGCATTAGCTCCCTGCAGAGAAGAGGCAGTTATGTTTTAACCTACCTGTACGATTTGGCTGTGGTAGCCCATCTCCAGAGTGCAGGCAGCAGTGCAGCTGTTGTTGGTTCTGTCACAAATTCAAGCATGGGGCATTTAGGTGAAGCGAAGGTGAGTTTGCTGACTCTGAATCAACAGAGGAACATGCTCCCCTTCTAGCCAAGCATGTCTGTCAGAGCAAAGAATGGTCACATTTCATGTTACCTCATTCAGTTTCATTAAGGATGCAAACTTTCCAGACAATTTTACAGGTGATAGTAATGTTGGCATCTATGATGGCTGTAGTACAGAGAATGAAGATGAAGGTATTTCAACACTGGATATGCTCTCACTGACTGTGTGCTCCACGTCACCACCAGAGGAGGCTTACAATAACCCCTGCTTGCATTTCGGCTCTCTACCTGTGAAAGGAACCCGGTTTAAAACACCGGGGTTCTCCTATATGGAGGGTGTTGTTTCGCAAGGTGATGTCCATAGATGCTTCTCTGAGGGGGTGGGGGGCTCTGTGCAGTGGTGCAGCAGTGAGAGGGGTCTGGATTTATAAGTACATGCAGCAGACACACAGCACCATTAGCATTTTTACTAGTCTTGTTTCCGTCCACCAAGTCTCATTTTCACTTTTTCAGTTTTGTTTTGGTTTTCATTAAACAATATGGGACTCTTTTAAGACACTAAATGCTCCACTATGCTCACAAGCTAGTCGCTAATGTTGTATATCTGCTGTTTGGTGCTGAGCAGGTGTAGTGAATAGTGGATTTATTATCAATCAATCAATCAATTTTATTTATAAAGCCCAATATCACAAATCACAATTTGCCTCACAGGGCTTTACAGCATACGACATCCCTCTGTCCTTATGACCCTCGCAGCGGATAAGGAAAAACTCCCCAAAAAAAAAAACCTTTAACGGGGTAAAAAAACAGTAGAAACCTCAGGAAGAGCAACTGAG
>NC_065518.1:36647139-36655528 GCF_006386435.1 Epinephelus moara | reverse complement strand
ATTTTTGTCATTTTATTTTGCTAAATTAATGGTCTGTCTCCACAGAATTCAACTCGGTACATATAGTTCATAATTACTATGTAGAGCACAATTCAAAGTGTGCGCGTATTGGAACTGGCAGCTTCACACTGTTTCATTCACAAAACACGTCAGTGATGGCGGAGCTGAAAGTAACGTTAATTCATAAACCATATTTGAGAACTACATCAAAAAAGATGTGCAGTTGTACACCCTGATCGTTATAGTAGGACAGGTATGTTATCCCTATCTCCCACCTGTTTGCTCATTTAGAGGCTGTGAGCGAATGCTTTTCAAAATGGTGTTGGACAGTTGTCTTCAGCCCGTCTTTACAGCTTATTACTCAGCGAAGATCTCGAGGTGATTTATTTTTTGTTAAATGAATAAGAGTATAGCCTATAGGCTGTATGTTTCAGTAAAATTTCAATTCATTAATTTTGATATTAAAGACCACAGTCAGAGGATAAGGCGCAGAATAAACAGTTGGTCGGTCCACAAAAGTTACACAGTAACAGTAGCCTATAATAAAAAATAATCACATAAAATAGTCCCTAAAAGCGTCCCTTTGCGCTGTATTTAACTTAAAACACAATGTTTTACATGTTTTTGGAGAGGAAAACGAGCATGTTAACCTTATCTGGCTTAAGCAAAGTGCGCATATGGTTAACAATGTTACCAGCCATGCAAAACACCCTCTCTGACGGCGTGCTTGTTGTCGGTATGCACAGATATTTCCGTGCCATGTTGGACATGAGTGGGCTCGCAAAGCACGCTGCATTTTTTTGCTGCATTCATGTGGTGTCGGAAGATCCGAGTTGCCGAGTTGTTTTTCTGACATGAGGTGGCATTCATGTGAATTATCCCATTCTGAAAGTCACTTTTCGATTTTTTCCGACATCACTTGAATGCAACATCCCCCCTCTTTTTTTCTTTTTTTCTCCGCCACACACACAACTGCCAAATATATCGGCAACCGCTTCTCCGCCACACACACAACTGCCAAATATATCGGCAACCGCCAGTTGATGGGCTGACGGTGGCCGGTTGGAAATTTTTAACATATCGCCCAATCCTATTTTGAACATAAAAATTTCCAATTTCATGACTGGCTGCTCCCTAGCCTTCCCCAACGGCTACTGTTGGCACATCATCAGCAACAATGTGGATTAATAGACTGCTTGTAAAAATTATGTTCATCTGGATTATCCTGTTTTATATATTCCATTAAGTAATACCCATAGTTCAATACACAGCAGCAAAACTTTTTCAGCTACATTTCCAGCTATTTGAGTTACCACCAGCATTACATCTTTTCCTGAATATTGCTTGGTATCTTCGTCAAAAATACATTCACAGTGGATCCTGACATAACTTCTGTGACACAAAGCCAATATGATCCTTCTGAACTTCCACTCCTCATCCCTCAAGAAAGTGTGGGTGCACTGTTGGCCACAGCACGCTAGCTAACCTAGCCAGGATGGCTGGCAACAAACTTAACCAAAACAATCTCACGTTCAGGTTATATAACATCCACTCACTAACCAACAAGGGACATCTACTTTATGATCTTCTGTCTGATAGTAAATTTTATTTTCTGTGTCTGACTGAGACGTGGCAGCAACCCAGTGACTTTTCACAGCTTAACCAAACAATTCCTCCTGGGTTTGTTTACACCTGTCAACCCCATGCCCCTCGTAGGGAGTGGACTATAACTGTGCCTGCATATGTTTCATTAAAGTTAATCAATCAATCAATTCAATCAATCAATCAATTTTATTTATAAAGCCCAATATCACAAATCACAATTTGCCTCACAGGGCTTTACAGCATATGACATCCCTCTGTCCTTAGGACCCTCGCAGCGGATAAGGAAAAACTCCCCCAAAAAACCCCTTTAACAGGGAAAAAAAACGGTAGAAACCTCAGGAAGAGCAACTGAGGAGGGATCCCTCTTCCAGGACGGACAGAATGCACATATGGATACAAGATGATGCATCTGAAATGCATTCAGGCTGGCTACGTGGTGACTCAAGAGAGTCGGCAACCGAAGGTGGATACAAGATGATGCATCTGAAATGCATTCAGGCTGGCTACGTGGTGACTCAAGAGAGTTGGCGACCGAAGGCGATTCCGGATATGTGTCCAACTTATTCTGGAGAAACACTGCAATGTCCAGCAGATCTGAATGGGCTTTTCGTCTGAACAACCGCAAAGTCTTAAGGTGCCTGTGTAAAGTCGACAAACTAATGATAACACCATCTATATGACTTAAGGACAAGAGTATCTCCCAGTGTCCATCCATCCATCTTCTAACTGCTTCATCCTGTTGAGGGTCACGGGGGGGCTGAAGCCTATCCCAGCTGCCACTGGGCGAGAGGCAGGGTACACCCTGGACGGGTCGCCAGACTATCACAGGGCTGACACATAGAGACAGACAACCATTCATGCTCACATTCACACCTACGGACAATTTAGAGTTATCAATTAACCTAATCCCCAATCTGCATGTCTTTGGACTGTGGGAGGAAGCCGGAGTGCCCGGAGAGAACCCACGCTGACACGGGGAGAAAATGCAGACTCCGCACAGAAGGGCTCCCACACCCGGGATCGAACCGGGAACCCTCTTGCTGTGAGGCGACAGTGCTAACCACCACACCACCGTGCCGCCCCTATCTCCCAGTGTCTCAAACCCAAAACAAAGTAAAACTGGATTAAACTAAACAAGCGGGTCATGTTTGCTTCCATTATATCGAGCTCTCAAGAAAGGAATGAAAGCATCTGTTGTTCTATTGCTCTCTTAACTCAGAAAAAAATACTCAGAAAAACAGAAAAAATTATCCCGAAAAACAGAAAAATAAAACAAATTACTCCGAAAAACAGAAAAAATTACTAATAATTTGTCAAGTGAATGCAATACGCTTCCATACTAATACTATCTCTCAGGGTTTTCCCATGGTTTTTTCGAGACCAAGGTGGTAAAGGCCTGTGGTGGGGGGCATCTTGATAGCTTTAGATACGGTCCCCCCCTCTATTACATATGAAAAGAGGCCCCCACATACTTGAGCTTTACACTGCTGACTTGTATAATCATAACAGACATGTCCTGTGATTTTCAGCCTTCTATGATTATATTTACCCTTTACAGCAGGCACATCCTGACAGCTGAGAATATTACTGTCAGGTATTGTCCCCCCTGTATTAAATATGAAAGGAGGCTGAAAATCACAGGACATGTCTGTTCTAATTATACAGGTCAGTGGTCCTGAAATGTGTGTTTCTCTTCTATAATACACATTCTACATCTCGGAGGCGCCGTCTTTCCACATACGGGCTTCCTTCGCTTTTCAAACGGGGCAGAGCTCCGTGGGAAACAGTAGGAGAGATACAGCCCGAGGGGGAACCGGGATCTGACACAACACCGGAGGGAGAAGCAGGTCCGTGGAGCTGTGCGCCGGACGGAAAAACAAGCGTGTCGCACCGAATGCGCGCCACTACGGCATCGCTTTGGGTTCTGAGCGTCCATGATGTCTACGTTGAAAGTAATGGGTTTGTGCGTGCAAAAGATGCTACATCTGAACGCCCCCCATGCATACACACGTCAGGGTGTGTCTACAAAAAAAAAAAAAAAAAAAAAGAGCTGCCAGTGGAGGCGGCCCAGGGACAGCGGTAGCAGCATACGTGATACCCAGTGCCATGACTGAACACCGGCTCAATAAAAAAAAAAAAACTGAACACCGGCCCTCGCGAGCCCGCATTAATTTATTATTTAACTCCTTCCTCTTGTCCACCTTTCTAGGAAATCTGGCATTCAATCATACTGCTATGTGCATGACACCCAGCTTTATCTATCTACCAAGCCTACTTCCACTCTTCCACCCATTTCCTTTTATTACTACTTATTGGATATATTTAACCTTGGCCCTTGTACAACTTCCTCAAACTCCACAGTGATAAAACTGAGGTTCTCCTCGTAGATACTAAATATACTTCAGATGGTGACATCTTATAAGTACCTGGGTGTTCATCTTAACAATAAACTGGACTGGACTAATCACATAACAGCACTATACAGGAAAGGCTAAAGCAGACTCTACCTGCTGAGGTGGCTCAGGTCTTTTGGAGTGCAGGGGGCGCTCCTGAAGACCTTCTTTGACACTGTGGTGGCATCAGGTCTGCTGGGGCAGCAGCGTCTTGGCTGCAGATGGAAGAGACTGGACAAGCTGATCAAGAAGGCCAGCTCTGTTGTGGGATGCTCTCTGGACTCTGTGCAGGTGGTGGGAGAAAGGAGGATGACAGCCAAGCTGTCATCTCTGAGGAATAATGACTCCCATCCTCTGCAGGAGGAGATAAAAGCTCTGGGGAGCTCCTTCAGCGATAGACTGATTCACCCAAAGTGTGTGAAGGAACGCTATCGCAGGTCCCTCCTGCCTGCTGCTGTCAGGCTACATAACCAGCACTGCTCACAGTAAACTGCACCATGGACACTTTACTGACACTATGGACACTTTATGGACACCACAGTTGTGTGCTGTTTTGCACATACAATCACTTACACTAGATGTGCTCCCTTTATCCATTGCTCATTTTCGTTCACTGATGCTCATTATTATTATTAGGGCCCGAGCGACGACGAAGTCGTCCATGAGGACCCTATTGTAATTGCGCTGTTTATTATTATTATTATTATCCACATTCGTCCGGCCGCATCCGAAATTCGATATTTTTGTGCGGTTGCACATGGTTGATGTGAAATTCCGAAATAGCGCCCCGTACAAATTTTCAAAAACACCTCCCCATTGGGGTTAGTTTGTCGTAGGCAAACGGAATTTGGTACGGACATGTATCATACCGAGACGCACAAAAAAGTCTCTTGATGTCATGGTAAAATCCCAACAGGAAGTTGACCATTTTGATTTGAATTTTTTCGTTAAGGCGATTTCCACAACTTACATTTGAACGAACTTGTCCTAGGGATTTCATCCGATTGACTTCAAATTGGCTACAGATCATCCTGAGAACATGCTGATCAAAAGTTATTAAAAGCTTTTCTCTAAGTCAAGGGGCGTGGCCACTAGGGCGTGACAAATTTTGGCGACTTTTCGTTTTCTTGCCATCGAATTTCAAACGGCTCTCCCGCCCACATACTTGATCTCAGCAGCTTCAAACTTGCTGGACATGATGATGGCTTCGCCCCGATCGCCCCGATATGTTAATATCCCACCTTACTCATAGCGCCCCCTGATGGTAACAGGAAGCGGCCAATTTTTATTTTAACATGTACTAATGCCACAAACTTGATCACATCAACTTCATTCCACTTCTAATGCATGCAGGACAAGTTGGTGAAGCTACCTTATAAATGCTGTGAAGCTACATCTAATGGTGTCTATGTGGCAGCGTGGCGACTATTAATCCTTCACCACTAAATACATTTGGCATTTTGATGGCTTCACCAACCTCATCTCCTCATGAAAATGGATACACAGGTCAAGAATGGCGAGCTCTTACATCTGATAGGGGCGTCGCCCATGGGGGGGACAAAATGCCTCAGTAGCGCCCCCTTGAAATTTACAAAAAACCCTCCCCATAAGGTTTTTTTTGGAGTTGGAACATGAAAATTGGTACACGTGTGTATGTTGTCCAGACGCACATAGAAGTCTCTGGCAGCAATGGTCTACTCCAAACAGGAAGTCGGCCATTTTGATTTAAACTTTTCATTTTGGTGGCGATTTTGTGATTTCGACACCTTGTATTTTGATGAACTCCTCCTACAGATTTTGTCCACTCAACTTCAGATTTGGTACAGATCATCCTGAGACCATGCTGATCAAAAGCTATTAAAAGCTTTTCTTTATGTCAAGGGGCGTGGCCGCTATGGCGCTGTCCTTGCCATCAAATACGTTTGGTTTTTTGATGGCTTCAATGACCTCATATCCTCATGAAAATTGATACACAGGTCAAGAATGGCGAGCTCTTACATCTGATAGGGGTGTCGCCCATGGGGGGGACAAAATGCCTCTATAGCGCCCCCTTAAAATTTTCAAGAAACCCTCCCAATAGGGTTTTTTTTGGAGTAGGAAGATGAAAATGTGTACATATGTGTAAGTTGCCCAGACACACAAAAAAGTCTGCCACCAATGCTCTACTCCAAACAGGAAGTTGGCCATTTTGATTCAAACTTTTCATTTTGGCGTTGATTTTGTGATTTCCACACCGTGTAATTTAACGAACTCTACAGATACAAAAACAACAATCAGTAGTCATTTATTTTTTTAGTTTTGTCAACAACTCCCTTTCCATGTCTGTTTTTCTAATTTGCTGCAACATTATGGGTAACATTAATAGCCACTAATGTAGGCCCTGGGGACCTGACCTGAGGCTCTGGTCATCCAGCGACCTGACTCAGGACCAGTTTCTCTGCCTTTTGTTAGACGTGGTGGAGGTGGAGGTGGAGGTGGTTACCACCTGTGCTTTTTTCCACATGTTCATCTACTCAACAGGATGTTAGGAGACTAGATGTGTGGTAATCAGCATCTGTTGGTGGTAAAAGCTACTCAAGCTGAAATAGCGACTGAGTAAACTTTTACTTTGTTTAATATGTGGAATATGAATAAAACCAAAGTGAGGAGCAATCATAGGTCTGTTTTTACATTTCATTTTCACCCAATTATTAAAAACATTTAACAACATTTAATGACTTTCTCAAAGGCTAATATGAAAAGAAAGTGATGTTACATTTAATATGAGTTACGCATTAACTCTGTCAGTGATTCTTTTTATGAACGTAGCTGTGTATTTTTTCCCAGAAGTTTTCTCCCCCGTTGTCGTGGTGAATCATAGTATCGGAGCTCCATTGATGATGGCTTTATCACTAAGATGCTCAAGTCAAAAATGTCTTACCTTTTGACTGCTTGTCTCTGATATCTCCGAACCATTTTCCAAGAAAATTCTGATATTTACTTTGAAACCGATGCTATATTGCTGCATACTCTGTAGTTCTTATGCATAGAGCATGGCTATGGCAATGAATGCCTGAAAGACATAGCAACAGTAACCAAGGGGGGCGGGGCTTAGCTCAGGATCATGTTATCCAATGACATTCCATTTGGAGCTTCCACCTTGTTCCCCGCTGCGTTGTGATTGGTTGTCCTTCTTCACTGAAGGACACGCCAGTCATTACGGTAAGTGGTAGGAGCTTGCTCGTAGCGTAGTCATTTTGTGAATGTTGCTCGTGCTTCTGACATTATATGTGGGTTTGTATGCTATATAAACTATGTGTGTACCTACATTATATCAATTGGAATGTATTGTCACTAGCTCAGCTCAGTAAGATAGCGTAGCAGTTCAGTTCTTTATTGTCCCTCAAGTAGCAGTTCGTTAGCGTAGCCGTTCGTTAGCGAAGCGGCTAGTTAGCGTAGCGGCTAGGTAGCGTAGGACCTACTTAAACCCCAGCATCCTGCGACTCAGCAGGAGAGTGTAGTATTTTAGGTGTTGCGTCAGCTCACACTTGTTGTTTTTAAACTGTGGAATATTCAGTGATTAAATTGCAATGTTTTGCCATTAGCTTAGCTTAGTAAGCTAGCGTAACTTAGTGGGTAGTTAACGTAGTGGCTAGTTAGCCGCCATTGTTCTCTGACTCCGCCAGAGAGTCATGTGTTGTAACCTAGGGGAGAAGGGTGTCGAACGGAGCATTTTTTCATATTTCCCTCTCTGCACAGACATGCATTTATTTATAGTAACCACATTTTGTAGTGAACAACATACATATGTCCTCTACAAATCCCGACCATGTTTGCAAAGTTTGGATGAATGAGTCGCACTCAATGTAGCAGGAAACAAAACATGCTCATCTGCCTGTTTGCCCCCGCATGCAGGGATGAACAGATCAACGGTATAATTAACCGTAAAACACGTAAATAACTTCATATTACTGGCGTGTAACACTCATTAATGCTTCAGCTGAGTCCTCTAGGAAATGAGAATGTCCAATTGAAATAATCTTCTCATGTTTAATGTCTGAAAATGAATTACATTTGTCCAGTGCTCTGTGATATAGCCTACTGTGTTTAACAAAGCATGTTCCAATGTAGTTAAAGCTTTATGTGTTTGTGGACATAATTGATTTAATAATACAAGCAGACAGTATTTGAAGAAGAAGATAGAATGCAGTGTGGTTGTGAAACGGTTTGGCCTTGTCAATCAAAAAAGTGTATCAGTGTGTGTGTGTGTGTGTGTGTGTGTGTGTGCGTGTGTGTGTGTGTGTGTGTGTGTGTGTGTGTGTTTGTGTCAGCTGCTGTCAATGTCAAATCATTAGTAAATTATCAGTTTGATTTTAATATGCTTAATAACTGGGTCTTTATACTTTTAGATG
>NC_065518.1:36635503-36644505 GCF_006386435.1 Epinephelus moara | reverse complement strand
ATCTCTGGAGTAAACAATGCGGCCATGAAGTTGTTGCGCAATGGTGCCGGGCCCGAATGAAATAAGTAATTCCAGGGTGAGGAAAACGAGTACAACTCTCTCAATCAGCATGTTTTGAGAGGGCGCAGTTTCAAAATGACAATCACAAAAAGCCAGCACAAATACCAAACTTAATAAAGCAAAAAAGTAAGAAAACCGAGAAAACAAGCAGAAGCGACTGCAACAGGCCGCACGCGCGGGCGCATGCGCACTAACTGGGTCTTTATACTTTTCGATGCCCCGTGGCAAGTCCTACTGTCGCTCTGAGGCGGCTAAGTGGAGGATGGCGGAGCGACAGTTGGCCTCCAGTGACGCTGGTGCATGTATGTGGCGTGCCTTCTTGAAATCAACTTTTCATGTATATCCTTGCTGTATGACTGAGTTAAACTCCTAACTTTGTGTATTTTTATAGTCTTGAAAAGTTCACAGATTGTGTTGAAGTGCTTGAAGTTTGAATTTGGTCTCCTTTTTTTTGTTGAAGTGCTTGAAGTTTGAATTTGGTCTCCTTTTTTTTTTAAAAAACATTTTATGTTCATCAACAGCTTGTGGCACACGGTGGCGCCACAAAGTGCACAAACGGTCAATTTCTGAGCACACTGGGCGCCAGCATAAATTGGTCATTCCAGTTGAGGTCCCAGGCAAAACGGTATGTACAATTCATAAAGATTTCACTGATGATTACAAGTTTCAGTTGTGTGTTTTCAGCCTAAAAGAAATCCTGTCTTTTGTTCCAGCTTGTTCTTCTTGTAGGGGCATCCCATCTGCGCTCCCTTGCAGATGGGATTGTGCTGATGCCAGAGGATTGCTACACCTTTGGCATCATGTCCACTCCAGGGGCGTGCGCTGACCAGCTCAGGACTGAGGTTGAACATGCTGTTCTTCCTCGGATCTCTGATGCTGTCTGTGTCATGGCCCCTAGCAACAACCTGACGGCCAGCAAAACGCAAGGAGGCATAGCTTTTGGCCGATACCTGGCCACTGTCTGCAGCGTCTGGCCGACTGCACAGGTAGGTTATTCATGTATTCTTTTTAATGAGGCTGATGTGTACAGGTCAATATGATTTTGTCATTAACCATTATTATTTTGTTTAGGTCTTCGCTGGGACCTTGTCCCACGCTTGACAGTCCCGGGGGATATCCAAGAGTTTTTCCGGCAGGAATTTCACCGCGTGTCAACACGTCTCGGTATGTTTGAAAATAATGATATATGGTTCTAAACAGTTTTATGAAGGCTTATGAGAATTATATATTTTACATATAGGTTCTAATATTATACCCATTATGGTTTTCTAATAAGAAAGTTGACATTGCCTTTTTAAAATGTGTTTTTCAAAAACTATGTTTCTTTTCTTGTTCCTTTTTTTTTTTAAGGTGTGAAATATTTTCACCATGCTGACCGCTTCCCCCTGAACAACCGCAAGCTGTGGTGCTGTGATGGTGTAAGTAGAATAAATTATTTTCATATCATAAATAGAAAATTATTCAACACAGTATGTTTGACAGTAAAAGTCACATTTTACAAAATAATATTTAAATTTTTTTTGTCATTGTTTTGTATTTGTAGGTGCACCCCAGTGACGACATGGGGATGCCTATCCTCGTGGAGTCGCTGCTGACTGCCACCAAACAGCACCTGGAGATACCAGTACCCAAGCCACAGGTGTCGTGCCCTGTGTCTCCCAAGCCGATGCCAAAGGAGGTTCCACGTGTGATTGTGGTGGGAGAGGTTGTAGTTCCACGGCCCCCCCCTCCTGAGTGGACGTCTGTACAGTTGGGCAGGAAGGTAAGAGACTGAACTTTGTAAATATGTTTCATGAAATAAAAATAAAGTTGTGAATTGATCCACATTTTTTTTGCTTTTTGTCATTACAGAGGAACCACTTTGAACATGAGCATGGCTCTGGTTCATCACAGAGAGGAGTGGTTCATCATGTGGTATGTGATCTTTCATTTAACCATGATATTTACATAACAGTGTTTCCCGGATTATGATGATCATTATTACTGCGATTAGATCATTCTGATTAATGACTGACCATTAAGACGTGTTTCTGATAAATATTTTAATGTGCACAATATTAACCTTTAACACTGTAATCATATTTTTATTTGTTATCTTTTGCATATGTGTGGCTGCTCCGTGTGTGTCTGAGCAGAGTGCACGCGCATTGTGCACCCGCCTAGAGACGCATGTTACTAACTTGTTTAACAGCGAAATACTGACTTTAGACCAGGTTTTTGTTGGTCACTGGCGCATTTTCTTTTTACGTCATCTAACTAGCAACGTGCCATGACTGCGCCTGACCACTCCTCATTTTTAGACCAACACAATTTCGTTTGATAATAATGTTTGGAATCTAGAAAGTGATTTCAATCATCTTTTTTTCAATAAATGTTGATTTGCTTAACTTTGCAATGCTCTGCAGTCTATTGGATCACACTAGCACTCATGTTCTAATCTACAGCATATGATCAAGGTGTAATTCTGCATTACATATTATTGAATGAAAATAGAAAAATAAATGCATATAGAAGTGACTTCGAATGAGACTGCTGCGTGTCTGCATCCCTGCAGCATTGGGTTATTGCTCCATACGGGGGAGCAGGTCGGCGTTCTCCTCCAGCATGGCATTATGCTCCAGCCCGTGTTGCTTGGCGATGTTATGTAGCATGCAGCAGGTCACTACAATCTGGGCCACTTTTTCTGGCCTGTACAGCAGTGCTCCTCCAGTGCGATCCAAACAACGGAACCTGCTCTTCAGGATTCCAAAGGTGCGCTCCACAATATTCCGTGTGCGGACATGGGCCTCATTGTACTAGGGCTGACCCAAAAAATTCGAAGCTTCGAAGTTTCGTTCGATGGCACGGGATTCGATTGTGAAAAAAAAAATTCGAAGCTTCGCTGTTTTTTTTTTCGCTTTTTGGGGGGAGGCCTTAAACGCAACACTAACCCCCCACCAGTCCGATTCTGACAACGAGCGCACTCAGAGCTGGCAGACATGTCCAAGAGGTCATCAGATGTGTGGTTGCCCCAACAACCCCCAGAAAGCAGAGTGCTAGATTTGCCAAAAGCAATTGGCATATCACAACTCAACAACAAATTTGGGAAATCACTTGAAAAACGTAAATAGTAATTAAAAAAGAAAAAATTTCCGACAAGGAAATAGAAAGCCCGACGCACAATGGAGACCTGCTATTATCCTGCTTGAACACAGACGACTAAATTCTTTCAACAATGTGACTCAAAATAATGATAAAATAGATTTTATTGATGTAAAATATGCATTTTCCAGTTCCACCGGTCCGCTCTTAGTCTGGTGTCAGAGACACTTCTGATGCTCTGAGTTGCGCATCTGTTTGATTGTGCAGCAGTATGCGCCAAGGGTTTTCATTTTTTAATTTTCACCATAATTTTTTGTTTTTTTTTTAAAAATCATGTACTGACCCGGGATATTTTGCCATTTTGCCGTTGGTAATGATGCCTTTGGCATCACAAACGCACTGCACATTCAATGAATGCGTGTGTTTGCGATTTCTGTACACATGCTCAGTGTCTGAGGGGGGTACAAGCTGCACATGGGTGCAGTCAATCGCTCCTATAATTTTGGGAAATCCTCCTTCTCGTGGCTGGCTCCAAATCCACTCTGAGTTCCTCCAACAGCTCCAAAATGGCAATGCTGGATAGGCAATATATATTAATGATTGTTTCCTCATCCATTCCAAAAATGTTCACACAAGGGTGAAAAATGTGCTCTCTGCGTCATCTTTCATCGTTTCGATGTCTCCTCCTTGCAACAATAACCGCAGCCATGTGTGCGCAATTACACATACAAACTGTTTGCACCTCTCTTTGAGATGTGTTAAATATAGATGCAGTTTCTATTAGCAAAATTGCTTTCAGGTTTGATAAATCGCTTTGCGTGTGCTAAATTAATATATTTACATTTTCTCCTCCCAGCACACGCACAATTGCGGGTAAATGCCCCATATTGCATATTCATTGCAGCAAACGTACTAACTGGATGCAGACACGCTATTTTGCACCTTTGAAAGATGCAACCCTTAGTGCGCACTGTTAGTAAATCAGTTTGTACATTTTTTTGCATGTGCAATGAGTTTGCACACGTTTTTATACAAACAAACCTTTAGTAGATCCGGCCCTTAAAGTACTAAAAGTACAGTAAATATTGGACTTACATTCGATGTACTTGTGCATGTTCATGTTGCTAATGTTCACACGTTGCCTGCACATTAGCTATATTAACTTCTACAACCACATGGTGATCAGAAGTCAGATGCACATTTTTTTAGCACCGCAGATGGACCAAAACATTATTCTACTTTAAAAACAAATTTAAAAAAGCAGCCAACTAATAGCTGTGAGTATTGTCACACTACCATTCACTGTGAACAAACTGTTCAATGAAATTGTCTGGCCAGAAATATATAGCGACAGGCATTATGCAGGGAGCAAGGCTTTTGTAGGCAGCTTTGGCTTCCTGCTCTCCCATTTACTTCCTTGTGTTTGGCCTCTGTGCTGATTGTTTACATTAGGTCCCCATTAGTGTCAGAAATGCTGGGTGATGCTCAGTTACTGTGTGAGATAGCTAAACAGAAGGGAGGGGTCAGTGTCTTCCATTCCTGTCTACTGTCCAGGTGGTAGTTGCTAGTTTGTGTGTGTGTGCGTGTGTGTGTGTGTGCGCGTGTGTGTGTGTGTGTGTGTGTGTGTGTGTGCATACGTGCATATGTGTGTGTGTGTGTGTGTGTGTGTGTGTGTGTGTGTGTGTGTGTGTGTGTGTGAGTGCATGTGAATGGAGCCTATGAGGCATTTTGATGTAGTATTTAAGTGTATATGATCATAATGACTATTGGTACGTTAGACCTAGCCAGTGTGGCTATTTGTGTTATCAGTTTCCCGATACAACAAAGTTAGTCCAGTTATGTAGCTGGCTCTCCTCAGGCCTTATCTTGATTGGCTGGGGGAGGACAGGGTGGGAGAGGCAATCTCTCTGTGAGGATCCACAGGCGCTCTCAGTTGTGCTGTGTCCATAAGTACAGACCACTCCACCTCCTTTACAGCCTGAGAGGTCTTCATGGACAGAAGGACTGGAACTGCAGCCATCTATCAACAGGAGGTAACTGTTTGGCAAAACACAGTCAGTTTATTGGAAGGACCATAAAGTAACTTGGAAAATTGTCGAAAAGATGAAGATTTTGAGGAATTAAAGGAAACTTAGGGAAATTGTGGGAAACCATCTACGGCAAGCGTCCCGGGCTGGAGAACAATTTCTCTTCTTGCAAACCATCCTCGAAATTCATCCAACAAATTCTGAATACTATGGAGCTACCTGGTGTGGCCAGGCAAGGAGAGCCATGCTGAGTGGACTTAAAAACGAGGATAAAACGAGGATGAGTGAAAGGCCTTGTGAGTGCATGGCTAAGGCATGAGGAGGCAAATCACCAAAAAAAACAGAAACCTGCTGCTTTTAATGTAAACACGCAGCACCATGCCAACCTTGCTGCCAACCTGGTACAAGAGGACCCAAACCACAGCAGGACACACACCCCTGCTCTTACTCTTCTTTGTTATCTTAAACCACCAGGTAAATTAATACTTAACATTCACATGCATGCACACACACATTAGGCCTTTCAGTGAATGCTCATTCAAGTTTTATGTAGCTTGGATTTTACAGTGAGTCACAGTTAAACTTGGTGCTGTCTAACAGAGAATGCCACATAGTCTAAAGTCCCTAAATCTTAAACATTTAATTTGAATTCAGTATTTTTTTTCATAAGAACTCACCAGAGCATTCTCCATCTGACTGACTGTATGAGGTAATATAGGGCAATGTATTTCTCATGAAAGGAAGCAAAGACCCAGATGACAGATGACTACTGAGAAATAAACAAACAAATTTTTCTTTAATTAGTCTTTTTTCCATATGGAATTTGGGCTGCAAGAGGTCCCATTGCTTATAAGCATGTTCTGCAATGTCTCCTTCTTAAATCATTGCCTTAAAGAGGCAGTTCAGTGATTTGCTTGAGTGACAACTCAAAATTGTGTTTTTTTTACATGGATAAGGAAAGTAGCAGAGAAAGGAACATATAAAAGACAATTAAATCACAGTACTTAGAAATTGTATGCACATTCGCTTTCTCTTTATTATATGCAGTGAATTATCGATTGAATTAAGAGTCTGTGGCTGGATTTGAAGCAGGTCTAGTCTCATGAGAGACAGCAGCTATTGTCTTCTTTCCGTCACTGAAAGTACCACTCTGGACATGAACAGAGCCTTAGTGAATTAAAGCATCCTCTGTCAGCCCACTCATACAAGAAATCTACGTGACGGGTGGCGGATGAGCCCCCAGGCAGCCAAACGTATACACACAGAGGTTGCAGAGTTCAGCTGCTTCCTCACTGGGATGTGAACCTCGGGAGTGTTCAGCAGACAAAGGAAAGCCACTGTTTCTGGTCCTCACACTGAATTAAAAATGACAGAGATGGTAGCTGTGGTCTGAAGTTTTCTTTCTAAATAAAGAAAATGCTAACTTGTTTCACTAATGACAGCAAATTAAGGAAGACCCATTAGTCATGGCTGAGCATTAGTTAATAATATAAAAAGATGTTAACAACAGTAGGGACACACCCACAGGCTAACATATACAGTAGAATGAAGACAGAAGTGTGTTTGCATCGGGCAGGCATGACACTAAAGAAAAAAACAACAACAGGATGATAACTTGCTTGTAATTTCAGATTACACACAGTTGAAAATGTCCCCTCTGAGCGTGAAGGTGGTGCTTATTAAATACTCCCACCAAGTGGGTGAATACAAATACTGCAACATCCACTGCTCACCACATCCATCCAGAGGCTGCACATACAGTGTAATGGGCTGCATCGTAAAAATGTTTATTATTAATTTGAGTAAACCAAATCAAATATATCATTAAACTAATTTTATAAAGTTTAAACTGTCATCCTCAATTCGTACATTATGTTATCAGAATCATTATTAAGTTATGGCCGTGGCTATAATCTCATTACTTCAAATATGAGTTGACTGATCTTAAAATTATGATTATTATTACCTGTTAGCATACTTCCCAGCATGCATTGTACTGGGGCTGAAAGTCCCCTTTCTTTCAATGAAGGCTTTTTCAGGATCTTTGTATTTCACAAGTCTCAAATGACTCACATATATCTGAATGAAACCAATATAAACCTGTATGAAGTATTGCACAATTTTCCTTTCCAAGGAACTAAACAGGTAAAAGGAGAGTGAATATTGGACAGATATTTGTGTAGTGGTTGCTGTGCGTCTGCTGGATATGAAAATAGGCAACTGTTTGTTAACTTGTTGATTGTAACAGCTCTGTAAGTTGATAATATGCCGGTGTGTTTTTGAAGAAAGTGTAAAAATTGTGAGCTATGATACAGCTGGTAGAGCGTGGAAGGCTGTATTCCAGTAGCTACATATTCATCTTTAGGCTGGATTGGAAAATGAAATTATTAATACAATGATCGCTGTTTTGTAGGATTAATTTAATCTTTCATGATCAATTTAATGCCAGCATTCTTTTCAGGTTAATGAAATAATAACCTTTCTGTCATTTTTTAGATTCACATGCAGGTAACAGGCTCAGTGCTTGAGAGTCTGATAGCTAAACGGACTGAATACTGGGAGAGCTGCAACACAACACTGGCAACGAGCACACTCTCAGAAACTGGTGAGCCTCTAGTGTTGTAAAGGAACTGTAAAACTTCAATTAAAAGCCTTGTCCCAATTAAACACCCAGGGCCCTATTTGGATGGTCTAAAGCGGACGGCGGAGGGCGCATAATCCATGTCGCGAGTGTCATTGCTATTTAGATGCAGGCGCAGTTGTCATTTTCACGCCCTGCGCCCTCATCGTCTACCTAGCAAATGAACTTGTGCTTCCCTGGGTGTGTTGGTCTAAAAATGAGGAGTGGTCAGGCGCAGTCATGGCGCGTTGCTAGTTAGATGGCGTAAAAAGCAAATGCGCCAGTGACCAACAAAAACCGGGTCTAAAGTCAACGGCGCAGTATTTCGCTGTTAAACAAGTTAGTAATATGCGTCTCTAGGCGGGTGCACAACGCGCGTGCACTCTGCTCAGACACACACGGAGCAGCCACACATATGCAAAAGATAACAAATAAAAATTTGATTACAATGTGAAGGGTTATTATTGTGCACATTAAAATATTTATCAAAAACACGTCTTAATGGTCAGTCATTAATCAGAATGATCTAATTGCAGTAATAATGATCATCATAATCCGGGAGGTCCAAACTCGCAGTGTCCGAATATACGGAACTGCGAGCAGACCTCCACGGGCTGATGATGCATAGCCTGTAAAATGACCTTGTCTTTCCCAATTGAATTTTGATCATTTTGGCATGTAAATCACAAAATCAAAGATGAGAAAACGTTTGATAAACTTTATTTTGACATAAACACAACAATAACCAGCTCCTGTGAACTAAAAACGTAAACTTATAGCCCTACAAGTACAAATGTATATGTAAAAAAAAAAAAAGCGCCCTACAAGTACAAATGTATATGTAAAAAAAAAAAAAGCTTTTAGAACATAAAACTGAAGATCATCTTGTCAGGAGGAGGAGGAGGAGGAGGAGGAGGAGGATGACCCCAGCTCCGCAGCCAGCGCGCAGCCAGACCAGACGGGCCCGGGTGCAGCCACGGGACCAGCCGTTCCTGCACCTTCAGGCCGGGGGGTTCAGGATGCTGGAGAGGGAGCTGGGCTCTCTGACCTCCCGGGTTGTTTCTCTCGTGTGCGCGCTCTCTCTCTTTCTCTCTTGCAGTCTCACTGTTTCTTTTCTTTTGGCTTTTCTAAGATGACAGATGCTAAATATATACTCCCTATCTGATGCTGTGGCTGTTTGTGGTTGGTTGAGAGGGATGTGAACTTATTAGTTT
>NC_065518.1:36600812-36635461 GCF_006386435.1 Epinephelus moara | reverse complement strand
ACTCTGATTGGCTTATTGAATGATACGCCCAAAACACACCCATGACTAATTCACAGAGTAAGTCCAACCCTTTTAGACTCTCCGCCATGGCGCACAGTCTGAAAACGCCTGTCTAACTAGCAAGTGACTGGGACACGCCCATGCGCTGCATGCCTGGCGCTTTGCGTTTTAGACCATCTAAATAGGGCCCCCAGTCTCATTTACTAGCCCAGTATGGCTACGCATTATTTGACAAATAAAGGCCTGTCTCAATTAGAAGCCTGGTCTGGTTGCCAAGTAGTTCATTTTTATTTAAGTTCTTTGGATGTATAAATCTGGATTGTTGGCATGCCACCACCTAACATTAGTTAGCTGTTTAGATCGCACATACAAATATAAACATTAAACTTGTGTCAATATGGACATGCTACATATAATTTTCTTGGTTCAGTTCATTTTACTGAAACCATGAGTACCAGAGAAGACTGTAATTCATTTAGAATTCCCAGCATGATGAAGGCAACTCCCTTCCTCTGAAGCTGTCAGAATGTCAGAGTATGTATCCATTCCTCGATCACCCGGTAAGTTACTGGCAGTCCTTTAGACCGTAAGGGTCCACTGATCAAAAGAACTAAAAGTGTTTTTCAAAAAAAATAATCCAGGTTAGGAATATTGTTTTAATAGTATAAATAATATGTTTGTCAGTATGATGTATGCTGTGAAACAAATGTCATAATATAACATATACTTAATATGTTATTTGAGGCCTAATTTAAAATTAATATTCATACTGGTTTCAAATACACAAATTTATCATATTTCTCATCTTTCCTGAGCAACAGTTTTGTGTCAAAGGAATTAAAAGCCTGTCCCAAAGAAGCCTGTTGAGTTTAGTGACTTAAGCAAATAATAGCCTGGGCTTCTAATTAAAGTTTTACGCTAATTATCTTGATTATTATTACCTTTGTGAAAACTTTGATTGTTCTTGCTTTACAGGAATCTACTGTAAAGGAATGTTTGACATGTTTGTGTGTTGGCCCCATTCATCTCCTGGGAATGTGTCAGTCCCCTGTCCTTCTTACTTACCATGGATCAGCAAGGGTAATGTTATGTTTTACCACTTCACCTCAGAAACAACTAATGTATGAGGTCTCAAATTTGAAAATAACAAAAACAAAAAAAAGACGTCATTGAAGCTTTAGGCCCGTTTCCACTGAAGAAGTTCCCGGTACTATTTGGGGGGCAGGAACTACTACAGGAACGTCCTCTTGCTCGGCTCTCTCAACCGCCGTGTCTCCACTGAGAGAGCGGAGTACGAGGAAGGTTCCTGTAAAGTTACGGGCTCTGGATGTGACGTAATCGTTGCGCGACCATTTTGACCGGGGCGACGTAGGGACGTTGTTAGCTGTTAGCCGATAGCGGTGTCTGTAATAACTCAGTAAATGGCCCGTGAAAAAAACATTTTTTCCAGCGGATGTCTTAGTTACAACATGATTGAGCTAACTGGAGTAGTTTCATGTCGTATCCGACAACGGGAGGCTTTTAACAGATGCTGTTGTGAGCTGTCCCTGTCAGCTGCAGCCACTACTGATGCTTTCCAGACATCGTGATTTCCCATAACTGAATAAATACCACACATAGCAACACAAAACTGCTTTGCTAGCTCAATCATGTTGTAACTAAGATATCCGCTGGAAAGAATATTTTTTTCACGGGCCATTTAGTGAGTTTTTTTTACATGGCGGCGGAAGCTATATGAACGAGCTAACCCTCGTCTGCTGAGTTTTAAAAATGCCGGCTATTTTGTAGCTTTCTGTTCACGTCACATCCCTCCTTGAGTATATCCA
The DNA here is from genome assembly GCF_006386435.1 of Epinephelus moara. Classification (NCBI taxonomy): domain Eukaryota; kingdom Metazoa; phylum Chordata; class Actinopteri; order Perciformes; family Serranidae; genus Epinephelus; species Epinephelus moara. The sequence goes on along the minus strand of NC_065518.1, from coordinate 36,633,635 downwards.
ATCAGCACCAAGTAAACCCCAAGCCCCAGCCAGGAGTCTTTCGGGGCCGTTCTGAGTACCTACCCCGAGGCAGGGACTTGTTTAGCCCCTGTAAAAGTTCCGGAACTCTGTCCTTAGGGGGTGGTTCCTGCGGTGGAGACACGCACCAACGGCCCCGGCCCCGTAAAATTACCCCTTAGTTCCTGCGGTGGAAACGGGCCTTTTGACTTTTTACATGAATGGCTCCTTGTAGGAGTCAATCACAAGACATACTGATGTATGAACCTGCTAAATGATCCAGTGTTTAACAGAGCTGTTTAAACATTTAATTGCACAGTTATTCTTCAAATGTGAAACAGTAGTCTGCCATTGGCCATGGTAACAGCAACTATTGAGCAGAGCTCAATTCAGTCTGCTTCCTCTTACTGATTTTGAACCCTAATGGGGGGCAATGTCAGTCAGTAAGGCAACCAATAGGTTGACATTTGTTGAAAGGCAAAGGCAATTATGTTCCCCAGGGTGAATTAGAATCACTGTGGTAATCATTATTTAAATCTAGTGCCATCGTCTAGCGAGGATTTTAATTTGCCTAATACCATGGTTAATGACCAAATACCTGCAAATACATGTAACTGTAAGTAAATTGACATAATGACATTAGCATTTAGCTCAGAACAGCAGACACTCCAAATGGAACAGACTGAATACTTGAAATTCTTGAATAACTTCAGTAAATCAAAACTACCAAGAGTTAGCAGCCAATGACGGTAGAAACAATCAGTAAATGAGGTTTTTCAACAATTGTGAATATTTGCAATTACAAGAGGTCCTTGGGCATACAAACACAATTGTGCACAAAACATATGAGGCTGGTTCGGTAGTTTAGGAGGTTAGCTGCATTGAATCTCCGCTAAGGCCTGGTGGAGAGAATGAAGTTTTAATCACCCTACAAGAAATGGCTATATTCATCCAATTTGTGATTTAGCTGCATTATAATGTAACAAACAACAAGAATGATATCTCTCCTCTCATCTGACTGCAGTGACAGAAGAAACCATGCAAATAACAATGTGTCTTTCACTTACCTGCAGAGGTCTCCAGGAAGGCACACCGTGAATGCTTGGAAAATGGAAGGTGGCGACAGAGGGAGAATTCTACTGAGCCCTGGAGGGATGACTCAGAATGTAAAGAGGACCATTACTTCAAAGACAAGGTACGGAGAAGAGTGCAAAATACAATCTCTGCTCCCCCTAAGTGTTGGAGCTGAAAACACCTCCTTTTATTAGAAACATCTGAAGAGGTGTTGTTATTTCCTCCATCATACTTTATGTGTGTGCATATGTATGTGTGTGCAGGAGAAGGAATTGCTTCGCCAGACAGCCCTCAGAGTCATCTCTGTCATTGGCTATTCCCTGTCCCTGTTCTCTCTCACACTGGCTACTCTTCTGATGGGCATGTTAAGGTCAGTGGAAGGTGGTGATGATTGTTATACAATCAAATAATACATTTTGTGTGGAGAAACAGCAGATAAAGGATAGTTCTGCTGTATTAAAAGTTCAATATTATTTGCAAATTTTTGGTCCTCATTTCTCTCAATTATGATAGCATTGCTCAGCAAAGTAATTACTGAGATCTGAAAAATGGTGGCAACAACATCTGACAGGTCAACAGATTAGAGCTGTTAGGTGACTGGAGGTGGCTGATGTAGTGTGAGCGTGAAGTTTTACTTCCAGTTCACACATTATCATCATCTTGCTATCATGTTTGATTTGTATAGTAATACCACCCAAACACACCAACTAAGTCCATGGGTTCATGTTGACAATGATCCCTCACTGCGTAAGAAACAGTTTGTGCGCATATACTAGGGCAAGAACATTGGGTCAAACAGGAAGTCGGTCTGTAAACTGTGGGAATAATGTTATGGTTTGTCTTAATAATCTCAATAGAGATTTATTTAAATCCTGTCTTATGTCTTATGACTGCTTCCTTACCCCTACTTGGTTTTAGAAATGTCACCATGCTCCCAGATTTTCGGAATTAATTTGATGAGTAAAATGTAGCAATAAAACTTATGGTCAAAACTACAGAGACCTATGTTGTGATAACTGGAATGAGCCCTTGGGATTTGTACCTGTTTTTAAGGTGTTACATTAGATGCTTATTGACCAAATCAAATATGGTATTGGTAGCTAAAAATTGTTCAATTTGCCACTGTAATGAAAAAGAACAAAAATACTCGTTTCATATTGGCAACTTCAAGGTGCCTATATGCACCTTTCTTTTAAAATAAAATTGCCAGTATTTGTAAATGTATTTAATTATTTTGAAAAGTTCTGTATATAACTTCATACATGTATTATTCTTTGTTTTATTACTAATGGGTGAACAGGTTGCCAACAGAAAGCAAACACCAACCACAACACAGAGTCTACATGTGCTGTGGTTACATACATGTTATAGTGGCAGGGGGTCTGAACTTGGACTGCCTTCTCCATAACCCCAAGCAAAGAGGTTATAATGCCAAGAGGCAACACTAACATTCTTTTTGCACAACAGCCACAAGAGGGTGCACTTACAGCATTGCTGCCATTTTGGATGAAATAGTGCTCCTGTTGAAGCTACTCTTACCTTTCTTGCATTTCACACAGGGGCAAAAATCCAATTTCATAGTTGGGGGGGGACAATAAACAGTAAAATTTTAGAGAATAATTCCAGGAGGGGGACAAGGAAAAAAAGTTGTAGCCTGTCTTTTATACAGCATCTTTTACCGCAATTTCATGCTTTAATCTAAGCAGAGTGAATGTCTATACTAACTAAACTAAAACTAAAACTAAACATTTCCTGCAATTAAACTGGTAAAGTGGTTTATAAACAGTGTGCTGTGAGATCTGCCGCTGCTCACCTCACAACCGTGCATAATAGTCACGCGTAATGACCGCTCCTCGTCTGCACGTCTTTCATGTTTGTCTCACTGACAGGTGGAGAGCCTACAGACAGGTACCCATACGAGCTGCTCCGCCACAACCGTGCGTAATAGTCACGCGTAATGACTGCTCCATGTCAGTTAGACTGCACGTCATTCATGTTTGTCTCACTGACAGGTGGAGAGCCTACAGACAGGTACCCATTGCTCCGCCACTGACTGCTCTTGTCCTGTCCTCTCCCTCTTCTTTCTCTCCTGTCCGCTCTGACTATCACTAAACTCTGAGCTTAATCATTAGCTTTTAGCTTAGCAGCACTCATAATTGAGTAGGCTTTTGAACAATGCAGGAGAAATGTTGCAGACAGTTTATATTATCAGCCTGGGCCTGGGGCTTGTTGTAACAGTAAATGGGATGTGTTGTAACTTGTGTAAGTTAAACTGTGTCTGTGTGAGTGAACACCTTACCCTGCGATGCGCGATGTGGACAGCGGTTCCAGCCACACGCTGCTACTGCTGCCAAGCAGCCCCGCCCGTTGGAAAGAGTGTGGGATATAACACTACTAGGAATAGGAGGGGGGGACTAAATCTTTTAAGATTTAAATAGCACATTATTGCGCGATTATAATGAGCACCGCTTACATTGTGCTTTTAATAAATACTACTGCATTGTTCAAAAATTATTAATTGTGTCTAAAATGATTCTATGGGGGTACAGCTTTACTGAAGGGGGAGTCATGTCCCCCCTGTCCCCCCCGGGATTTCCACCCCTGATTTCACACAGCACTTTGAAAAAATTATACAACTCCCGCCTCCCTCCAAACTCCCATCCCCCTCTGCCTGCAACTCCACCTCCCTCCAAAGGCCTACTCCCCCCTCCTCCATTACGTCCTCATTACGTCTATGATAGATGTAGTTGTTGGCAAGGTAACGTTAGATACACGGAAGAGGAGAGTGAGTGTAAGACGCCAACAGAACAGTAGAAGAGAAGAGGAGTAAAACAAGCTTCTGATTGCTAACGTTAGCCATTAGCAACTGGATGCTGTGTTGTCATATAGCGTTATATGTTATATTAGAAGCAAACTAAACATAACGTTACCTGTCCTGGACAGTCAAACGCAACCCCCGGAGTTTTGGAACTTATCCGGGATCAGTGATGACTGATGAGTTTTATGATATAACGTAAATGCTAACGTTAGATACTGCTGGTGACTGGCAACAAACAAGAAAGATAATACAGAGGCTCAGGCTACGTTAGGCTACAGGAGACTAATCGTCAGCAACTGGATGCTGTGTTGTCATATATAACGTTATAGCCTATGTTACATTAAAGGCAAACTAAAAATACCTGTCCAACAGAAACTCTGCAACCGTCTCGTCCCTTTTTAGCTCAGGATGAAGCTGCATCAGTCTTCGCCATTGCTTGAAAGCAGAGCCGATGTTGACCCGAGTTTTGGCCCTTCCAGCATGGAGTTTTCTCTCTTAGTGTTAGCTTTTTCTGCTATATTCTTTCTTTTGCCAACTGATTTCCCTGTTGAAGTGGCTGGAGGTGGAAGCGGTGGTCTGCATTTGTCTGCCATTGTTAAGGAAGGTTTATATCCACAAGCGTCCCTGTTACTAGCCTACTTGTCTCACATTTGGTCCGAATGCAATGATGGGTTAGAGTTTTCTTAGAACCATATGAGAATAGTACAATTATGAGTTTTTATCTCTGGTGGAATTCACTTACATTTTAGCGTGCCATCAGCTTATTAATAGCATTTTAACCTAAACAAAGAAAAGTGTAAAATTTACAGAAAGGTAAGTGTCGCTTTAATATCAGAGTAAAAGCATAAAGCAACAGGTATGTCCGTAATGAAATAAACACAGGCGGTTTCCCTCAATTAACCACTGAAATGATCAGAGTAGGCATTCAGTGCTGGCCTTTCACTGGTTTCAATTATTAACAAAAAGATGGAATATATTTTATATATCCTTTACCAAATCCTTTAACAAACTACAGGCTTTAGCATAGACCTCAATATAGGTAAAAGTCAGACTTAGACTGCATTTGCCTCAAAGAGACAAAAGGGTAAAAAAATTGCAAGAAATATTTTTTTCAGTTCAAAATACAGCTGACAAATGTCTGTGACCCTTCCTCTCCTCCTTCAATCAATAACAGTATCAGTTTACGCTCACAGCACATTAACTGGGTGAAAGATACACAGACACATCATCATTTTGTCATAAAATAATCCTCTCCAGTTCTGATCTATTCAACCCAGAAAACGAACTAAATAATAAATTAAACAGCCTGTTAAAACTAATACTAATACTATGAATTCTCTCTTTTTTTGGCACATCTATGAGCATGGGAGCTCATTCATTTTTAGTAAAACAAAATTTAAACAAATTCTTCTATAAGATACATTCCCCTCACACATGGGTGAAGGATAGGCTATATAGAGTCTACATTGTCACTTTAAAGTTAATAAATCCTCACCAGCTCCTTTGAGCTGATAGGAGACGAAACACTAGACTAGTGCTCACATTGCTATTCGGCAAGCTAATATCTGTCATGCCAAGTTAGTGGTATTATTCTGACAGTTGCTGCCACTGTTTTATGAAGTTTATTTAGGAATCTGGTCATAGTGTGATGATATGATTTGTAAGGGGGATTTGCATTTTGCTTAAAGGCCCAGACGCACCAAACCAACATCAAAGAACTAGTGGAGACGAAGGCTGACTGTTGTGTCGCCTTATGTCGCTTGTGTTTCAGCTTCAAGTTGCACTTGAGCACACCACAGAGACTACAACCAATGGCCAATGAGCACATATGCTCAGTGCCTACGTGAGAGGGAATAACTCCATAGCAGCAGACAGCGGTAGTCTAAATTTGTCATTCAAAAAGGAAAACCAGAAAACCGACAGGATGGATTCAAGATGCTAGTTAGCCAGTTAACAACACAACTGTATCTTGAAAGAACAAATGGTATTTACCGTATGCTAAAATAACACAATACCATTCTGAGAGCTCGATGGGTAAAAAATGTAATTTTAACTGATATAAAATATTTTTTTTCGTTCTCACACCCTATTGATATTAGCCCTACATTTACTTTCCTCACTCCTGTTTATCTTCTCGTGCACTGAGCTGACCTGCCAGTCAGAGTGATTTCATTTACCTATGTGCTCCACCACCAATTCAATATGTTGATTCAGCCAAAAAAAAAAAAAAAGCCAACAAGGGTCGACTAGTGCAAACAGTGCCTGAGTGGGGCGACAGACACTTTCCAACAGCCCGACATTGACTATCGGCCAACTGTTGGCGTGCTGTGTCAGGGCCATAAGAAATGAGCTGTTTGTTTTGGTGTTAACTCTCACTCCTATGTTGTTTGCTTGTTGCATTGGATCATGGTGTGAATATATATAGAAAAATGTTATTTATGGTGGAGGAAGAGTTATACATTTTCCCCCAGTCAATCAGGAGGCTCATGAAAAAGTATTTGTAACTTCCCTGACAAATGGCTTATGAGGAATAATGCAATGCAGTGTATGTTAGATAACTAAACTTAGCACAATAACTAAACTTAGCACAAAAAGTAAGGAAATTTGTGTTTGGTGGATTATTTCTTTGTTGTAACAATGCTTCTTGGCAATAAATCTTTAAAACAAAAAATAAATCTGCGACACAGCCTTGATCTTATAGCGCTCTCCCTCCATCCTCATCCTTTACGGTTGGCCTTAGACCAGAACCGTGGCACCTCTCTCCATCCTAGCCCTGCTCTCCCTGCCTGGACTCTGCCAACGATCTCATGGTGTTGCAGCCTTGACAGCACAGTCGACCTCAGTTTGAGCGTTCCACCTCCGGCTGGTAAGAACCTTGGCATTTGCATTCCTTACTGACTGGTCAGTGGACTCTCTTAGCTCAAGAACCAGCCTGGTCTTCTCTTGCATGTAGCCCAACCTGATGGACTGCAGTGGCAGCTGCAGAATGTTCTTCCCGAAGAGGCCCATTTCGGAGAGACACTGTGGCAGCCCCAGCCACTTTCAGATGAATGAGTTGGCTTTTCCATCCATCTTACTGGTAGTGGATGAGGGGATCTCACTCATTTTCAGCGGGCACATCACCCTCCTGTAGAGTGTGAACTGGTAGCACCAGACCTTGTACTTCCCAGGGAGTTGGCTTTGATCTATTCTTGCTAGGCCGTCCGAGAGCTGCTTCATGACGGTTCTCCCCATCTGTTTGTCGGACAGTTCTGCAGTATACTGCCTCCCCAGGCTTTAAATGGGTTGCTCAGACAGGAACGTGATTTTCTCTCCCCCAACGACAAAGATGGTGTTGTCGTCTGAGAGACAGGCTACGGGATTTAGGGGGATTGATCTTCATTCTTGCCCACGACATCAACTCATCCATCCTTTTCAGCAGTCTTGATGTACATGCTGCTGTCTGGAGGAGGCTGGTGACGTAGTCCATATAGCTAATCAGTGGGGGTAGCCTCTGACCAGAAGGTAATTTGATCCCTCCAACCATCTGTCTTGCTCCTATGAGGATTATCTCAAAGGCTGCCACAAATAGGATTGGGGAGATGGCACACCCCATAGGGAATCCCACTTCTAGCTGCTGCCACCCGGTGGTGAAATCCTGGAGGGCAAAGCACATCTGCAGATCACTTAAAGGAATACTCTGACGATTTGGGAGTTATGCCCTTTCCTATCATTTTCATAGTGAGACAACATGATCGATATCTTTTTTGTGTCTGTACGTCCAGTGGCTGGGTCTCAGCGGTTAGCGTTGCGGCTTAGCTTAAGAAATACAATTGAAGTCTATAGGGGGTCAGTAGCCTGCTCGGTAAAAGTGAACAAATAAACATTACAGAAACCCTGAAGCTGGCATTTCTGCTCGTGCATTTAAAATAAACATGTTTAAACATTAATTCGAAAAACAAGAGTCCTTTTTAGTCGTTTTAGAAGAAGTTTGATACACAGAATTATAGTGTGTTTACATCCTGCGCTGTGATCCATGGAGGCATACACCGGTGAGCAGGCACAGGCACAGACGTAGCCTGTAAACAAAACTCAGTTGTTTATTTAGCTTAACGATATCTCTGGACTATAGTAGCTGTAATGGACGACTTTGAACGCGATTTTGACGAGTTTCTTGTAGCGGACACAGATCCAAAGCCATACCTGTTTGAGCCAGAGTATACAGATGAGGAACTCCAGGTGATGGATGGTGAGCGGGCGAGAAGAGAGGCTGAATCCTCTGAAGCGGCGGAACAGCAAGGGGCCGAGGGGAGACGGAGGTCAGGGGAGGATTGGTGGTGTAGCTGCGGGGCTTGCCAACCTATGCCTACGGAGGTGGAATCATTTTGCACAGAATGGGATTTGGGATTTGGGAGTGAGTAATATCACTTTATAATGCACATTTACAGTGCCTTTTCATCTAGCCTTTAGGTTTGCCTTGAATGTTTTTGCAAGTTGCAATAATACATTTACGAGGCATGATCGTCCGTGTCGTCTCTTTGTTTGCTTTTACTGAGTGACCTAGCGTACCTGTCCCAGAGCCAGCTGCAGCTGTTGCTCACCGGTGTATCCCTCTGCGCAGGGCGTGAACCCACTCTTGTTCTGTGTATCAAACTTCTTCAAAAATGACTAAAAAGGACTCTCGTTTTTCGAATTAATGTTTAAAACATGTTTATTTTAAATGCACGTGCAGAAATGCCTGTTTCAGGGTTTCTGTAACGTTTATTTGTTCACTTTTACTGAGCAGGGTACTGACCCCCTATAGACTTCAATTGTATTCACTAAGCTAAGCCGCAATGCTAACCGCTGAGACCCAGCCACTGGACGTATAGACATAAAACAGATATCGATCATGTTGTCTCAATATGAAAATGATAGAGAAAGGGCATAACTCCCAAATCGTCGGAGTATTCTTTTGAGTAACCTGCTACCAGGTTCTTGATACAGAAGGGCATGTAGAAGAACTCCATGGCGTAGTTGATCAGCTGGTGTGGGACTGCTCCATACGCATTGGCAAGGTCGTGTCAGATGAGATGCAGGTCTTCTCCTGTCTGGCCTTCAGGATCTGGTCCCAAATCAACATAGAGTACTCTACACACCCTGGAAAGCCTGGGACTCCCACCGTCTGGCAGTTGGTGTTGATGTAGCCATTCTCTAGCAGGTAGGTGGTCATCCTTCTGGCCAGTACTGAGAAGAAGATCTTTCCTTCTACATTCAGTAGGGCGATGTTTCTGAATTGGCCCACGTCTTTTAGAGTTTGTTTCCTTTGGGATGAAGACCGTCAGGCAGTTCTCATTAGGTACCACAGCAGCTCTAGTACCTTGGGACAGTTCTTATAGAGCTTGTAGAGGACTCCATTGGGGCCTGGTGCTGATAAGGACCTTGCCTTCTTCACGACTTCACTGAGCTTGGGGGGCTTGATGTTGAACTCGGCTGTCGGTGGTGCAGGCTGAGGCATGTACTCCTGTTGTTCCTAAAGGGACGTTCCTTAACGGATCACTGTACTGCCTCTTGGCGTGCTGTTCCAGTTGCTCCCTGATGGTTTCGAGCTTCCTGCTCTTCTTCTCCTCCAGCAGTTGTCTGGCGTGCTTGAATGGATCCTTGAAGAAACTGGCTCGTGCTTTTTGCTTCTTTTTGCTGTGCTTACAGATGCGTTCAGCTCTGCAAAACCTGGATAGCCTTTGCCTGACCTCCTCCCACAGGGCTTTCAGACCCTCTTTCTCTGTCTGCGTTGCCTTCCTCCAGTTCTTTGCACTAGTTGGAGGATTTCCTTCTCCCTCCTTCCCTTCTCTCTTAGGGTGGTCCTCTGTTTGGGGGTAACTTCCCCAAACCTGTCCTTGCAGGTCTGGTATATGATGTCTCCAATCAGCTTAAGCTTGGGTTCAACCCCTCCATGCAATGATCCCTCAAGTGTCTTGATCAGGTCTGTATCCAATGTGCGCCATGCCTCTGCGAGGAGGATAGAGTTCGGTCCCAGACTGTGGAGATATGGGATTGCCACTGGTTGCAGAATCGATATCTCTCTGCATTGAGATTGCCTCCAATGATGACAAGCCTTGTTTTTCCAGTGAGGGAGATGCCACCCCACACCATTACACTGCTTCAACCAAAAGATGTTACTCTATCGGTGCAGCAATCAGCAAAGCGTTCTCTGTATCTTCTCCACATTTTGACCCTACGATCCAACTGCCGTAAGCAGAATCTGGACTCATCGCTGTGCATAACTTTCCTCCACATGTTCAGGTTCCAGTGCACTTGTTGCCAACACCAGCGCAAACAGCCCTGACAGTGAAGGGCAGTCATGGCAGGCCTCCTGGCAGCCCTATGAGACCGGAGATTGCATGCAGCCTGAGCAGAGAGCCATCGGCCATATCGTCCTGTAAACCTTGACTGCAAATCTGTAGAAGACAGCCTACAGTTCCCAAGTGCTGACAGGATTAGGAAACAGCCTTCTTGGGGTGCCGTCTTTTTGGGACGCCCACTTCGCGGCCTGTCTCTGACATCCCTCGTTATATGGAACTTGGCCTTCAGTTTGCAGATGGTACTAGGGCTCACTCCAAATAATGCCGCAACTTGGTTTTGCGGAACACCAGCTTGAAGTTGCCCTATCGTACGGGCCCTATCCAGATCAGTCAAACGTGGCATGCCGATTCTTGGAGCAGACACCAACTGACCACTGCATGCCGATTCTTGGAGCAGACACCAACTGACCACTGTAGCAGGGCCCATGCTCACAGGTGCTGGGGGTACCAGAAGCTCAAAACAAGAGTCAATAGCAACAGCAAAAAAAAAAAGCTGTTTGGCATTGGCAGAGAAGATTTGGCAAATTTTTCATGGGTTGCAACCCACATTCTCAGCTCTTCTGCTCATCCCACAAATGCATGTTCCTTACAAATGTGGCACCATTTAAAGGGGAATAAACAGGCTTTCCAACAGTGTAAGATTTATTGCCAAGAAGCATTGTTAGAACAAAGAAATAATCTACCAAACACAAATTTCCTTACGTTTGTGCTTAGTTTATATTGCTTATCTAAATAAATTAAAATTGACTTACAAATATAGCATTGCACAAGGTTAGATGAGCCTACCCATTTACAGAATCATATTAGCATGGTGCCATCATGATATGAGCTATCAATCAATCATAATCAAAGTATTCATATTGCACATCAAACTTAGTAATGATAATCAACAGAAATGTAAGAGTATTATCGAAGTGGACATTTTATGTACCAAAAATGCTAGAGGGAGCTAGCCTAAGAGAAGACAAAAAACCATAAGGTCCTGCTCAAAATAAACGTCCAGCCTGAGTCAAATATATGCATACACTGATGCTGTACAAACTACTTCCAGCAGGGGGAGAAAAAACCAAACTAAAGGAAAATAAGTCCTGAGCAGGCAAAATGTAGTGCACCAGGCTTTGGGGCTAACTTTCATAGTGGCCAAACAGTGGAATTAAAACTTCCCGTTCACTCTTGATGCCCAAAGAAACTAGTCGAGATTGGAGTGAATCAATAAAGCAGTGAATCACACAATGTTTAATCTGTAACACAGTGTTCTTAGGGCTAATAAGATTGGTAATAATAACGATAGAGTCAATGAATGACTTGGCTGAGGTGAGGATACATGTGAAGAAGGAAATTAGACAACTCAACAAATACCACAGGAATATTCAACATACAAACATGCAGTATACCTTCATCCTGTGATTGATTTTTGGATAGCCTGATCTTCCAGACCTTTCATAACTCCATAACAATACAACTAGTTAAAACAATGAACACATTGCTTGACAAATAAATCAAACATAATTTACTAAAGGATAAGCCATTTTGTTTTTTATGAATTAAAATACACGTACACAGCTTTAAAAAAAAAATGCTAATATTGGTGTAAAATGATATGATGCATACCCTCATATAATGAATAACTTGGGGGCTGTCAGAAATCACTCCAGGCTAATATGCAATTATTTAAAAGGTATTTAAAGGTAAGCTTTATGTTTATTAATGTGAGCAATCACTTGTAGCAGCCCTGTACATTTTGTTCCTGGTGCTGATTTAAATGTCCACTTCCTCTTCTTTAAGTTACCCTTCAAAGATATTAGTCTAGATGATTTTAGTTCAGTGATCTCTATCTTTATATCTAAGGTTTAAAAACATTTTGGCAAATACTCACAGTGGTTCTACGCTTATGATTAGGCTAATGTCAGATGACACTAAATCAAGATAAGTCAAATCCATTTAAACAAAGATGACACACTCCCATTTTTCACTGTGTCCAAGCAATCTCCCTAAGCAGTCCTTGGGAAAGAGTTTTGAGCACACTCTCATGTCGGATCTGAGATAATCTGACAATGGATGTTATTGTTGGGGTAAGCTAACATTATGTTGCAAATTTAGAAGCTAGCTTAGCTATCTCATTACATTGCCTGAAAATAAGGTCCTGTACTTAACTTAGCAATCAGGTGTGCGGGTTACTCAGAAATTGATGGAAAGAAACACCTTGATCAGACTCCCACCATTTGCTTTATAAAATAATGGATGTAAGTGTCATGATGTCACCCACTGGTTTGTGGACTCTCATTCTGAAGTTCTGATTTTTTTTTCACCATCTTGGTTTTTTGGAGTCCATAGTGTTCATATTTAGGCAAGAGGATGGAGCTGTGGAGGAGCGAGAGGTGGCTCTGACTCAGACTGTAGAAACGCCTCGTTTGAAATTAGCCATAGAGACTAAAACTGTTTTTTTGTACCAGATTTTATATATATTTATCTCTGCAGTAAAGCTGGGCATGGTAACATGGGGTTCTGTGGGGACATGGGAAAATGATAAATACATAAATACATTTGAAAATTAATAAATATATTTAAAGAAAAGAATCAAAATAAACTAAGGTAAATTAAAAAAAAAACATTATATAAGAATAATAGAAATTAATAAAAAATAAAAAAGGAAAACTAAATACCAAAGTTAATAAATAGGAAAATCAGTACAAAGATAAATAAATAAAGACACAAATTAAAACAGAGATATTAATTAATGTCACATTTGATCAATGAAGTAATAAACTACTTTTATTTTTTATATTATTTTTGATATGTTTCATGGCATATTAATACATTTATCAAATCATTTATTTATTTTTGATTTTGGCAGCTTCCATCCTCCACATGGAACAGATTCACTAGCTTAACCGCTACCAATGATGTGCATTGTCTCACAGTAATGTGAGATAACCCACTACAAGACTATTATAATCAGCATTACTTACAAATGCCATTATAAAAATCCAGGAAACATGTATGGACCTTAATCATTTTGCATTATATCTTATGTCATGCCATAATGACTATTTAACAGTTACAAAGGAAGTATAAATCAATGCCTTCTTCAAACTGCTCCTGTGTCTGCTCACCAGGAAGCTACACTGTACCAGGAACTACATTCACATGAATCTATTTGTGTCATTCATCCTGAGAGCCATGGCTGTCATCTCGAAGGAAATCATATTATACATCATGTACTCTAAGCTACCCAAAGATGACCCAGGATGGAACTCCTACTCAAGCTCTCCGGTACAAAAAAGTACTGTCTTAGTATTCACACATCAGCAGATCTTTGAGAATGGGGCCTTTCTGATTCTATTCTAGGTGAAACCTGGGTAGATAATAAAGCACTGCTTAACCAAAGCAGTTTATATCACCTAAACTACTTGTAACATTAATTTAACATGTCTCTCAACAGATAGCGTTGTTGTGTAAACTCTCCAAAGTGTGCATGGAATACTTTGTGGCTTGTAACTACTTCTGGCTCTTGGTGGAGGCCATTTTCCTCCACATGCTGCTCTTCACAGCTGTGCTAACCAAGAGATGTTTGCTGAAGAAATACATGCTTCTAGGATGGGGTAAACCATGAATTAATGTTCTATGTGTGTGTGTGTGTGTGTGTGTGTGTGTGTGTGTGTGTGTGTAATTATACACAATTTATAAATTAATCATTGATTAATTTGAGTTTGATGATAAATTGTTCCATCTTATGTTCTGGTTATTTTTCAGGAACACCTATTTTGTTTGTAACACCATGGACAGTGGTCAAGATTTTATATGAAAACACAGAGTGAGTGTTTAATTGCATACCTCTGAAGGAAGGAGGACGCACAACTCCAATGTTTCCAGTCATGATGGGTGCAAGTTGCAGAGATATTCCAAAGAAACTAGTAGGCAACAGTACTCACAAAAGACTAAAGTCAAAATCTATGTTTTAATAGGGCAACACACGGCCAAACAAAATGCTGTCATTTTGTTTGGCCGTGTGTTGCCCTATTAAAACATAGATAAACATAGGCCGAAACGCGTCTGTACGCGTTTCGGCCTAAGCCTTCTTCAGTGTATCAAACAGAGGCAAAGACACTGAATACTATATATACATAGGTAAAGTTCTGGCACCAATGACAGTGCAAGGTGTAATGAGAGGCAATGGAAACATATGTGTAGCAGCTGCAGCCAATGACAGGCTGACACAAGACAATTGCCAAGACGGATGCACAAGAATCAATACATGCAAACAGAAATATTCAAATACAGTGAAACATATAAGAACATCAAAATTATTAAGCTTCAGACTAGTTGAATGAGAAAAATGTTAGACAATAAGAAGGGGAGAATTAAAGTAACAGAAAAGAGCCTGAAAAGAGGTTTTTAAGTCACTGGATCTAACTCTGCTAGAGACTAAAAGAACCCCAGAAAAACAGTCTGAACCTATTACAAAGAACCTACACATCAATACTAAAAATATGGAGTAAGAAAAAGTTTTAAAATGATCACAGGGTTCTACTAATCAGTTGTATAATACTGAATAGTCTTAATAGTGGAGGGAACAGTAAACGCATTAATTAAGGTGAAAAAAGTCTCTGAAAAAGAGAGACATTTACATTCAAAAGGGGAATACAGGGGCTTCAAGGATTAGTAACTGTAAAATGTATAAAGACACTGAGTATAAATGTATCAAAAAAGAAGTCCTAATAAAAAGGGACAATATATCATAAAGTAGTCTAATGGTCAAAAAAGACAACAGGAAATCTCATCCTTACATGAAAGACAATTTTACAGGGACCAGTCAAAGGAAACAACTCAAAAGAAGTTTTTTATTTAAACCCCTAGGGCTCTCTGTTTATAAGATATATATCCATTTAGCTTCTCTTTGCAGTAACAGTTTGTTTCTTTTCCCACCTCTTTTAAGGGGCTGAATCATATCAATCCCCTGAAATGTGCAGACATCATGGCCAACAGAATTAAAATGTCTGGCGACAAGAGACGGATATTCTGTGCACTATGGATATTGTCAGTCTCTACACCAATGTACCACACACTGAAGGTTTAAAAGCTCTCACTCATTTTTTGTAGTCTAGAGAGTACCAGACACCCCCAACTGATTTCTTGGTAGATCTCACAAAGCTTGTTCTTACCAAAAATTATTTTAAATTTGAGGACTCTTTCTACCTGCAGTGTCAGGGCGTCAGTATGGGGAGTTTATGTTCTCCCAACTATGCCAATTTATTCATGGGCAAATTTGAGGATGACTATGTCTACAGGTGCAACCCTTATTTTTCTGCTGGTTCAGATTCATAGATGATATTTTTTGTATATTTTCAGGGACAGTGGAGGAGTTAACAGCCTTTCACACATAGCGCAATTCCTTTATGCCAACCATAAAATTCACATATTGTCAAGATTCTGTTTTTTTTGTCTATGTTCTTGTGAGAAAAACAGATCCTCTCAGCACCAGTGTTTTCAGAAAACCTACAGATAGAAATACTCTTATTATTATTATACTAGTTATCATCCTCCAGGTTTGAAGAAAAGTCAACTGCTGAGAGGAAAGAGAATCTGCAGCTCTGACAATACTTTTAATGAACAAGCGCATGAGATATGTGATTGTTTCAACAGTAAGGGTAATCACAATTCGGTGGTCCAAACCTGCTAAAGCTAAAGATGTTGATAGGAGTGGTTTATTGGCCTCTAAACCTCCCTCTAGAAGGGACTCAGAATTGGTTCTAGCCACCACCTTTTCTCCATTATCTTATGATATTAAGCAGGTTGTTTTGAAACCTCTCATAGGACATTATTTCCAAGCCCCGCCTATCTTTGCACATAAACGCGCCAAAAATATAAGAGACATTTTAGTCAAATCTGACCTCGACATTTTCTTTCTCCTTCTAACCTTCCTGGGGGTAATTTTCCTTGCTTTAATTGTGCCCAATGTAGTGCCATGATTAAATGGGACATTTTTCAATCAATCAATCAATCAATCAATTTTATTTATAAAGCCCAGTATCACAAATCACAATTTGCCTCAGAGGGCATACGACATCCCTCTGTCCTTAGGACCCTCTCAGTGGATAAAGAAAAACTCCCCAAAAAAACCCTTTTTAAAAAAAAATGGTAGAAACCTCAGGAAGAGCAACTGAGGAGGTATCCCTCTTCCAGGACGGACAGACGTGCAATAGGTGTCATACAGAACAGATCAACATGATAAATAAACAGTAATCCATATGACAAAATGAGACAGACAGAGAGACAAAGACAGAGAGTGATGCAGGACAGATGGTAATGACAGTAGCTTACAACAACATTAATTAAAGTAATAATATTATAATTCTAATTACGGCTATTGTGTTAAACAGTGTTCTGGTGGGATAATATGGCACTATGAGCTCTCTAAAATATGAAGGAGCCTGACCATTTAAAGCTTTGTACGTTAGGAGAAGGATTTTAAACTTAAATTCTGGATTTTACAGGGAGCCAGTGCAGAGAACCTAAAACAGGAGAAATATGATCTTGTTTCTTAGTTCCTGTTAGTACACGTGCCGCTACGTTCTGAATTAGCTGGAGAGTTTTAAAGACTTATTAGAGCTACCTGATAATAGGGAGTTACAGTAATCCAGCCTAGAGGTAAGAAAAGCGTGGACTAATTTTTCTGCATCTTTTTGGGTCAGGATAGGCCTATTAAGATAAGATAATATAAGATATACTTTATTGATCCCCCAGGGGGGAAATTCAAGTATCACAGCAGCAGAAGAAAAAATCAAAGGACATTAAATAAAAATAAAAGATTAAAGATAATAATAGATAAATAAAAGATAAAATAAAATTGCTACATCAATAAAATTGCTACATCAGATGAATAAAGTGACTATTTCATTTCTCACTTTGTCTGCCATTTTTTAAAGTGACAGGTGGCAGATAAAGTGTCATTATTGGACAAATGCAAGACAGGTCCGTTCAGAGTTAGATATAGCTTAAGCCAGACCGCTGTTGTACAGTCTGATGGCGGTGGGCACAAAGGAGCGTCTGAATCGTTCACTTCTGCACCTGGGTGGGATAATCCGCTGGCTGAATGAGCTGCCCATCAGCCACAGCTTGTCGTGTAGGGGGTGAGAAGGCTTGTCCAGGATTGCACAGATTTTGTCCTTCACCCTCCTCTCAGCCACTGTTTCTAGACTGTCCAGGTCCAGTCCCACAACAGAGCGGGCTTTCCTCACAAGCTCGTTGAGCCTGTTGACCTCACCAGTCTTAACTCCACCCCACCAGCACACTGGCAACCATAGATTGAAGGTCTTGAGGAGCCCACTACAGACACCAAACAATCTGAGTCTCCTCAGGAAGAACGTCCTGCTCTGTCCTTTCCTATAGAGGGCATCTGTGTTATGAGTCCAGTCCAGTTTATTGTTGATGTGGACCCCAAGGTACTTGTATGAGTCCACCATCTCCACCTCCTCGCCCTGGATGGTTACTGGGGCAGGTTGCCTCCGGTTCCTACGGTAGTCCACCACCACCTCCTTAGTCTTGCTGATGTCGAGTTGAAGGTGGTTTCGGTTGCTCCACGTGACAAAGTCCTCAATCAGTTCTCTGTACTCCTCCTCGTCATCATTGCTGATGCATCCGACTATAGAGGAGTCATCGGAAAACTTTTGGAGGTGGAAGGAACCAGAATTGAACCGGAAATCAGAGGTGTAGAGGGTGAAGAAGAATGGTGCCAGAACAGTTCCTTAGGGCACCCCGGTGTACTTGATACCACCTCAGATACGCAGCCATCCACCCTGACATACTGCGGCCGGCCCGTGAGGTAATCCAAAATCCAGGCAGTAATGTCCAGGTGAAGTTGCATATCCAGCAGCTTGTCTCTCAGGAGGCTGGGTTGAATGCTGTTGAAGGCACTGGAGAAGTCAAAGAATATGACTCTCACAGTGCTTCCAGCACTCTCCAAGTGAGACAGAGCCTTGTGAGTGAGGAAGATGATGGCATCCTCCACACCAATGTGCTGATGGTAAGCAAACTGCAGGGGGTCTAGGAAGGCAGAGAGCAGTGCCCTCGGGTGCTGGAGAACAAGCCTCTCAAATGTCTTCATGACATGTGACGATAGGATTGGGCCGATCACAGAACCTTGTGGAACTCCAAAACAAACTTTAGTACATAGAGATGATTCATCATTAACATGAACGAACTGAAAATGCGAAGATAAATAACATTTAAACCAGCTTAGTGCAGAACCTTTTGGGCCGATTAAATGTTCCAGTCTTTGTAGCAGAATTTGATGGTCAGTTGTGTCAAATGCTGCACTAAGATCTAATAAAACAAGTACATAGATTAATCCTTTGTCTGAAGCAATCAGAAGATCATTTGTAATTTTAACTAGTGCTGTCTCAGTGCTATAATGCACTCTAAATCCTGACTGAAATTCCTCAAATAAATTATTATCAAGGAGAAAATCACACAGCTGGTCTGCGACTACTTTCCCAAGGATCTTTGAAAGAAGGGGAAGATTAGATATTGGTCTATAGTTGGCTAACACCTCTGGACCCAAGGTGGGCTTTTTTAGGAGAGGTTTAATTACAGCTACCTTAAAAGACTGTGGTACATAGCCTGTTAATAAAGATATATTGATCATGTCTAATAAGTGAGTGTTAACTAAAGTTAAGACTTCCCTAAATAACCTAGTTGGGATGGGGTCTAAGAGACACGTTGATGATTTAGATGAAGAAATAATTGCGGTCAATTGTTGAAGAGAAATCGGGGAGAAGCTATCTAAATATATATTAGGTCTTACAGCTGTGTTTGAGGGCAGGAGGTCATGAATTTTGCCTCTAATAGTTATAATTTTGTCATTAAAAAGCTCATAAAATCATTACTGCTAAGGGCTAAAGGAATACAAGGCTCAATAGAGCTGTGACTCTTAGTCAGCCTGGCTACAGTGCTGAAAAGAAACCTGGGGTTGTTCTTATTTTCTTCTATTAAAGCTGAGTAATAGTTTGCTCTGGCATTGCGGAGGCCCCTCTTATACATTTTGAGACTTTGTTCCCAGACAAAGCGAGATTCTTCCAGTTTGGTTAATCTGCAATTCCTTTCAAATTTTCGTGATATTTGTTTTAATTTTCAGGTTTGAGAGTTGTACCAAGGAGCGAACTTTCTTTGCTTTGTTAACTCCTTTTTAAGAGGTGCTACAGAGTCGAGTGTTGTTTGCAGTGAGCCTACAGGGCTATCGACAAGATGGTCAATTCGGAAAAGTTTAAAGTCGGTACGGGAAACCTCTGTTACAGAAGGATATGGTTTTAAATTCAACATCGATGGAATCTTTGCCTTAAATTTTGCGACAGCACTATCTGATAAACATCTAGTATAGTAGCTGTTGCTGAGTGGCATGTAATTGAGTAGAAAGAAATCAAAAGTAATCAAATAATGATCTGATAGAGAGGGATTCTGTGGAAAGACTGTTAGGTTATCAATTTCAATTCCATACGTCAGAACTAGATCGAGGGTATGGTTAAACAATGAGTGGGTTTATGTGCACCCTGACTGAAGCCAATGGAGTCTAATAATGAGATAAACGCAGTAGCCAGGGAGTCATTATCAACATCAACATGAATGTTAAAATCACCTACAGTAATAACTTTATCTGATTTAAGAACTAAACTGGATAAAAACTCTGAGAATTCAGATACAAATACAGAATACGGGCCAGGAGCACAGTACACTATAACAAATAAAAGTGGCTGAGAGGTTTTCCAGGTCGGATGTAAAAGACTAAGAACAAGGCTTTCAAAGGAATTATAATCTAGTTTAGGTTAAGGGCTGATTAACAGACTAGAGTTAAAAATGGCTGCAACTCCCCCACCTCGGCCGCTGCCTTGAGGAATGTGGGTATTATTATGACTGGGAGGAGTGGATTCATTTAGATTGACATATTCATCTTGACACAGCCAGGTTTCAGTGAGGCTGAGTAAATCAATATGATTATCTGATATTAATTTGTTTACTAACACTGCTTTAGATGTTAGAGACCTGATATTTAACAGTCCACATTTAATCCTCCTGATTTGTCTTTCTGACACAGAAGAGGTTTTAATTTTTATTAGGTTGTTATGAACAACTCCGTTTAATTTTAGATTTAGATAATTTAGGTGGTCGGGGGACAGACACCATTTGTATAAAACTATGGGTGGGTAACTGCACTAGAAGCTCAGAGATACCTGTAAGACTGCGACTCTGATTCCTGGTCTCAACTCTGGGTTGTCAGGGTTTTGAATTATTAATAAACATGGCCAGGTTTCTAGATATGAGAGCAGCTCCATCCAAAGTGGGATGAATGCCATCTCTCCTAATCAGACCAGGTTTTCCCCAGAAAGTTTGCCAATGATTAACAAAACCCACATCATTTGCTGGACACCACCTGGACAGCCAGCAATTAAATGATGACATGTGGCTAAACATGTCATCAGTGGTCTGATTTGGGAGGGGTCCAGAGAAAACTACTGAGTCCGACATAGTTTTAGCATATTCACACACCGCGGCAACATTAATTTTAGTGACCTCCGATTGGCATAACCAGATGTCATTGCTGCCAACGTGAATAACAGTCTTATTAAATCTACATTTAGTCTTAGCCAGCAGTTTTAAATTTGACTCAATGTCGCCCACTCTGGCCCCAGGGATACATTTGACTATGGCTGCTGGTTTTGCTAACTAAACATTTCTCAAAATAGAGCTGCCAATAACCAGAGTTTTCTCCTCAGCGGGTATGTCGCTGAGTGGGGAAAATGGTTGGAAACATGAACAGGCTGGTGGTTAACAGTGGGCTTCGGCTTGGTACTATGCTTCTCCCGGACAGTTACCCAGCCTCCCGGCTGCACGGGGGTTACCGGGGGACCGCTAGCAGAGGCTATGCAAAGTGGCTCTGCACTGGCTACAACGGGCTGGCTAACTACCGCAGGTACAAAATGCTTCCAATTCACTAAGCCTCGCCTCCAATGCAGCAAATAAACTACAGTTTTTACATTTACCACAGTCGCTAAAGGAGGCAGAGGCATAACTGAACATCTAGTACACCGAGCAAGAAAGAGCAGGAGAAGGAGAAGCTATTGCTAAGTGTTAAGCTAATGTAGCTAACAAGGCTAATAACATGCAAACAACAGCTAAGATTAGCAAGAAAGTCGTTAAAAAGAGGAGAGCTATAAGTGCTTATACAGAACTAGTGTGGGTTAAGACGTGAAGTAGGTGTTAACAGAAAACAAGCTGGTAGGAGTTTGCTAGAGCAGCACAGCGCCATCACAGAAACACCGGAAATGACACAACACGCTTACCGCAGTACGCCAGCATCCCCATACGGACAAAAAGTTCCGCATAACAAACAGAATTACCTGCAAAAGCAATTATGTAGTGTATCTTCTTAAATGTCCATGTGGATTGGGTTATGTTGGTAAAACTAAGCGAGAATTGAAAACAAGGATTTCTGAGCACAAATGCAGTATCAGAAACAGAGATGAGAAATCCCCAGTGGCCAGGCATTTTAATTCTGTTGGCCATGATGTCTGCACACTCAAATTTAAGAGGACTGATATGATCCAGCCCCTTAGAAGAGGTGGGAAAAGAAACAAGCTGTTACCTCAAAGAGAAGCTAAATGGATACATATCTTACAAACAGAGAGCCCTAGAGGTTTAAATGAAGAACTTTTTTTGAGTTGTTTCCTTTGACTGGTCCCTGTAAAATTGTCTTTCATGCAAGGATGAGATCTCCTGTTGTCTTTTTTGACCATTAGACTACTTTATGATATATTGTCCCTTTTTATTAGGACTTCTTTTTTGATACATTTATATATCCTTGAAGCACCTGTATTCCCCTTTTGAATGTAAATGTCTCTCTTTTTCAGAAACTTTTTTTTCACCTCAATTAATGCGTTTAGTGTCCCCTCCACTATTAAGGTTATTCAGTACTATACAATTGATTAGTAGAGCCCTGTAATCATTTTTAAACTTTTTCTAACTCTATATTTTTGGTATTGATATTGGTGTAGATTCTTTATAATAGGTTCAGACTATTTTTCTGTGGTTCTTTTAGTCTCTAGTAGAGTTATATCCAGACTTAAAAGCCTCTTTTCAGTCTCTTTTCTGTCAACCTTAATTCTCCCCTTCTTACTGTCTGACATTTTTCTCATTCAACTAGTCTAAAGCTTAATAATTTTGATGTTCTTATATGTTTCAATGTATTTGAATATTTCTGTTTGCATTTATTGATTCTTGTGCATCAGTCTTGGCAATTGTCTTGTGTCAGCCTGTCATTGGCTGCAGCTGCTACACATATGGTTTCTATTGCCTCTCATTACACCTTGCACTGTAAGGTTCACAATAAGTGAACTAAATGAATGAAAACATTCTTCACTGTCTGACTTTTTAAACCCCTTTTATTCCTTAGATGCTGGTCAATTGTGAACAGATGGTTTTGGTGGATAATAAGAGGCCCGATCACTTTTTCAGTGCTGGTAAGTGAAGTGTCTGAACTACAGTACAGATTTTTTCTACGTGATGTTCATGTTACAGATACATTATGTTGCTCCCATCAGTCTTGTTCCTCTGGTGCAGCCTTTAAGTAAAAGTCACTCTGATTTCATACTGCATTTCACGTGTCCTGTCTTGTGAGGGCATGTGATATAGAAGCTGTTGTACAGTGTGGTAGCCACAAGAATGACTGATTACTAATTTCTTGGTGAACAAATAACAGGTCATTAGGTAGTCATGCTTCTGCTCCTCATAGTTGCTCTCATCTAATTAGTGGCACCAGCTGATTGATTTATCACACCTGGTAGGAATTTATCTGTGTGTCTATTTGTTGTTCAAAGCACTCATGTCAGAAGCACTGATGATAGTCAAGGACTGAAATGTTTGCTGCTGTTTTTATTCACTCTTTTTTTTTTGCACTTTGAACACCTTTTTGTGCACAGATGTCTTAAATGAACAGCCTATTTTTGCATTGATTTCAGCCAGTGGACCTTTTTGTGACTTTCTAAGTCCAGTTACATTGGTGTGTGAGTGTCTCCTCTACTGTCCCTTCTCGTTTGTCTATTGCACCAACACACCTGAGACAAACTTTTTTGTTGCCTGAAGCAGGCACAGTTCCACAGCAGCCCTATGACTTTGTCAGTGTACAAATGCACATTGACAAGAGTGTTCCCAAATGTACATTTTCATATACATTTATTGAGTCACTAAGTCTCTAAGTCTGGATGTGTGTTGCAGGTCATTTTCTTCTTATTCGTCAAGATTCTCATGCTGCTGCTGTCAAAGCTGAAAGCAGATCAGGTGAAATTTACAGACTACAGATACAGGTATTTTCCCCTGCCTTCTATCTTTGCTCTTCCCCGAGCTCTTTCCCAAGTGGTCTCTTTAAACAGTACAGTGGGTTCTTGGTTAAACATTAAAATGTCAGCCACTCCCACGTACAACAGATATTCCAATGTTAAACCTTTCAGCTCTGGCCTCTTTGTTCTACCATAAATGTCACCACAGGATGGAAGCTCATGTATACATTTATAGAGCTTCTCTTTGTTCTCTATTTTGTCCTTTATTATTTTATAGTTGTTATAGTTTATTTTTTTGCACAATTAAAACACAGAAAAGGCAATGAAAAAAGAATAATGTAATACAGTGCAGGGAGAGGCAAAAAACGCAGAGGGCTTATTTGAAGCCTCCACCTAATAAAATTTTGACAAACTACTAATAAAATATGTTAGATTACAAAAACAACACCAACACCAACAAAAAACAGCAATAATACTAATCAATGTTTGTGTAATTAGGCGTGCATGTATGTGTGTATGCATGAGGGGGATAACAGTTTATACCATATCATTCTTGGAACCTATCGGCCGTATTCGGCGTCTGACTTCCGGCAGACTGCGATACAGCCTCTGGGGGCAGACCCCTGATTTTTTGGCATTCCGGTTTGATTTGGACGGAGGAGGTGAATTTTCGTTTCCGACTTCCGTTTATATAGTAAATATGCTGAACCATTCCGCCTCGTTAGTTCACTGAACGGACCGTTTAACCTGGCAACAACTGCAGCCAGCTCAAACGTGATTGGTCAATATCACGTGGACTACAAACAGCCTGCAACTGGAAACCAGGGCTCTTCCGCTCTTCTTCCGGAGGCAAGATATACGGGGTTTGCCTACAGACTCTACATTCACTGAATGTAGAGTCTGTATATAGAGACTAATACCGTATTGACCCTTGAGCAATCATAGAAATGTATCATAGTGAATAAAACAAGCTAAAACATGAACAATAATACAAAAAGGAGGAAAACCCTTTACAAGACATCAGTAAAATGTTTTTAAGGCATCTTTTGCAACACTTTATAGACCTACAAGTTTTTACCAGGTGGAAAAAAGCATTCCATAATTTAGTTCCCCTAAATCTTATTTAAAATTGACCTCTACAAGTCTGGAATTTAGGAAGGTGAAGTTCTGCTGGGCCCAGTATTTCAAAGTGATCTGATAGGATTATCCTGGCCGGATTGGATTAAATCCTGATCTGATCTGAAAACTGGGTATTTCAACACGGATCAAGCAGATCTGGTAATCCAGTCCTCCCTTTAATCCAGATAAAGGCATTTGGGTATTTCAAAAGTTAAGGCAGAGATCTGGATCAATTTGATATGAAATTTCAGGATTATTTGGATCCCACCTCAGAGGTGGATTTGACAAAGCCTCAGCTCCACTTCTCCTAGATATTGTTACTCAAGATGTTCATTGCACTTAATCCAAATTAGTGTTTTAGTTGTAAGTAATTTCAAGCATAGAAAAATATTGTTTGGCCATACGTCTAGTTTCACCTAACATTGTAACTTGTTTGTATCGAAACATACAATGTTTGTGGTCAGACGAAGGCAAGGAAATGCAAAGCAAATTTATTTTGTATAGCACATTCTTTTCTTTACATAGAGTGCAAGAAACCACACAGGGATTAACATAATAAGCACATGGCAATTCAAACAAAGTATTCAAAAAGCAATTAGAAACAAAATGCAAATCAAAATAGTGTCACAGAACCTAAAGACTGCTCACAGGTCTGAGGTGAGCTTCTTTTCCAGAAGTTTTATCTTCAATTCTGTCTCTCTGCTGAAGCAGCATCAGCTTGAGCTGCTCGTCAGCCAATTCAATTTGTCTCACTGCCCTCTCAGTCTCCATTCTCTGTCAGGAATCCACAATAGTCAGAAATTGTAGAAAGTACAGAAAAGCATATCACCAGCATTACTGTAGCATACCCAAACTCAATCCTCTGACACTTCTGAATGAACCGCATAATTCATACTAGTACTGTGTATTTTTCCTATACAGTCTGCTCTGCACACATGTAAAAAAAAAAATTTATATTTTTTTTAAAGGTCTGCTGTGTTGGCAATAACATAACGTTAAACTCTGAACAGGTTGGTGTTTAAAGAGTTAATGTATGACGTACTTCAGATAAATTCCCTTTTAAACTAGAAAAGCACTCAGAGAGTGCAGACCTCCGCCAAGTAGGTGATTTTCCCTCCTCCTCTGCATCAGATTTTGCACCCTGCATCCCAATCAGGTTATTTGCATCACTATCATTATTAGTTAGGTTATATATGCCTTCACCATGGAGACACTGTGGTGTATTTATTTTGTTTTTATTTTGTACCAACACAGGCCCAAGTAGGCCTGCTCGCCACTGCCAACCAGTGGCGCACGTCTGGTCATAGCCTACTAGCTACTTAACATGCAAGTCAATGGAGCCACGTTAGCTACCGTTAGCATGACTTCGGCTCAATTAGAGATCGGTACGCCCACGTTTAAAGTACGTGACAATTCAAATAGCTGGCTCACATGAGATGGTGGGTGGCCTTCGTATGGTCTTAAAAACGTTACACATTAGATAACGGTAAACTTACATTTTGATGTGAAAGCTGTGCTACCAACTGCTCCTGTCGTGAAGTAGTCCGCCATGTTTCAGATCCGGGGGCGGAGTCATGAGATGTGGAAATCCGCATCCGGTCAGATTGGGATCAAAGTGATCCACCCTGCCAATATTTTGAAATACCCAGATAAAGTCAGCAGGATCACCTTGATCCCTGACTGAGAAAAGGAGGATTTCATTATCCAGATTATTCTGATCCAGATTACAAGTTTTGAAATACTGGGCCCCAGGGGTGGGCTGGGGTTGAAATTCAGCCCGGGAGCTTGATTTGGAGAGGCCTTTTTTCCGATTGCATGACGGACGCAAGTGGAACCGTAATTTTAACATTAATACTTTATTTGCAGTATAAAAATCTAATGATATTAAACAGATTAGTCAGTCAGTAGAGTGTATTGAATATAATATAATTCTATGCAAAGACCTATTGCCAACCCAGTCCTGCACACTGCACCTGTACCTGGCACTGTTTTTTTGGTGGTTCCTGCTCCACTTTCCTCCTTCTCCTCCTCTTCTTCCTCCTTCTTCTCCTCCACCTCCTCTTCCATCTCCTCCTCCTCCTTCTCCTGTCCCTCCTCATCTGTCTCTTCCTCCTCCTCACTCCTATGACTGGCATTATCCTGTCCCTCTGCATCAACTCCACAACTGACACTGGCCTTGTCAGCTAACAATAACCCTAACAGCAACAATGATAAACGTTATAGCACTTTTGCAAAGAATTCACAGTGTTAGAACAAAAATACAATATAAAAATCAACATAACAAAAGTGCCACACACACACTTTAAATTAATTACTCACTTTAATGTATTTTTCTTGAGCTAGTAAAAATGGCTATATATTAATGTAGAAACAGAACAGGAAAACAGGATGTATAGGCTAGCCTATATATTCCAATATTATCTTTTTAACTTTGAACACAGACTCTCTCCTGAAATAGGCTACATTTTCTTTTGCAATAAAGAAATTTGTGCGTTTTTCTGGTCGGCCAGTATGGATTTTATTTTTAATTGATAAAGCAGATTAATGATTAATGCACGTATGGTGTAACATTGCTGATAGGCTACCTTTAATGTTCTGTGTGCCCTGAACACATCCAAAAACACAAACTAGAGTTCTCAATGGACCTGAAAATTACAACCCAGACCCGATTACAACCCAGACCCGACGCAGCCGACACACCAGCATTAGCCTAATTGTCTGCCCGAAAAAAGGAAGCCCGAGGCCCAACCCGGCCCGAGTCATTTGCATATGTTTTCGGCCCGCACCCGACCGAACCTGTGGGTCTGGTCGCAGTGCTTGCTAACCGCTCATATCCCCCCTTAATATGCAAAATATTAGATTGACCCAGTCTGACGTTCCACTCTGTGCCACTGCCACCTGCGGCTGTGAGGGCAGGCTGCTGCGGTCAACCGCGGCTGCGTTTTATGGGGTAAAAAAACGTTCCGACCACCGGCTGGTTTGGCCTGGAACAGACCGGCCGTTTGGGAATACTCCCGAACCTCCCTATGGCCAGCCCGCCCCTGCTGGGCCCTGATGATTTAGTGAGTATGAATGTAGTTGTGGGTTAGCTGTAAAATAAGTTGTGAAGTGCTCAGGAATATTCCCTTCACTTAAAGGTATTTTGTAACGTTACATAAAAACACATATTGTAAAAAATATTTATGTCATAAATAGTGAGAATCTGAAGTCTCTGAAATAAAGGTGCAGATGACATGTGTGACTCTGATCGGGTTGCGATCCTA
This sequence comes from Epinephelus moara, assembly GCF_006386435.1. Classification (NCBI taxonomy): domain Eukaryota; kingdom Metazoa; phylum Chordata; class Actinopteri; order Perciformes; family Serranidae; genus Epinephelus; species Epinephelus moara. Next base: position 36,605,719 of record NC_065518.1, on the reverse strand, counting down.
ACAAAACGTTTCTGGAGGACCAAAATTTTATGTAGAGTAGTCAGAAAAGTACTTGCCCAAACTATATTACAATATGAAAGATAGGGATAAATCAGACTATAATAAAGGGTTAGGAGACAGTTTATGGTAACAAGATGACTGACCCTCATTATTATACCAAGAGATTTATGAATTTTTTTTTACTAACCCACTCAGTTTGTTCTCTCCAGTTCAAACTCATCAACAAAAAAATTTGTACTGGACACTTGAGGCATCTCAATAGACTCAATTATAATTTTAGATCATTTTTTAGAGTAAGCCTTTTTGCCACTGAAAATAATAAAGTTAGATTTTCTTATATTCAAAGAAAAATGATTTAATCTGAACCACATAGCATAGGCAGTTAAATCAGCATTCACATCTTTCACCAGTGGATCAAAATTTGAATTGGAAAGAACGAGGGTTGTGTCATCAGCAAAAATTATTGGGGAAAGGATATTGGAGACAGATACAGATGAGGAATAATACTGGTCCAAGAATGGACTCCTGTGGAACCCTACAGGGTAATCTAGACTTGTTGGAATAGCAACCCTTAACACAAACAAACTAACTTCTATCAGTGACATAATTATTAAGCCATGTGTGTGTAGCATCATGAAAACCATATTCATACAATTTTTCTAATAAATATGTTGGCTTACTGTATCAAAAGCCTTTAAAATGTCAATGAAAATACTACAAGTATAGTCATTGTTCTCAAGTGCAGAATTAACTTTGTCAGTCAGGTGAAGCAGAGCCATGTAAGTGGAGTGATGTTTTTGAAAGCCATACTGGTGTTTGTAAAGAATTGAATTTGAATCTAAATGAAAAAGAATTTGTTTATATATAGCTTTTCCTAAAAAAAATTGAAAAACATGGCAAAATAGATGTCTACAGTTATTAAAGTGAAATGGATCATCTGCTTTAAACAGAGGTATAACTTTGGCAACTTTAAAATCCTTGGGCACAATACCTGTTTTCAAAGACAATGAAAAGATGTGAGCCAATGGCTGCAGTATGGACTGTTTCACCTGTTTGACAAGATATACAGAAATATTGTCATGACCAGCTGATGATAATTTTAATTCATCATTTATGTCACTTATTTCCTGGATATCGGGGCTTGAAAGAAGAAATGATGGGAAAATTAATTGGCATAAAAACCAGTGGATTACCATGATAAGGAGGAACTTTATTTGTTAATTCATAACAAATGTTAAAAACAAAAAAATCACTCAATTTCTAAGCTATATCAAATGGATTGTTAAAGGAATACTCCGATGATTTGGGAGTTATGCCCTTCCTCTATCATTTTCATATTGAGACAACCTGATCGATATCTTTTTTGTGTCTGTACGTCCAGTGGCTGGGTCTCAGCGGTTAGCATTGCGGCTTAGCTTAGCGAATACAATTGAAGTCTATAGGGGGTCAGTAGCCTACATGGTAAAAGTGAACAAATAAACGTTACAGAAACCCTGAAGCTGGTATTTCTACACGTGCATTTAAAATAAACATGTTTTAAACATTAATTCGAAAAACGAGAGTCCTTTTTAGTCATTTTAGAAGAAGTTTGATACACGGAACAAGAGTGTGTTTACGCCCTGCGCGGAGGGATACACAGGTGAGCAACAGCTGCAGCTGGCTCTGGGACAGGTACGCTAGGTCACTCGGTAAAAGCAAACAAAGAGACGACACAGACGATCATGCTTCGAAAATGTATTATTGCAACTTGCAAAAACATTCAAGGCAAACCTACAGGCTAGATGAAAAGGCACTGTAAATGTGCATTATAAAGCAATGTTACTCACCGACTGAAAGCTGTCCATCAGCTCCTGCAGGCCTGGGGTGTTTTTTCCAGTTTATCTTAGGAACATGAAAAAATGTTTCAGTCACGCCAGGATTAGTGATTGCTGCAAAGTTTTCACTACTTGTGATGCACTCTCTGCAGCGGTTTCCCTCCTGATTATATATCTCTAGCCTCCCCAACGATGGTAGCACCGAATCCCATTCTGTGCAGCAAAATGATTCCACCTCCGCAGGCATAGGTTGGCAAGCCCCGCAGCTACACCACCAATCCTCCCCTGATCTCCGTCTCCCCTCGGCCCCTTGCTGTTCTGCTGCCTCAGAGGATTCAGCCTCTCTTCTCGCCCGCTCACCATCCAACACCTGGAATTCCTCATCTGTATACTCCGGCTCAAAGCTCAAACAGGTATGGTTCTGGATCTGTGTCCGCTACAAGAAACTCTTCAAAATCGCGTTCAAAGTCGTCCATTGCAGCTACTATAGTCCGGAGATATCGTTAGGCTAAATAAACAATTGAGTTTTGTTTACAGGCTACGTCTGTGCCTGTGCCTGCTCACCGGTGTATCCCTCCCCGGATCACAGTGCAGAACGTAAACACACGATACTTCCGTGTATCAAACTTCTTCTAAAACGACTAAAAAGGACTCTCATTTTTCGAATTAATGTTTAAACACGTTTATTTCAAATGCACGCACAGAATTGCCAGCTTCAGGGTTTCTGTAACGTTTATTTGTTCACTTTTACCGAGTAGGCTACTGACCCCCTATAGACTTGAATTGTATTCGCTAAGCTAAGCCGCAATACTAACCGCTGAGACCCAGCCACTGGACGTACAGACACAAAAAAGATATGGATCATGTTGTCTCACTATGAAAATTATAGGAAAGGGCATAACTCCCAGATCGTCTGAGTATTCCTTTAAAGGAATTTTCACCACCCAAAAAGACTGGAGGTAACTGGTTTATTCTTTTCCCTTTATAGCAACTGATTTATTATAGAGGACCGGAACTGCCAAAATGAAAAATAAATACATAAATAAATAAATGAGTCAATAAATAAATTCATATTCCATTCAACTGCACCAAAAATGCATAGAAAATAAATGTAGGCATTAATTAACTGATAAAATGCATCTTTTCTTTGTACATTTACATTCCTTCAGACATTTAATACAATTTATACATTTACATTCCTTCCTGAATTCTTTTCACATTTACATTTCTTCATGCATGCAGAAATGCATGAAGAAATGTAAATGCTTCCATGAACCGGAGTTGTCACTCCGACCAGTACAAGAAACCAGAGGAGAACTAATTACATTTACTCACGTTACTGTAATTGAGTAGTTTTTTTGTGTAATTTGTAATTTTTTCAGTAGTTTTTGAAATTTGTAATTTTACTTTTACTTAAGTAAATTTTGACTGAAGTATTGTACTTTGCTACATTTGAAATCACATCCATTACTAAGTAAAAAAAAAATAGAAATAGAAACCAACCACTCGGAAATCTCGCGTGGAATTGACCCAGAACAAGCAGCTGGTGCCGGCGAGTTACTGGAGAGAGAGATGGAGGAGGGTGGGAGTGCTTCGGCAGAAGCACAAGCAGATGCAGCAGTTGAAATGAAAGAAGAAACGAACGAAACGAAAGAAAACCCCATGTGCACAGTGCCGTTTATAATTGTCGGTCAGAAAAATGCGCTCTTGTGTGCTCAACTGTGTGTGTGTGTGTGTGTGTGTTTGTGTGTGGGCATCGGGGCCGAACTCGTGATGTGCGCAATACAGAGAGCAGAGGAGGATTGTAAAGGTGCGACCATGTAGAGACAGAAATGACATGCCGTCATGTAAACAGTATAACGCCGGAATTCCACTGGATGCATGTCCGTTGCAGAATGGCTGCGCTGGTTCTCCGCTGCGTGCTCCGCCGTCTGTCAACACCAATCGGCTGCGATTGCTGTGCGGAGCGGTGCAGCTCCGCAGGACAGCGGGAGTCACGAGGACCCACGAGATCTCGCAAATTCATGCATAATCGTGCTATATAACAAGATATAGTTTCTATAAACAGAACCACAAAACCAGAGGAGTAGTACTAGGAAGACATCTCGGTGCACCTCCATGTTTAACGTCTCCTCGTCCATGGTGTCAACGGGGTGAAATGACGTCTGGAAACCTCTGACCTATTGACTTAAGTGTATTTTATTTTGTAAATTAACCGGATGTTTTATTTTGTTTCTGTGCATGACTTCCTGCCCCGCATGATCTGCTCCGTGCTGAATTGCTGCATTGTGCTTCGGCGTCCGGCAAAAATAAAAGTCCTTTGTATCTGTTGCGGAGGGCTCCGGACCGGAGCGCCACAGCGGTGACGGAGCCGGAACGCAGCACAGCCGCAGCCGATTGAAGCACACACATTGGGCTCTAGTTTCGCAGACCAGGCGAGGCAGGGGCGCAGCGCACCTGCACTTCGCCAACTGGGTGTGGCCAGGCGGATTTTGCAAGTTTGGCACACCGTGCGCGCTGGCGCAGCTACTCGTCTTTCCCACCTCCGTCCCTCCTACCTGCGCAAGTCGGAAAGAGGGAGGAGAGAAGGCGTGGAGTGGGTTTTACACACATCACACCAATCAAATGAGCCCCTCGCCTCGCCCTTAAAGGGCCAGTGTGTAAAATGGGTTGAAAACAGTGACATCAGTGGTCAAATTCTAGATTGCAGGGCTCACTCGCTCATCCCTCCCGTCGGGTAAATGACAGTGGCCTCGTAGGGACAAAAAGCCCTGCGCACAAGTTTTTCAGGAGTAGGTCTATCTAGTGACGAGGTGAATATTTATTTAGAAATCTAAACCATATTACGATATTATAATGAATCCCTCACGAGCAGGAGACCAGAGGAGCGTTCGGGAAAAAGGTCAGATTATTTGAGCACTCCAAAAACTCCAGTAACACTCCAGGGGGTAAAAGACTCCGTCCCAAACTCTGACTCTTCTAGCGTAACAGACACACTTCATACACACATACTCGTTTACTATACTGAGTGGGGACCCCCTCCCCTCTCTGCTCCGCCAATCTCCAGCCCGCACACTGACTGACAGCGTAGCC
>NC_065518.1:36595529-36600552 GCF_006386435.1 Epinephelus moara | reverse complement strand
ATACACTTGTATAAACATATTAATGGGTAGAATATTCAGATTCAGATTCAGATTGACAATAAACCATGCCAAATATTACACACTGGCCCTTTAAATGCGCCACGCGAAGGCGTAATGAGAGTTTACTCAATTCGCCATGGCAGAAGAGAGCAGCAACTTCAGACAGCCAAACTTCTCCCAGGAGGAAACTGATGTTTTGGTCCGGGAGGTCTGCTCACAGTGTCCGAATATACGGAACTGCGAGCAGACCTCCACGGGCTGATGATACAAAGGTAGCCTGGGAAGAGGTCACCACAATTGTAAATCAATGTTGTGTTTCCCTTGTGTGCGCGCACGCGCTCTCTCTTTCTCTCTCGCAGTCTCACTGTGTTTCTTTTCTTTTGACTTTTCTAAGATGACAGATGCTGAATATATACTCCCTATCTGATGCTGTGGCTGTTTGTGGTTGGTTGAGAGGGATGTGAACTCATTAGTTTGCAGCTGTGTTAATCAAATCAAGTTGGGTTTCCATTATGCATGCCAAATGTGCCAAACGGTGCCCATCCCCTTTGATCTGACATCAGATGTGACGGGACAGTCGATATAGAGATACATTTATGTGCTGATTGCAGATAGTTGCATTGAGTAGTGTTTTTTGGGTATTTATTGCATTGTTAATGTGCCTGATATTCTGGAAACCTGCCTGTGAGGTTTTGGTGACGTGTGCGCAATGTCCGCCGGTCAGCCAAACTTTGGCTTACACCGGCTGTGCTGACAGTAGACCTGGTTTCAGCTGGCAAGTTTTTAGCGCACCTTTGGTGAAGCCTTTTGGCACAAAACTGTCACTGCGCCAAGCTGGATCTGTTGACACCTCCCCCTGCTGCGCCACCACATCCATCTCAGCGCACCTCGGTCTGCCAAACTACCAAACTGAGCACGCCTCGGGTTGCGCTGCTCGAAACTAGCTCTGTGCGGGGTTCACCACCCTGCGCCGCGCCGGGAAAGTAGAGCCCAGAGACTAGAATTGAAACGTATGGGCTCTGCTGCCATTCCAGAGCACAGACGCAACCCACATGCATCTGGTGGAATTTGTTATAAGGTGAAACGTTTCACCGTATAACACAATAAATAGTATATTGATATGTTATTATATGATGCGTTCGTCGCACAAAATAATATAACTTTAGTTTATGAAGAGATAAGACAGAGACCTCTCCTCTCATCTTATATGCTTTACACACAAGTGTGTGAATTGACCTGGATATGAAGCATCCGTAGCACTAAATAATAAAATGGTGGTTTCTAAAGAGCAAAAAAAAACTTAAAATAAATCAGCAGCAGCGGTCATATTTCAGTAGCGGAGCACAACCGCTGCTAGTTGCATATAGGGGAAACACTGTTGCTCAATGGATTTGTTCTGTTTTGGAATACACAGTATTCTTCCAGTATTCTTCCAATAATATTAAAATACAGCAACACTAGGTTGCTGCATTTTAATATTCAGAATTTCGCTTCAACAAGCTCTCTCTTTTTTTGACCTTACATCTGTTTGCATCCCTGAGAATAATGCCCAACAATATTGCTCAAAAAGTTGCTCTGTGTATCATCAGTCTAACAGTTGTGTTGGTTAGTCAAAATGAATGAGGGCTGCACAATATTAGACAAAACTGACAATGTGACGATTTTGTATACTGCGATATGTATTGCAATATACAGTGTATTGCAATAACTTGAATAGCTCTATTTGGAAAGAAGTCATCATTTTGGATTTGGAAAGGCTGTATTTGCGTGAAATATACATTTTACAATCAAACTGTCATGGAAATTGAGAACTTCACAACCTAAAGTATTAACCAGCAAAATAAGTATGGCATATTGCCTTTTTAATTTTTTTTTTAATTTTATATACTTTATTAATCCCCCTGAGGGGAAATTCAATTTTATAACACACAGGGGGTTCGGTGCCTTGCTCAAGGGCACCTCGGCAGTGCTCAGGAGGTGAACTGGCACCTCTCCAGCCACCAGTCCATGCTCCATATTTGGTCCGGACGGGGACTTGAACAGGTGACCCTCCAGTTCCCAACCCAAGTCCCTATGGACTGAGCTACTGCCGCCCTTGGCTAATATTATATTGATATGATAAACTTATACTGCGAGTCTCACAATGTGACTATTGCACAAGAACACATTGCAATGGTGATACTCAAATGATATTGTGCAACCCTAAATTGAATTGAATTCTATGGTTCATCATAGAAAAATAACCAGTTTTCGGATTGGATTTATGACCCTTGGACCATTTTTGCACTGCATAGGAGTGACCCCCATCAAGTTGTTGGAAGTAACTTCTACTTTAAAGAAGCAACAGACAGCATTTCCTCCTAAATATATCATTATGAAAACAATGTGGATTGCACAGGGTAGTATACACAGTAAAATCAGACTATCAGCGTTTACATAGCTTACTGAATGGCTTTGCAATCTTTGTAATAAGCTTCTGCCACCGGTGCCGACATTTCGCGGAAAAAATCTGCTTTACGGCAGGAAACCCATCATGTATTGCGAAACTGGTCGGTCAGCCAATCAGGGACTGGAGCTGGTCCTTATGCGGAACTGACAGGGGCATGAGAAGGTTGAGTCAAGAGCACAATGGCAGACGGACAAAGTTTGGAGACAAGTGAAAACGGCCTAGCAAAAGAAAAGGAGCTCCTCTGTCTGAGGAGGCGAGGATGCACAAAAAGGAGAGTGATAAAACAAGAGGAAAAACAAGAGTAAACCTCAGTCAGGCGTTCAAGAGATGGAGGGAGCTCCGTGACCAAAGAGGCTTCAACACCGGTGTCCAGCTAGCTTTCTTTCTAATGGATCAGTAAGTAACACAGCTAGACAAGAGAGGACTGTACTGTACTGGCTGCTAGTTAATTCCTAGCTGGCCAGCATCGCAAATCGCCGCAACAAGGGACCGGGTAGCGACTGTTGGTCGGCTGACATCCTCGTTGCCATTCTACGGCAGCCCTCGGACGGTGATCTTTAGAGATTTTTAGATGGGTAGCTTTACTTGTACTTAAGTAGAATTTCATCAAAGTAAAGGTACTTTTACTTAAGTAGAATTTTTCAGTACTTTTTCCACCTCTGCAAGAAACCAGCGCTTGCAAAAGGTTCCTAGGTACGTATTGAATATGCACAAACTGGCATTGGGGGAATACATACGCTATCTTGGCTGCAGTCTGAATGGAAGCGGTATGATGTGAATTTGCGACAATCGGTGTCATTACAAAAGTCGTAAAGAAAGCAAGGGAAGAACATTTAATAAAGCCCTGGAGGGTGGGAGTGGATGAATCCGGTTATAGAGTACCCGCCCGGATGGGATGCTCTAAAACTAAAGCGAGCACGCCCGCAAGGAGGCAGGGATCATTTCATTGGTCAACTGTAAACCTTCTATTGGTTGAGGGATTTTGACAGGGTTGGTATCTGAGTGCGAGCACACAGTTTGAGCAGAAACAGAGTAGATCTAAGCACAAGCAGAGGCTATTTGAGTGCAAGGGCAGGGTTTTGAGGGACAATTTTACAAAATCTAAACGTGAAATCAATAAATAATGCTCTCAAACTGATATACCACTTTCTTGAATAAAGATGGGGATAAAGCTCCAAGCTCTATACGGCCCCAGCTATCACAGTCCTCTGAGGTTTCCTCTAAGCTGGCTGTGACTGCGGGGAGCAAGGCATGTAGTCGATCCATGCACTCAGGTGTCAATCAACCAATAGGCGAAAAGTTCACCCCATGACACACTTTGGACAGCCCCCTCATTTGCCTTTACATTTCTTCATGTGGCAGGGTAACAAAAGTAAATGAAAATGAGGTGGCTGTCCAAAGTGTGTCACCCTCATGACACACTTTGGACAGCCCCCTCCTTTGCATTTACTTTTCTTCATACCTTTCTGCATTCTGAAGAAATGTAAATGTGAAAAGAATTCAGGAAGGAATGTAATTGTCTAAATTGTATTAAATGTCTGAAGGAATGTAAATGTACAAAAATATTTGAAGGAGTGTAAATGTATGAAGAAGTGTAAATGTATAAAGAATGAGTGAAGGAATGTAAATGTTAAAATGTATATAGGAATGTAAATGTACAAAGAAAAGGTGCATTTCATCAGTTAATCAATGCCTACATTTATTTTTTATGCATTTTTGGTGCAATTTAATGGCATATGAATTTATTTATTGACTCATTTATTTATTTATGTATTTATTTTTAATTTTGGCAGTTCCGGTCCTGCCTATCCTATAATAATATCCTTTGAAGACCTCTTAAATTCTTCACTGAAATATTTCTTTTTTGCAGTTCTACCTGAATGAGTATATTTATTTCTGTAAGATTTGTAAATATGAGACATACTTTCTATAGACAGCTTAAATAAATCAACTATGAGCCAAGACTTATTAAAGCCATGACTGTATTTCTTGGTAGAGCTGCCAATTCAATCAATCAATCAATTTTATTTATAAAGCCCAATATCACAAATCACAATTTGCCTCACAGGGCTTTACAGCATACGACATCCCTCTGTCCTTATGACCCTCACAGCGGATAAGGAAAAACTCCCCAAAAAACCCCTTTAACGGGGGAAAAAAACGGTAGAAACCTCAGGAAGAGCAACTGAGGAGGGATCCCTCTTCCAGGACGGACAGACGTGCAATAGATGTCGTACAGAACAGATCAGCATAATAAATTAACAGTAATCCACATGACACAATGCCAATAATCATGTAACGGTAGAAGTATGACTAATGATAACAGCAGCAGCAGGAGGCATCAGGCAGGACCACAGCAGCAGCACAACCACACACGTCACGCTGTCCAGGCATCGCTTTGATATAAGTTAACCTGTGAGACAGTGGAGCACAAAGGCTCCGGAGAAGAAGCCGAGTTAGTGACATCCAGAATGGCCGAGTTAGCAAGATGCAGTAATAGAATACGAGAGAGAGAGAGAGAAGGAGAGAAGAAGAGAAGGTGCCCGGTGTATTATAGGGGGGTCCTCCGGCAGA
>NC_065518.1:36590355-36590539 GCF_006386435.1 Epinephelus moara | reverse complement strand
CTAGGGGCTGGAACAAGGCAAGCCTGAGCCAGCCCTAACTATAAGCTTTATCAAAGAGGAAAGTCTTAAGTCTAGTCTTAAATGTGGAGACGGTGTCTGCCTCCCGGACCGTAACAGGAAGATGATTCCACAGGAGAGGAGCCTGATAGCTGAAGGCTCTGGCTCCTGATCTACTTTTGGAGAC
>NC_065518.1:36582314-36590263 GCF_006386435.1 Epinephelus moara | reverse complement strand
AGCGCAGTGTTCTGGTGGGATAATAGGGCACTATGAGCTCTCTAAGATATGATGGAGCCTGACCATTTAGAGCTTTATAAATTAACTGTAGGATTTTAAATTCAATTCTGGATTTTACAGGGAGCCAGTGCAGAGAAGCTAAAACAGGAGAAATATGATCTTGTTTCTTGGTTCCTGTAAGTACACATGTCTGCTGCATTCTGAATTAGCTGGAGAGTTTTAAAAGACTTATTAGAGCTACCTGATAATAGAGAGTTACAGTAATCCAGCCTAGAGGTAACAAAAGCGAATCCAGCCTAGAGGTAACAAAAGCGTGGACCAATTTTTCTGCATTTTTTCGGGTCAGGATAGGCCCAATTTAAGCACATATGGAGTGAATAGGATTGGTCCGAGCACAGAACCTTGTGGAACTCCAAAACAAACTTTAGTACATAGAGATGATTCATCATTAACATGAACAAACTGAAAATGCGAAGATAAATAACATTTAAACCAGCTTAGTGCAGAACCTTTTGGGCCGATTAAATGTTCCAGTCTTTGTAGCAGAATTTGATGGTCAGTTGTGTCAAATGCTGCACTAAGATCTAATAAAACAAGTACAGAGACGAGTCCTTTGTCTGAAGCAATCAGAAGGTCATTTGTAATTTTAACTAGTGCTGTCTCAGTGCTATGATGCACTCTAAATCCTGACTGAAATTCCTCAAATAAATTATTATCATGCACAAAATCACACAGCTGGTCTGCAACTTCTTTCCCAAGGATCTTTGAAAGAAAGGGAAGATTAGATATTTGTCTATAGTTGGCTAACACCTCTGGATCTGGGTGGGCTTTTTTAGTAGAGGTTTAATTACAGCTACCTTAAAAGACTGTGGTACATAGCCTGTTAATAAAGATTAATAAATATCATGTCTAATAAGTGAGTGTTAACTGAAGTTAAGACTTCCCCAAGTAGCCTAGTTGGGATGGGGTCTAAGAGACACGTTGATGATTTAGATGAAGAAATCATTGCGGTCAATTGTTGAGGAGAAATCGGGGAGAAGCAATCTAAATATATATTAGGTCTTACAGCTGTGTTTGAGGTTAGATAGGTACTATCTGAGGACAGGAGGTCATGAATTTTGCCTCTAATAGTTAGAATTTTGTCATTAAAAAAGCTCATAAAATCATTACTGCTAAGGGCTAAAGGAATACAAGGCTCAATAGAGCTGAGACTCTCAGTCAGCCTGGCAACAACCCAAGAAACCTGGGTTTTTTCTTATTTTCTTCTATTAAAGCTGAGTAATAGTTTGCTCTGGCATTGCGGAGGCCGCTCTTATACGTTTTGAGACTGTCTGCCCAGATTCTTCCAGTTTGGTCAATCGCCAATTGCTGTCAAATTTTCTTGATATTTGTTTTAATTTACGGGTTTGAGAGTTATACCAAGGAGCGAACTTTCTTTGCTTTGTTAACTTCTTTTTAAGAGGTGCTACAGAGTTGAGTGTTGTTTGCAGCAAGCCTACAGCGCTATCGACCAGATGATCAATTCGGGAGAGTTTAAAGTCAGTACGGGAAACCTCTGTTACTGAAGGACATGGTATTAAATTTAACGACAAATGAATGATTTCCTTAAATTTTGCGACAGCACTATCTGATAAACATCTAGTATAGTAACTGTTGCTGAGTGGCGTGTAATCGAGTAAAAATAAATCAAAAGTAATCAAATAATGATACGATAGCGAGGGATTCTGTGGAAAGACTGTTAGGTTATCAATTTCAATTCCATACGTCAGAACTAGATCGAGGGCATGGTTAAAACAGTGAGTGGGTTTATGTACACCCTGACTGAAGCCAATGGAGTCTAATAATGAGATAAACACAGTAGCCAGGGAGTCATTATCAACATCAACATGAATGTTAAAATCACCTACAATAATGACTTTATCTGATTTAAGAACTAAACTGGATAAAAACTCAGATACAAATTCAGAATACAGGCCAGGAGCACGGTACACTACAACAAATAAAAGTGGCTGAGAGGTTTTCCAGGTCGGATGTAAAAGACTAAGAACAAGGCTTTCAAAGGAATTATAATCTAGTTTAGGTTTAGGGCTGATTAATAGACAGACCAGCGTTAAAAATGGCAGCAACTCCCCGACCTTGGCCGCTGCCTCGAGGAATGTGGGTATTATTATGACTGGGAGGAGTGGATTCATTTAGATTGACATATTCATCTTGACACAGTTTCAGGTTTCAGTGAGGCTGAGTAAATCAATATGATTATCTGATATTAATTTGTTTACTAACACTGCTTTAGATGTTAGAGACCTGATATTTAACAGTCCGCATTTAATTCTTCTGTTTTGTCTTTCTATCACAGAGGAGGTTTTAATTTTTATTAGGTTGTCATGCACAACTCCTCTTTGTTTAATTTTAGATTTAGATCATTTAGGTGGTCGGGGAACAGACACCGTTTGTATAAAACTATGGATGGGTAACTGCACTAGAAGCTCAGAGAAGTGTGTTAGACTTCGACTCTGAGTCCTGGTCTCAACTCTGGGTTGTCAGGGTTTTGAATTACTAATAAACTTGGCCAGGTTCCTAGAGATGAGAGCAGCTCCATCCAAAGTGGGATGAATGCTGTCTCTCCTAATCAGATCAGGTTTTCCCCAGAAAGTTTGCCAATGATTAACGAAACCCACATTGTTTGCTGGACACCACCTGGACAGCTAGCGATTAAATGATGACATGTGGCTAAACATGTCATCAGTGGTCAGATTTGGGAGGGGTCCCAAGAAAACTACTTAGTCCGACATAGTTTTAGCGTATTCACACACTGAGGCAACATTAATTTTAGTGACCTCCGATTGGCGTAACCAGATGTCATTGCTGCCAATGTGAATAACGATCTTACTAAATCTACACTTAGCCTTAGCCAGCAGTTTTAAATTTGACTCAAGGTCGCCCGCTCTGGCCCCAGGGATACCTTTGACTATGGCCGCTGGTGTTGCTAACTTCATGTTTCTCAAAAAAGAACTGCCAATAACCAGAGTTTTCTCCTCAGCGGGTGTGTCGCTGAGTGGGGAAAAGCGGTTGGAAACATGAACAGGCTGGTGGCGAACCGTGGGCTTCAGCTTGAACTACATTATTTATCTTTGAGTGAAGATAAATAATGAATGAATTTGTCATAGTTTCTTGACTTAGACTTCTTATACTCAGACTTCTTATACTCAGATGAAATGTAGAGAATGCTCGATAATAACTACAAAGGTTAGAAACATCAAATGATGAAAAAAAATGTTGATCTGGGTCAATATCAAAATCATAAAAGTCAATTGTAGTGGGATCAAAAAGCTTTAGGGTCTGGCCTTCAAAATCAGATTTGTTGAGAACCATGATATGTGTCAAGAATAATGTGCTGTATTTGTAAGATTAAGTAATCAAAGTGTTGTATACATGCCTAACGGTGGAGATTAATGAGCCAAACTTTGAGCATTGTCCTTCCTTTGTTGAGATGAGTTTTGAGCAGGTGGATGTACAATAAGTTTGTTATATCTCAAATATGCAATATCACCTCTCTCACGAGTCGCTTTCATTGCAGGGAATAGTTATTTCCTTCTTTGTCGGACGGTTTCAGGAAAGTCTGACAAAGTTTTTAGCTTCATCCAAGACAGCCAGTTTGTCCTTCATCCGCAGGAATCTGACCACAATGGGTCGAAGTTTTCTGATGATGACATTGGCTTCCCGGCCCTATGAGCCCAGTCCAGCTGTATTTTCAGATGATCCAGTTGCAGTTTCTCACTGAATAGTTCTCTCACTTTTTCTTCAGATTCAGAAACCTTTTGCTGGTCAAACAATTCACGTACTTGAGCCATGGTGACATATTCCTCAGTGCTGTTATTTGAGGCTTAGGAGGCATGGTTGGTCATCAAGGCCTACTGGGCCCAGAGTTCAGCAGAATAGATTCAAAATAGAGCCAAAAACCTCCAAAGATACCAGCAAAGTCCACAATTTTTCAGTATTGAGATGGTTTTAATATTCTTAGTTGAAACAGCAGCAGAAATTTTGAGTTTAATGCAGGATTCCTCATATTTTTGTGAGATAGAAAATCAGCCACAGATTCAGAGAAAAACAGCAGCAGCCATCTTGAACACATTCCAAGTGAAGTGCATCTTGAAAAGTAGTGTATAGTGTAAAAGTAAAAAGTAGTAGTGTAGTGTATTCTTTTAATTCTGTTTTTGCCTTGTCCTAAAAGTCTCAGTTTATTCACCACATTATGTTTTTGTTAATAACCTTCAGCTTGGCCAGAGCAACACTGGTACTGATTCCTTTGCTGGGAATCCATGAAGTGGTTTTCACTGTGCTGATAGATGAATGTGTGGAGGGCAGCAGTCGCTATGCCAGGAACTTCATCAACCTCACCCTCAGCTCATTTCAGGTAACACCTGTGAAAAAGAAAAACATGGCAAGTCATTTTTGTTATAAACCCACATTAACCATAATTTGTAATGTGTAACCTTTTTCAGGGATTCTTGGTTGCTGTGCTGTACTGTTTTGCTAATGGAGAGGTACATTTCTTTAAATTCGACTTTAAAGCTGCACCAATTGATATTCTTAATATTAAAAATGGTAAATGACTGTGTAATGTGAAGCTGTCATTCATAGTGACAAATTTACAGATATTTATTATCCAACTTTGTAGATAGTGGCCAAGCTTTTTTAGCCTGTTTTAGCTTATTGTTTTGTTTTGGACCACAAACTCGAACAAATGAACCTAATTTCCAGCAGTTATCTTAGGCAGAATCAGTTATATAAACCAACTGTATGATATCTGCCCAGCACCAGTTGGTAAACAGACAGAACGAGTAAATTGTGTGTAATTAAATTACAATGAGAAAGAAAAAAATAGAAAAGAAAAATGTGATTAAATTTAGTTACTATTTAAAATGTAGATTACAGAGGTGTTACATCTGAATATGTTGTTTTTTGGTAAGAAGTTAAGATGTAGAATAAAACATTCTGTTACGTTGCATTTTTTTGGCCATGCAGGAATGTCTTGTTTTGGCACAGCCTCTTTACTAAAAGTTTTAAAGTTAAAGTATGTGTTAGAAAAGTAATCAAATGTAAGAAGTCATATTACTCTTAATAACGTAATTAAAATAGTTACATCACTTATTACATTTTTAAAAAGGTAACCAGTAATCTGTAACACGCTACATTTCAATGACACTTCTCTTTATACTGAAAATTAGGTCCAAGCTGAACTGAAGAAGCGCTGGCAGCTCTTCCTGTTCACCAACCACTTTCAGATCAGGAGCTGTTTTCGGAGTGTCCCCCTCAAGCACCTGTGGAAGTTCACTGGAGGGCGCCACCCACAGTGCTCCCAGCAGAGTGACTGCTACGACGAGGATGGCACCTCTGCATCACACCCGCACCTGTTTCAGGTGGCTGTACATGGAATAGATGGGGGGCTTGGAATAGGAGAGGTTAAAGGTCAGAGATTGAAGGTCTGTGGCACAACAGGGCTTGACTTTCTCACCAGGAAAAGCTTGTCCATTAGTGATGGAGAGATGACACTTGGGGAGACAATGGAGGAGATTCTGGAGGAGAGTGAGTTATAAACAAGCTCATTAGCTTGGTCACCAGTGGGATAATGTCACATTGGCAATATTGTTACTTATTCAACCCTCCGAGACCCACCATAGAACCATTTTTAAGGGGAGAAAGCAGGTCATAGCAAGTCAAAGTTTTTCTAGTCATAAATCTGTAATAAACATTGTGTTTTGGTTAAGCACCCATTCAAACATACAAAATTTTATAGTGTAGAAGGCCTTAGAACATTATGATCAAGTATATGATGGCCATTCTCACGTTCAATTGTGTCTTTTAAGTTGTTGCAGCAATTTTTGGGTATTGATATAGATAGATATTATGCCAAATTCAGCCATGACCAAAAAGTCCCACCAAAAAACACATGAAGACACCAAGGCCTTGAACACCATGTGGGAGCAAATGTTTTTGACATTTGGATATTTTGGCATTTGGATGTTGAACACCTCTGGATATTGCTAAGAAACTCTCTTATTGTCAATATACCTAGGATAGCCATACCTCTTTTGAATGTGCTAGGTCTCTTATCTGTGACTGTAAAATTTTACAAGGCTGTGATTATCCTAGGGGTCACAATAGGTCAGTTAATACAGTAAGGTCAAGTAGGTCAAGGTCAAGCAAGTTCCAAAAAATTGTCTCACTCCAGTTAATCACTATGTACAGATATCTGCATATATACGCAAAATCTGTCGGTGACAGGATGTGTATGATAGTTTTTAAAAGATTAGCGCAAATAAACTCCTACGCAAGCAAATTCAGTGATTACAGTAATTTAAGTAGAATATATTTATTTTGCTGTGAAAATTGAATACTGGTGTCACCAGGAGTATACTGGTTGTCCCTTTGCAAATACGGAAGTTGCCATGTGTGGACTTCTGTGTGCACTGTACTTAAAGGAATAGTTTGAATTGTTTGAAGTGAGGATGCATGAGGTTCTTATCCACAGTCAATTTATTGCCTACAGTAGAAGGGCATGCCCCCAGTTTGGAAAAGCAGACAGCAAGAAGCTAACAATGTACTGCTGTGTATCGGGGACAGCAGCAAAATGTATTTTAGTCACCTAAAAAAACACCTAAAAAACAGCGTACCTGGGCTAAAATTGGAATATTTTCACATTTTCTGGAGCTGTTAAATCCATCTTTGCTCCCTTCAAAGCCATAAGTATATTTTGAAGAAAACAGTTATTATATTTAAAGTCCAGTTCAGACCATTGATTTGCAATGAGACAAAACCGTTTTAGAATGTTTCACAGAAAATTTGTAGCAGTGTAAACTTTGTGGTCTGAGCTTGACTCAAGCCAGGTGATGGTGTCACCTGCAACTCAGCTGGTGAAATCACCAGTGGCTGGTTTTAGAAAGCAAAGCACATCACCTGTTTTTTCAGCCAGTCAACCTGTAGTGAAGTCTGCTGGTTAAATCAAAATGAATGCAGAGGGCATGTTCGCTTGCTGAGGCAGGTGCTCTGTCCCCTCTGAGCCCACCGTTTCTGTCCTCATGGTGTGCCGGTATGGGACGGTGGGTTGCTGCTGCTGCTCACTGTATGTGCTTATGCCCCCCCAAACACACACATTCTCACTGACTGATTAATTGGTGCTGATTATTTATATTATTGTGGCGTATTTATTATAAATACAGTCCAACTGATGCTCGTTTCGTTTCTGTTTTTCCCCATTTTAACACTAAAAATACAACTGTAGCCAGTATCTCACTGTCAACATTTATAATTTAAGAAGCTACAAATTATAATCAGCCACAAAATAAGCCTGAAAAGCTGGAAATCAGAATGGAAGAGAGTTGTTGCATAAAAGATGATAGACCGTCCCATCTAGTTGCATTGCTGTAAACCGGCAGGTTTGAACAACATTTCAGAACGTCTCTTCCAGGACTGACAGACGTGCAATAGATGTCGTACAAAATACAACAGCTTCTATAAGGCAATGAATATTGCGGAGGGCGTGGTCATATGCCTACAAAGTTGCGTGCTGATCGGTGAAACCCTTGAGATGTTATACACCTTTATGTGATCAGCCACGCCCTCCGCAATATTCAATCAATCAATCAATCAATCAATTTTATTTATAAAGCCCAATATCACAAATCACAATTTGCCTCACAGGGCTTTACAGCATACGACATCCCTCTGTCCTTATGACCCTCGCAGCGGATAAGGAAAAACTACCCCAAAAAAACCCTTTAACGGGGGAAAAAAACAGTAGAAACCTCAGGAAGAGAAACTGAGGAGGGATCCCTCTTCCAGGACGGACAGACGTGCAATAGATGTCGTACAGAACAGATCAGCATAATAAATTAACAGTAATCCGTATGACACAATGAGACAGAGAGAGAGAGAGAGAGAGAGAGAGG
>NC_065518.1:36570477-36580683 GCF_006386435.1 Epinephelus moara | reverse complement strand
TCCGCAATATTCATTGCCTTATAGAAGCTCAGTTTTAGTAAGTTTTCCAACTTTTGCCAAGGGGGAACTTTAGATATTGGTCCCTAGATTATGTTCACTGAGTTTCATGCAGATCGGTCAAACTTCCTAGGAAGAGATCAATGATTTTTCAAAAAAATTCAAAATGGCGGAAAATCTATATGACCGGAAGTTATGGGTTCTTGTGGTAAATTCCTTCCTCATGAGGAGAGGCATCTCTGTGCAAAGTGTCATGTCTCTATGTCATACGGGGCATGAGATATGCCTATTCAAAGTTTGCAATTTCAATCTGTTGCTATAGCAACCCCCTTTGGCCAACTGATGTAATATTCCTTCATTCGCATTCTCCCATGACCCTCTACCACTGAGCCAAATTTCACATGAATTGACCAAATCAGTCAGGAGAAAAATGTGAAACAGAGACACAGACAGACACACCCACAGGCAGAGTTTTCGTCATTATATAGTAAGATATTTACCTCTTTCAGACTATAACAACAGTTTCAGTAAAGAACTGATTTTGGGCATAAACTTAATCTTTTAGTCAGAGATTTATATTAAATAAAATGGGCAGAGAGTTGCAAAATGAGATTGTTGACAAGCTAGTGAATATTTTATTAATTTACACACACCAACTAGCAGCATGGGGTTGCCACTGTGAATGCACTGCTCCAAACTGGCAATGTTGAGAATTTGAATAATTCTCTGGCAAGGGAGTTTCAGGAAAATTTGGCCACTGGGTCACTCAAATTAAATTAAAACAATTATATTTTACAACTTGTAGTACATATGAATTGCAATTGCAGACTGAGTACTGAAATGAAGAATGGACCAAAATGTTTACTGTAGATTTAACAATGAATGAGGCTTATAGATGTAATGTTTTTTTCATCATCGCCTTCATCATCAAAAGGCCTTATTCAGATGTTATAAACACTTCTCTTTTGTTAGTGCTCTACACTTATAACATAAACATATAATTAATTACATACAGTTGTAGGCATTATAATGTCACTTTTCTTATTTATACCCACAGTAAACCTTACA
This sequence comes from Epinephelus moara, assembly GCF_006386435.1. Lineage (NCBI taxonomy): Eukaryota > Metazoa > Chordata > Actinopteri > Perciformes > Serranidae > Epinephelus > Epinephelus moara. The sequence continues at coordinate 36,579,618 of NC_065518.1, read as the reverse complement.
GTGAACCTTGTACTATACAAACACAACAGCTCTGTTAAGTATTTTTTACAGATCTGTGTTCAATTAACCACGTAAAACATAACATGTTACTATGTCAGGCCAGTTGGAAATATCTATATGACACAGCATCTGAACTAAAATGTGTGTATGTAAAAACCATGTATTTGTTCTCTGAATGTAGTGCAAAGACTCTTTGTGCAGCAAGCTTTACAGTTTTCTATTCATAAGAGGCTTAAAATGTATCAAATGCATTGTTGTACCGATAAAACTATCACCATTTGTACATGTAGAATCACAACAATGAATGTGCACAAATTAAACGACAGTTCAACTGTTAGTACTGTCTTCTTTTTTTCATTGTATATGGACATGAGAGAATTTAATTTAACTTATTTATTTATACAGGAAAGAATTAAAAGTAACATTAGATGTGATACAGTTAAACTGGCCCGACTTAGTTAAAACTGGTTTTCATCAAGTTCCTGTTCTGCAGCACATAAAAAACGAAATCACATTACAGTACAAAACAAAAACAATCACAGAGACAACAAAACAAAAACAGCTACACAGACATTACAGAGTAGAGGACTTTTGTGGAGTGAGCAGGGTGGTGTATGACATAAAATAAGTGGCTGGAGGAGAGTCTTGTTGGGGTCTGGCTCACCAGTATTCCCCCCATCTACTGGTGAGCTCTGCCTTTTGCTCGGCGGTACAGGCAGGGCTCACCAGGCATTGGTACTCTCGCTCCTGCAGAGTCAGACTGGTCTGTCCTAACTGCATTGGTTCAGGCCCCCTGGGCTGTGGCCCTGCTGCCGCAGCTAGACTGGAAGCTGCTGCTGGACCTTGAGGTTGGGGTGACAGCTGGCTTCTCTGGGTCCCCTGGCATCATTCACGTTTCTGCGCCTGGATGCAGAGATCAACTCTGAAGGCCAGCTCAACCAACCCATCCAAGGTGGATGGGGGATCATGGGACACCAGTTCATCTTTAATGTAATCTGCCAACCCATGGAGAAAGGTGTCGCACAGGGCTGTAGAGGTCTACTCACTCTGGTGGGCCTGAGTACATCTTTAGAGTTGTCAACCACAGTCTGATGCCCTTGGCACAGAGTCATCAGTCCTCAGCCTGCGTCTGCTCCAAAAGCCCCCATACTGAAGGCCTTTTGAAGCTCAGCAGAAAAAGGCCTGCAAAGACAAGCAGACCAAAGTCCTCTACTCACCTTCTGCAGTTCCCCATAGGCGAGCTCTCCTCATCAGGTGGTTGATGGTGAAAGCCACCTTAGCCTCCTCAGTGGCGAAGGTGTAGGGCTGCATTGCAAACAGGACAGAGCGGTTTATCAGGAACATATTGCACCCCTCAGGCTCTCCCCACCAGGGGTTCAGGTGTGGCTCCAGGAAGTGGCACAGGTGGTGTAGGCAGGATGGAGCAGTTGGCGGTGCCATGACTGGAGCATGGGTTAATTCCATGGCTAACTGCTGCACCTGGGTGGCTTGAAAATGCCTCATGTTCTAATGTTGATGATTTGTTGAACTCTGTTACTTCGAGTGTTTTGAATGTTCTGGACACCGTTGCCCCTGTGAAGGTTAAAATGGTTAAAAATAAGCAGAAGGCGCCATGGAGGAATGACGACTCGGTCAGGGCACAGAAAAGGGAGTGCCGGAGGGCCGAGCGGAAATGGCGCAAGTCAAAGCTTCATGTTCATTATGAAATTTATAAAGAAAAGTTGTACGTGTTCAACCAGATCTTACGTAGAACAAGGGAGAGGTACTTTTCTGAAATTATTGGAAACTGCAGTAACAACTCGCGTGTCTTATTTGCAACAGTGAACAGATTAACAAACCCTCCAGCTCAACTGCCGTTGGAACTGATCTCCACATCTAAGTGTAATGAGTTTGCAGTATTCTTTTGCGACAAGGTTCAGACCATTAAAAATGCCATCAATTCCACAACACCAATAACAACCCTGCAGCCACCTAGACACTTAGAGCTGACTCATTTTGCACCTGTAACTGACAAAACTGTCCAAGAGATCATCACCAGTCTGAGTTCATCTACATGCTGCCTCGATGTGTTACCCACTAGATTTCTAAAGTCTGTGCTGAGCAGTTTGTTACCACCACTCGCTCACATAGTTAACATGTCACTACAATCTGGAACATTCCCAAAGGCCTTGAAAACTGCGGTCATAAAGCCTCTCCTAAAGAAGAGCAGTCTTGATGCCACAGTACTGAACAACTACCGGCCCATTTCAAATCTGCCGTTTTTAGGCAAAGTCCTTGAGAAAGTTGTTTACCAACAGCTTACTGACTTTCTCCTAATGAACAACTCCTTTGATGTTTTCCAGTCAGGTTTTAGACCCCATCACAGCACTGAGACCGCTCTTATTAAGGTGACAAATGACATCCGCCTGAACACTGATGCAGGCAAAGTCTCAGTTTTAGTCCTGCTAGATCTGAGTGCTGCTTTTGACACTGTCGATCATGAGATCCTTTCACAGAGACTAGAGGACTGGGTGGGCATCTCTGGCACTGCCCTAAATTGGTTGAAGTCCTATCTAGAAGACAGGAAGTACTTTGTTGAAATTGGTAACTGTGTCTCAGACCACATGGCCTTGACCTGTGGGGTGCCCCAAGGGTCAATCCTGGGACCCCTTCTGTTCAATCTCTACATGCTGCCTTTAGGCCAGTTAATACAAAGTAATAATGTGTCCTACCACAATTATGCAGACGACACTCAGATCTATGTCTCACTGACAGCAGGTGAATATGGACCAGTGGATTCACTCTGTCACTGCATCCAACAGGTCAGTGTGTGGATGCAAAACAACTTTCTCCAGCTAAATTCAGACAAGACTGAAGTCATCGTATTTGGTCCACAGAAACAAAGAGAAAGTGTCAGCAGTCACCTCCAGTCTCTCTCTCTAAAACCTACAAATCAGGTTAGAAATCTCGGGGTAATAATGGACTCAGACTTGAACTTTAACAGCCACATCAAATCAATAACATCAGCAGCTTTTTACCATCTAAAAAACATTGCCAAAATCAAAGGTATAGTGTCTAAACCTGACTTGGAGAGACTTATCCATGCATTTGTCTCTAGTAGGTTAGACTACTGTAACGGCCTGCTCACTGGCCTCTCCAAACGGGCCGTAAGACAGCTGCAGTACATCCAGAATGCTGCTGCTCGGGTCCTGACCAGAACCAGGAAGTACGAGCACATTAGTCCTGTGCTCAGGTCTCTACACTGGCTTCCTGTGGCTCAGAGAATAGACTTTAAAGCAGCTCTGCTTGTGTACAAGTCTCTCCACGGCCTAGCACCAAAGTACATCTCTGACATGTTAGTGCCATATGAACCATCTCGGACTCTGAGGACCTCAGGGACCGGCCTCCTGCTGGTGCCCAGAGTCAGGACTAAACATGGGGAATCAGGATTCCAGTTTTATGCAGCTAAAATCTGGAACAGTCTTTCTGAAGATGTGAGACAGGCCTCTACTCTGACAATGTTCAAATCTAGGCTCAAAACAGCTCTATTTCACTGTGCATATGACTGAAAGGATCTTATCTGCACTCTTCTCTTTTAAAGTTCATTTTATAATGATTATTTATGTTTTTATTTTGTATTGTGATTTTAATGCATTTTCTTGTTCTGTAAAGCACTTTGAATTACTTTGTGTACGAATTGTGCTCTACAAATAAACTTGCCTTGCCTTGCCTTGCCTAATGCTGCTAGCATCTGCTTGTTAGCAGTCGGACACTGGCCTCTGCTGCAGCAGTCGCCATTAGAGTCTCATGGTGCTGGAGGATACTCTTAATCCTCTCAAAGTGGTTCTGCAGTGAGGAAGCGTGCACTCCATTACTGGTCAGATTGTGCTGGGACAAAAGCAGCACCACTGACAGAAAGGACCATTTATAATGAGCTCTGATGCACGGCTTTGATAAAGACAAAATAAGCGGGCTGGTGAAACACCTGGGAGAGTCAATAGCTTGGCACAGAGCTGTCTGAGGAACAGATTCAGCTCTTGCCGTGACTTGCCAAAGCTAAAAGCAGGTGAGTCACTGGTGTCTGCTGGATGCACACAAAGAGCAGTCAATAGTGTGCAGCGGTACCGTGAGAGAGCAGAGAGGAGGCGATGTCAGACCAGCAGAGGAATAGGAAAACATACAAAGGAAGCCAGCACACTTGTGAGGCTGAGACTTGTGCTGGCTGTTGGAATGATGGCTCCGGTGAGGAATCAAATGTTGCACTCTCGTCCAAGTGTGTTGTGGGTGCACCATATAAAACAGCTGACACCTTAAATACAGTTAAAACAAATGTTTTAATGTTTATGTCTGCACACGATCTTCCACACTCTTCTCTTGCTGAATACAAGTAATAACAGTCCTTATACATCTCAAACAAAATGACAATAATAATACTAACATTACTTTCACATATTACCCCGCATATGTATCTATGTATTAATCTGGTTACAGTAGCATCAACAGGTTAGCCTGCGATGCTAATGCTAACGGCCGCATCATCTAATATACAGTTCTGTAATAAAAACGCGCCTGAAAGCATATCCCCAGCCCCTGCTAACAGAGTAGCAAACTAATATGAGCTTCAGTACTGCCAAACTCACGTTAAAGCTGCAGTAGGTAGAAAGCCTGAAAACGGTTGATTTTTGAGTCTCATTTGAGTTAGGTTTCATTCGTCTCCGCCCTGAGCCCCTCCTACCAGACGAACACATGAGTATTTTACCCTACTTGGTTCTATTTCTCCCTCTCTGGGAGCCTCGGCTCTCCCTCACCGCGCAGCAGCCCTCCCCATCCCTCCCTCGCGGCCCCGCACATACCCCTGAGCCTCGGCTCTCCCTCTCCGCGCAGCAGCCCTCCCCATCCCTCCCTCGCGGCCCTGCACACATACCCCCGAGGCTCGGCTCTCCCTCTCCGCGCCACAGCCCTCCCCATCCCTCCCTCGCGGCCCCGCACATATACCCCCGAGGCTCAGCTCTCCCTCTCCGCGCAGCAGCCCTCCCCGTCCCTCCCTCGCGGCCCCGCGCATATACCCCAAAGGCTCAGCTCTCTCCTATTATAAAATTTTTACTCAATTATACCAAAACAATGTTGCCTACTGGAGCTTTAAGTACAGTTAAAACAAATGTTTTAATGTTTATGTCTGCACACAATCTTACACACTCTTCTCTCACTGAATACAAGTAATAACAATCAAGAAGAAGACGTTGACGGGCAGACAACGCTCCTGGTGAGGTGGCGACACCTACTGTCAGTTTCTAGTATTACACCCTAATTCAAGTATGAAATCATTTAACCAAGAAAAATAAATTAAAAACATGGAAAAAACAAAAACAAAATGGGTATCCGACTGTTTTACAACTGTTTTTGAGTTTCAATTGCTAATTAACTCAGATTAACTCTTATTCAACTGTTTTTAATCTTAAATGTTAATGAACTCAGATGAACTTCTTATTTTGACTATAAATTCAGATTAGCTGTTTTTCCATATATCTCACACTCTCCCCCACTTGAAAAATGTCGTCTCGACATTTAACTACACTGGTAAATTGTTTTTACCTCTAAATCCAGAAAGACATTGCAATAAATGGGGAACATGTACTTATTAAACATAAAGGATATGACTTTTCTTTTTCTCTTTTAGCCCCATAATCATAATGTGCACTGTGATTATGATTGCCTGTGACAGTGTCACTTCACATACCCATTACCCCCTTTTTCACATCACTACCAAACTATCAGTCCTTGTACTTGGTTGGGTTTCCTTCTCTAGCAGTCCTTATACCCAATACTTTATAATCCATAACACACTTCGGCCAACAGATTGTGTGTCCAGCTCTCTTCCCAAGCCAAAAACTACAGTGTATATTCTTTTAAAGGGTAAGAGTCTCTTTCCTCAGTCTTTTACTTAAACAGTCCCTGAGCTATATCAGTCTCTTACATTACCAAGGCCGCCAGTAGCCGTTAACAGCCAATTATCTGGTGGACACTGTTCTCTGTGTGAAGCTGGGCTGGCCAAGTTGATCATATGTGAAAGTCTGTGGTTTTCTCCTTTCTCTTTTTGGATATCCTGCTCTCTGTTCTGTTTCCTACTGTATCTCATTGTCAGAGTCCACACATTCCTCTGGATTCCCAGTGTCATCCTTGTTGTCTGCGTCCCCCAGTTCTCTCTTGTCAGCAGTCAGGTTTTCATCCTGTTCCTCCTCATTTCCATGAGGCACGTGAGGCGTGTCTGAAACATCAGATGTGCTCTGCGGACAGAATTCCTGTGCTGTGGGATTCAGTGCAGATGGGTCTCGCTGTTCTGAGGATGACCAAGACAGTACTCCTGTGGGAAACTCCTCATCTGATTCCTCATCAGTGTCTGTTTGCTGGATGTGTTGTGTTGAGTCTCTGTTTGGTTTTACGATTGTCTCTTGTCCTTACTTACTCTGTGCTCTGAAGTGGTTTTGTGTTTTCTGCTACAGGAAGAAAATCACATGGCAGTAACAGATTTCTGTGGAGGACTTTTGTCCTACCTTTTCCACTTTCAGGTTGGACCTCAAACACTGGGCTGTCATCTCCTTTACATCCTCTGATGATGTAGATCTCATCCTCCCAGTATGAGCGGAGTTTGCCTGGCCCTCCTCTCTCCGTCAGATTCCTCACCAGGACACGGCTGCCCACATGCAACTCTGGACCATAGATTTTTTTGTCATATTGTCTCTTTCCCCTGTTGGCTGATTTGCCTGCATGTTTAGATGCTATCTCATAGGCTTCTACCATCCTCTTTTTCCACTTCTCCACATAGGCCTGATATGAGCCTGGTTGGTTTTCCCTCTTAATGCCAAACAGGATGTGTCCACGGGAAGCCGAGGTGATCTGCCAAACAACAAGAAGAATGGAGAGTAGCCTGTTGCATCACGAGAGGTGCAATTGTATGCGTGGACTTTGGGGAGGAAGCGTCTCCAGTCAGTTTTCTGTTCTTCTGTCAGTGTTCTTAGCATGGAAAGAATTGTTTTGTTAAATCTTTCAGTCTGCCCATTCCCTTGAGGGTGATAGGGAGTGGTGTGTGATCCCTTTATACCACAGAGTTCTTTTAGACGGTGCAGCAACTGATTTTCAAACTCCCTGCCCATGTCATGATGTATTTTTTTGGGAAAACCAAACCTCATAGCAAAATCATTAAATAGTTTATCAGCTACTGTTTTTGCTGACTTGTTTGTGGTCGCATAAGCTTGGGCAAAGCAGGTATAATGATCAATAACCACAAGAATATATTCATAGCCCCCTTTGGACTTTTCAAGATGCTGGAAGTCCACTGAGACTAACCTGAATGGGTGAGTGGTCTTGATACTCATCATGGGAGCTGTGGAAAAGGCTCAAGGAGTTAACCTGTTGCACCCTGCTTGCCTTTTGCACACAGTCTGCTCTCTCTCTCCTACACCCACTTGCCTTTTGCACACGGCCCGCTCTCTCTCTCCCACACACGGCTCGGCTCTCTACACATGTAACTTGTTTGGCCTTTCATGAAGAGCAGCAGATGGACTGAAGCAGTTCCAGCCAATTGAGACAGTTTAAGTGGGTTTTTTCTTCTTGTCGTGTGCGTCCATGACCACCAGTAAGTATTGATTTGATTGTTATATAATATTTTAGGTCGCTGTTAGCAATTTATACAATGTTGTTGGAACTCTAGTAGTGGTTATTTCCTACAAACTTGCATTGAGTGCATATTTTCAGTTATCTGTCGTGGTTATTTAGTCTGTTAATCTGTATTTCTGTTGTGAGATTACAGTTTAGTTCTTATTTGCACTGTTTAATTTGTGTAACTGTAGAGATACACAATGCAGCGCCCAAATACCTCGAAGATTATATAGTTGACTATACAGGCCGGCATAGTACAGAGCAGATGCGTAGGCATGAAGAGGAGAGAGGACAGCTCAATCCAGCTAGAAGCACTTCCTCCATGCCACCTATCCAGATTGTGCACGAAGCCATTATCCACCAAGCTTTGGAGTCTGCACGACAGACAGCGGAGACAGCGCGACAACAGAGTGAAACGGCTATGAAGCAAACAGAGCTCTTGGAGACCATTCTGCAGCAACATACCCCTCGGTCTTCAGCTCAGTTGTCAAGGAGGTCATCACGGCATCAGACACCTGTCAACTCCACCCAGACAGAGTAGGTGAACCACAGTTTCCTACTGCACGTGACCTCCACCATACCCAAATTGAAGATCAGTTAAGTGTAGCTGCAGAACTAACTCACCAGCTAGGAGATTTGAAGGTCCATGAGCAACAGTGGACATTACCCCCGCGTCTTAGCAGAGTCACTCACCCCCCACAGCAAGCGCTTGATCCACACCATGACCTCCAAGCTATCAAGCAGGAGAAAGTACAGGATCCAGTTTTGTATCCTCAGCCCAGCCATCCCAATGGGCCACCCCCGGGCCTCCAGAAACTAGTAGGCTTGTCAAGAACTGGATCAGCAGGCTGTTTACTGTCATCCTACCCTATCCCACATAGCCCTGACGATGCAGCTTCATTTAGCAAGTATGAACAAAGTAAGGAGTCTCAACTTAGGTACCCACCTCCGGTGCGAACTGCGCCTCTGCCTTTCCTCCCACCAGTTGGCCCCGCCTGTGCTACAACATGCATACCCACCACCAGACTGGGTGACGCGCACACCTGCACTTCAGCCTGCACCGCATCCTTCTCCTCACCATATGCCACAGCCTGTGTACCAGTCAACACATCAGCCCCCTTATGTGGCCCCCCATCTTTACCAAGGGCATCCTTTATCCTTATCTCCCTACAGCGTATCAGCATGCACCTCCTAATGTAGAAGGCCCAACATTTCTGGATTTCAACAAAGAAGATAGAGCTCAATACGTAGAGCTATGACTTTCACTCAGCATCCTTCGCAGTCTGAGCATTATAAGTATGCCATCCTGTTGAAGCATATCTTTTTTTTTTTTTTTTTTTTTTCTTTCTCTTTTTCTCCCTATTTGTCTGCATTGGTCTTCATAGCTTAGCGCCACAAAAGGGTGTAAGCTTCTTGTGAAGATTGATGCACTGTTAATCTTGCAGTCAAGTATTTTATACCCATAATGCGTGGTTGTGACCGTCACCCACCCTCCCTGGAGACTAG
>NC_065518.1:36561281-36561420 GCF_006386435.1 Epinephelus moara | reverse complement strand
GGGTTGTCGGCAGGACCCTCCATGACGCACTCGTAGTAGTAGTGATCGATAAACTCTTCTAGGTCCTCCACTCTGGCTGATGGTGCAGGCTGGAGTTGTCACCCGTTAGGTAATTATATTTGTTTGGCTAGTTTGTTGA
>NC_065518.1:36553005-36561175 GCF_006386435.1 Epinephelus moara | reverse complement strand
GTTAGGTAATTATATTTGTTTGGCTAGTTTGTTGATATCTAATCTAGCAGCTAGGCGCCGCCATGTTGAATCTCAAAATCTCACAGTGGTCTCGCGGTCTCACGCTGCCATCGGTCTCACGCTCCCCTCTTCTCCTTCATCCTGTTGAAGCATATCAAGGTGCCACACACCCATCGCCTAGTGCTAGCTCACGTAGAGTCGCACATGCCCTACTCTGAAGCCCTAAAGGTGCTGGATGAGCGCTATGGACGTCCATATCAGTTTGCGCTGAAGGAGATAGAGGATATGGAACTTCTACCACCCATCAGAGATGATAAGGCTCTTGATGAGTTTGCCATCAGAGTGCAGTCGCTGGTCGGGATGCTGAAGTCTCTCCAAGGTGAAGGCCACAAGGAGCTCTACTGTGGTTCAAATGTCAAACGCCTCCTCAGCAGGCTCCCCAAGCATCAGCAAGAGAGGTTCCGTCGTCAACAATACAGGAAGGATCCTGACAAGATAAAGCTGTCCCTCATTGACTTCTCTGAGTGGCTGAAGGCAGAAGTCAGATGCCTGGATATTGAGCCCTCCCTTCAAGATCACAATGAGAAGGACAGGAAAGACTCCAAGCAATTCAAGTCTAAGGTAAAGGTCACTACAGTAATGCATGGGACAGACAGCCCCAAAGACCCTCCTTCTGACATGCCCGTCAAAGTATCTCCTCCTGTCCCGCCCCAAGGTAAGGGTAAAATATACTGCCCCTACTGTGAGTAAGAACATTACCTCAGCCAATGTGAGCGTTTCACTAAGCTGACCAAAGGGGAGATAGTGGACTGGATCAAAGCCAAGAGAAGGTGTTGGAGATGTGGTCGTTCTCACCTAGCTTCCGCCTGCGACCTGAAGAAGCCGTGTTGACTTTTTAAGTCCAAACACCTCTCCGTCCTGCACGAGGTCAACCAGAGGAGTGAGAATGAACCAACTCTCAAATCGACAGCCGAGACTGACTACCTGGATCAGCCACACGGATATAGCCAAGTGCTTCTTAAGATCGTTCGAGTTAACCTGCATTACCAGGATAGAGTGTTCAACACATATGCAGTGCTGGAAGATGGTTCGGAGAGAACCATCCTGCTCTCCTCAGCAGCACGATGCCTGGGAATAAAGGGTCAAGCCGAAGACCTTGCTCTCCGTACTATCCGCCAGGATTTCAAGACACTGCCAGGCTCAAGAGTCTCCTTCACCATTTCCCCAGCGTCCCAGCCAAGTAAGAGGTTCCCCATACAAGGTGCCTTCACAGGTGAACACCTTGGCCTGTCTCAGTACAGCTACCCAATTTCTCAGCTCCAGAAGAAGTACCGTCACCTACAAGGCTTGGCAATCCCGCCCATAGATGGAGCTCAGCCAACCCTCCTAATTGGTTCCGACCATGCTGATCTGATCGTTCCAACCGAGCCAGTGCACCTGGGCCCCCCTGGTGGCCCAGCAGCAGTTAAGACTAACCTGGGCTGGACACTCCAAGGTCCAATGAAGTACTTGCAGCAACAGCTTCTGACCACAGAGTGCTTGTTCACTACCGTTTCCTCTCCTTCTGCTGAACTATTTCCTCAAGCTGAACGGTTGTGGCAGTTGGATACACTGCCTTTCACCAGCAAGAGGTTAGTGACCAGATCCAGACAGGGCAAGTACGCAGTGGACCTGTTGGAGGCCGAGACCACCCGTGTAGAGGTCAATGGAGTGGACCGTACGCTACTCCCCTCCTGCGAGTCCAAACTATGCCCAAGCTGCGAGTTCCCAGGGAAGTCATGATGAAAAACCTAAGGAACACAGAGAAGAGGTTAGCTCGAGACCCGCAGCATGCATCTACCTACCATGGGGAGATCAAGAAATTAGAGATTTCAGGGTACGTCACCAAGATGGACTCCTGTGAAGCTGACACATCCGAAGAGTCGTGGTTCCTGCCCCATCATATGGTCAGGCACAACGGAAAAGACCGGATAGTATTCAACTGCAGCTTCCAGCTGTAACGACCTTAGACACGAAACTGGTGGACTCAAATGCACGACTCGCAGTAGGTTTAACAAAAGTACTTTACTTGGTAAAATCAATTTAAACAAAAGGTGCTCTCAAGGAGGATATTCAAAGTTCAAAACAAAACACTCACAATGAGGATCAAAAAATATCACAACTTAGAATCAAACCTGATAACATGAAAACCTGGCATCACACAGACTGAACAAGACAAACTGGCAACAAGACAAAGGGAGACAAGGACTATTTATACATGAGGTGGGGAACACAGGTGAAACCAATCAGGGGCGGGGTAGACAATCACAATGGCGGGAAAATCACACAAAGGGAGGAAGTCAGGGTCTGAAACGAGACACCAGAGCGCTTTCCTTGACCGGCTTGATCTTGCTGACATGGAACGTGGAGTGGACCTTTAATGACCTGGGAAGGTGTAGACGCACGGCAACAGGGTTAATGACTTTTGCTATGGGAAATGGACCCACAAACCTTGGAGCCAACTTCCTGGAATGGACTTGAAGGGGCAAGTCTTTGGCCTGTAGGGAGGAGCCGGTCGTCGGCGTCGGTCTGCTGCCGCTTTCATCAGGGCCGAACTCCGGAGGAGTACCCGCCGAGCACCGGCCCAAATCCGGTGACAGCGTCTGACCATGGCATGAGCCGAGGGGACCGTGACCTCCTTCTCATTGGCCGGGAACAGGGGAGGCTGGTAGCCGTTGGCGCACTGGAAGGATGAGAGGGCTGTGGCAGCCGAGGGAAGAGTATTGTGGGCATATTCCACCCAGGTGAGGTGGTCACTCCAGGTGGCCTTGTTCTGGGAGACGAGGCATCGGAGGCAGGTCTCGAGCTCCTGGTTGAGGCGTTCAGTCTAACCATTGGACTGCGGGTGGTAGCCGGAGGACATGCTGACGGTGGTGCCGAGGAGCTGGCAAAACTCCTTCCAAAAACGCGAGACAAACTGTGGTCCTCTGTCTGAAACGATATCACTGGGGAAACCATGGATCCTGAAGACATGATTCATCATGAGCAGAGGGTAACTTGGCAAGGGGAATGAAATGCACCATTTTAGAGAAGCAGTCAACCACCGTCAGGATGGTTGTGTTACCTCTTGAAAGTGGCAGTCCGGTCACAAAGTCCACGGAGATGTGGGACCATGGCCGTTGAGGAACAGACAGCGGGTGAAGCAGGCCCATTTGGACCCGAGGCGAGGTCTTATTTCGGGCACATACTGGACAAGCCGACACGTACTCGGAGACCGCCTTCTCCATGGCTGGCCACCAGAACCGCTGCTTGATCACATACATGGTTCGCTTGACACCTGGATGGCATGTGAGCATGGACGTGTGAGCCCAGTGGATTACCTTGGAGCGTAATGACACAGGGACAAACAAACGGTTATGTGGACACCCACTAGGTGCCGGAGTCACAACATTTGCCTGCTTCACATCAGATTCTATCTGCCATGAAACCGCTCCAACCACACAGTTCAGTGGAAGGATTGTTTCAGGTTCTTTGGCAATAGGTTCAGGGTCATAAATGCGGGATAGAGCACCTGGTTTAGTATTTTGTGAGCCTGGTCGAAAAGATAGTGTGAAGTTGAACCTGTTAAAGAACAGGGTCCATCTGGCCTGACGTGAATTGAGTCTCTTAGCTTTCCTGATGTATTCCAGGTTCTTATGGTCTATCCACACTAAAAAAGGTTGCTCTGCCCCCTCCAACCAGTGCCCACTCTTCAAGCACTGCCTTGACAGCCAACAGTTCTTTGTTCCCCACATCATAATTTCTTTCTGCAGGAGTCAACTTACGCGACACATAGGTGCAGGGGTGCATCCTGTTGTCCTTGGCGGACCTCTGGGACAAGACCGCCCCAATGCCCTCGTTGGACGCGTCAACCTCAACCACAAACTGCCGTTGGGGGTCAAGAACAGTGAGTACCGGTGCTGTGGTGAACCTTTCCTTGAGGCACTGGAAAGCTGTCTCGGCCTGAGGGGTCCACTGAAAAGGTGCCTTGGAAGAGCTGAGTGCATGCAGGGGTGCGGCAACAGAACTGAAGTTACGAATAAACTTTCTGTAAAAGTTGGCAAACCCCAGGAACTGCTGTACTTTTTCCTGCTGTCCAGAGTTGGCCAATTGGCCACAGCACTAACCTTAGCCGGGTCCATTTGTACCTAGTTGGCAGTGACGATGTAGCCCAGGAAAGAGACAGTAGCTGCATGAAAGTCACATTTTTTAGCTTTGACGTAAAGTTTGTTCTCCAACAACTTCTGAAGGACTTGGCGAACATGAACTGTATGAGTCTCAGTATCTGGTGAGAAAATCAGAATATCGTCGAGGTACACAAACACAAAAACATTCAAAAACTCTGTCAAAACATCATTCACAAATGTCTGAAAAACAGCTGGAGCATTGCAAAGTCCAAAAGGCATGACAAGGTACTCATAATGTCCACTAGGAGTGTTAAAACCTGCTTTCCATTCATCTCCTTCTCTGATCCTGACGAGGTGATAAGCATTTCTGAGATCTAGCTTGGTGAAGACTGTGGCTGTTTGGAGCAGTTCAAAAGCAGAGGAGATTAACGGGATTGGGTAACGGTTCTTTACCATAATGTCATTTATATATATATGTGAGGGTTGTGTCTTTTCAGCCATGGAAAGCCCAAAATCAGCGGATGCTGCGCTGAGTCAAACAAATGAAACTGCATGATCTCTGTGTGGTTGTCATTTAATGTTACCTGAATAGGTTCAGTACAGTGAGTCACTTTAAACAATAAACGACCATCCAAGGCACTCGCATTAACAGGATGGGTTAGTGGAACAGTCTTAACCTGGTTTTGTCGGGCTAGATTCCAGTCCATGAGACTTTCGTCTGCCCCAGAGTCAATTAACACCCCCTGAGTTACAGTCTGGTTATTTATGGAAAGTTTTACCTGGGTCAGTGATCAAGGAGGAAAGGCCGAGGCAAACCTGCTCGCCAGCGCCCTCCTCATGGCTGGTGAGCTCAATTTTTTTCCCGGACAGGTGGCAAGTTGGTGGCCCAGCTGTCCGCAATAGAAGCAGCACCCCTCCTGCAGACGGCGCTGTCTCTCCTCTGGAGAGATCTTGGTCCTCCCCAGCTGCACTGGCTCCTCCGATGCACGTGGTGGTGCTGTCTTCCCGGAACCTGCCGATATGGGGAACGGAGAAGTCCTTGAAGGTTGGATCCCTGGAGTGTACCCCTGGTGACTGGGAGGAGGAACTGCAGTCCGACGCCGCTCTCTCTCCCTCTCTCGGAGCCTGTTGTCCACACGAATTGACGTGGCTATGATGGCTTCTAGATCCTGGAAGAGCTCTAAGGGCGCTAAATGATCTTTAATGGGTTCTGAGAGTCCATTCATAAAAGCGTCTATTAAAGCTGGTGTGTTCCACCCGCTATCTGTGGCTACAGTGCGGAACTCAATGGCATAATCGACTACTTGACGTTGCCGCTGCTTGATCTGCATGAGGGCCCGAGAGGCTTCTCTGGCAGGTGAGGTGTGATCAAATATTTTGCTCATGGTATCTTGGAAAACTGTGAGTGACTGGCAGATGTTAGAGTCTCTGGACCATTCAGCAGTGGCCCAAGCGGCGGCTCTGCCAGTTAAATGGGACACAATAAACGCCACTTTAGCCTGGTCTGACACAAAAGCTTCCGGGTTGTGCCTGGAGTGCAGGTCACACTGGACTAAGAAAGTTCTACAGTCACCTGAGTCCCCCGAAAACTTTTCCGGTGAGGCCAAACGCAGAGACAATGGAGCAGCATGATTCCTAGTCGGTGTAGCAGCAGGAATCTCAGCAGGTGGTATCACTGAAGGTGCAGTCCCTAGGTGAGTGAGGACTTGGTGTAGTTGCACTGCCAGGTGGTTTACTTGGGAGGTGACTGAGGCTTGAAACTCCTCCTGACGCTCTGTGAGGTCCTTCACGCCACGGCTGAGTGTGCTCAGCTGTGTCTCGTGCTGATGGATCTTGGAGCCCTGTGCAGAGAGGGCGGTTTGGAGTTTCTTCGGGTCGGCTGAGTCCATACTTGGCCAGTTCGTTCTGTAACGACCTCAGACACGAAACTGGTGGACTCAAATGCACGACTCGCAGTAGGTTTAACAAAAGTATTTTACTTGGCAAAATCAATTTAAACAAAAGGTGCTCTCAAGGAGGATATACAAAGTTCAAAACAAAACACTCACAATGAGGATCAAAAAATATCACAACTTAGAATCAAACCTGATAACATGAAAACCTGGCATCACACAGACTGAACAAGACGAACTGGCAACAAGACAAAGGGAGACAAGGACTATTTATACATGAGGTAGGGGAACACAGGTGAAACCAATCAGGGGCGGGGTAGACAATCACAATGGCGGGAAAATCACACAAAGGGAGGAAGTCAGGGTCTGAAACGAGAGGGAAAAGGTGAGTACAAAATAAAACAGGAAGTGCACGACGAGACTGGACATGAGTGACTTTAACTTAACATAAAGTGCTCATGACAACAAAGGACTAAACATGAAACTAAACTAAGGCACATAAAATATGAAACACTAAACATGAACATGAATAAAATTAACATACTTGATGAGACACAACACCAGCTTGGTGGACAGAGTCTGAACAGCTATCTCCTACCTGGCCCAGCATTGGGACCTTCACTTCTTGGAGTCCTGCTACGCTTCAGAAAGCATCGAGTCGCAATAGGTGGAGACATCAAAGGGATGTTTCATCAGGTTCGCCTTTTGGACAGAGACAAGCCCTTGCTGAGGTTCCTTTGGAGGGACCTGAAGACTGACGAACCACCATCAGTGTACCAGTGGGAGGTCCTTCTATTCGGCACAACTTGCAGCCCTTGTTGCGCGATCTTTGCTCTCCAGAAGCACGTCATCGAGTCCAGTCAACCAGGAGAAGACATCTGCCACAGTGTAGAACAGTGTTTCTATGTGGATAACTGTTTACAGAGTCTGCCCACAGAAGAAGAAGCGAGTAACCTCGTGACCAAACTGAGAGCCCTCCTAGCCACAGGCGGCTTCGAAATCCGTCAGTGGGCCAGTAACCGTCCAGAGGTGGTCAGCAACTTGCCCAAGGAGGCCAAGTCTGACAGTAGTGAAAGATGGGTCTCCCAGACCCATGGAGAAGCTCAAGAGCTGACACTTGTTCTCAGTTGGCACTTCATGGAAGACACGCTCTACTACAGGCATCGCCCGGTTGCCCCAAGCCAGACGACCATGCGAAGTATCTATAAGATACTAGCAAGCCAGTATGATCCCCTAGGTCATATCTTGCCCTTCACCACAAGGGCCAAAGTTCTGGTCCAGAGACTGTGGGCTAAAGAGCGCGATTGGGACAACCCACACTTACCTGCCGATCTCCTGGAAGCCTGGACCACATAGGAAGAAGAGCTCCCCCAGCTCCCAAGAGTTAGCCTTCCTCGCAGCTACTTCCCACCAGATGCTGATGTTAAGGGCCCTTACCCTTGAGCTTCACATCTTCTGTGACGCTTCGGAGTCAGCCTATGGGTCAGTCGCTTACCTACGTGGTGAAGATCCTCAAGGTCAAGTCTATGTGGCTTTTGTGCTTGCTCACTCTAGGGTAGCACCAAAGAAACAGCAGTCGATGCCATGCCTTGAGCTCTGTGCCGCACTGACCGGAGCTCAGCTCGCCCAGCTGATCCAGAGAGAGTTCACTCTCCAGTTGAAAGAGACCGTACTGTGGTCTGACTCCACCACGGTTCTTGCCTGGGTCCAGTCTGAGTCCTGCAGATACAAGGTGTTCGTCGGAACCCGTGTATCTGAGATCCAGGAGCTGACAGACATCCGATCATGGAGATATGTGGACACACAGAATAACCCTGCAGACGCCATCACTAGAGGAATGATGCTGGCCGATCTAGCCCAGCCAAACTAGTTCAGTCATGGGCCTGCCTTCCACAGCAACCACACAGTTGGCCATCCTTACCTGCTGTTATGGAGGCTCCGGATGAGACAGAGATGAAGAATCAATCAATCAATCAATTTTATTTATAAAGCCCAATATCACAAATCACAATTTGCCTCACAGGGCTTTACAGCATACGACATCCCTCTGTCCTTATGACCCTCGCAGCGGATAAGGAAAAACTCCCCAAAAAAACCCCTTTAACGGGGAAAAAAAACGGTAGAAACCTCAGG
>NC_065518.1:36544468-36552112 GCF_006386435.1 Epinephelus moara | reverse complement strand
GATAATAGCGAGTTACAGTAATCCAGCCTAGAGGTAACAAAAGCGTGGACCAATTTTTCTGCATCTTTTCGGGTCAGGATAGGCCTAATTTTTGCAATATTACGCAGATGAAAAAATGCAGTCCGTGAGGTTTGTTTTAAATGAGAATTAAAAGACAAATCTTGATCAAATATTACTCCGAAGAAGACAGCATTCTGTGGCCTCACAGCAACCATCTCTGCTCCAGATAATCCAGCCGTTGA
Organism: Epinephelus moara; assembly: GCF_006386435.1. Taxonomy (NCBI): domain Eukaryota; kingdom Metazoa; phylum Chordata; class Actinopteri; order Perciformes; family Serranidae; genus Epinephelus; species Epinephelus moara. The sequence goes on along the minus strand of NC_065518.1, from coordinate 36,551,870 downwards.
AAATCACTCCACCTTCGAAGATCTCCTTGAGGCCACAAGTAGGTCACTGAATGGGGCGGCCTCACTGTCAAGCGTTTCCAGTGCGGATGACTATGCAGAAGCAGAACTCCGGATCCTACAGAGAGCGCAACATGACAGCTTTCCAGATGAAATCCAGTGCCTCCAGTCCGAGAAAACTTTTCCATCCACTAGTCGGCTCCTGGCACTTGCACCAGTGTACGATGCTGCTAAAGGCCTCATCCATGTAGGTGGTAGGTTGCGCCGTTCTGCCAGTCTGGAGGAAGACATTGTACAGCCTATTGTGCTAGAACCCAAGCACCCTATCACCAAGCTCATCATACGACAGTATGACAACAAGATACACCATTCTGGGGCTGAAAGGGTGTTTGCAAAACTGAGACGCAAGTTCTGGATCCTCCAAGGTCGCGAGACTGTGCGTCACCATCAGAGGTCCTGCCTGGAGTGCCAGAAGTGGAGAGCGAAGCCGACTGTTCCCAAGATGGCGGATCTACCTCCTTGCTGTCTCCGCCTCATGAAGCCTCCATTCTACTCAACAGGGGTGGATTGCTTCGGCCCCTTCCAGGTCAAGCGAGGTCGGGTTACGGAGAAGAGATGGGGAATAGTCTACAAGTGCATGACAACTAGGTGTGTCCATATGGATGTGCTGCAAAACATAGACACAGACTCCTTCCTTCTGTCTCTCAGGCGGTTCGTGGCCCGACGAGGAACCCCCTTTGAGCTTCTCTCAGACCAGCGGACCTGACCGGAGTCTGAGCTCCGAGCAAGCTTCCAAGCCATGAGTGAAGAATTGCAGAGCCAGTTGGCTAAACAGCAAATCCGCTTCCAGTTCAACCCACCAAATCAACCACCAAATTCAACCACCTCACTTTGGTGAGACCTGGGAGCGGGAAGTTCGATCCATCAAGGCTGCACTCTATGTTGCCCTGGGAGCACAGACGATGACTGAAGAAGTCTTGCAGACAGTCTTGATCGAAGTCGAGGGAATCCTCAATTCTAAGCCGCTGGACTATATTTCGACAGATGTAGCTGATGTGGATCCGGTAACCCCTAACTACCTCCTCATGGGGCGGCCTGATTCTTCACTCCCTCCCGTGGTTTACCCCGAATCCGAAGAGGTGGAAGAGGTGGCGGCACAGTCAGGTGTTAGCCGACCAGTTCTGGAAACCATTTCCTGAGGAACTACTTACCTTCGTTGCAGTCAAGACAGAAGTGGGCAAAGGACACAGAGAACCTCAGTGTCGGTATGGTGGTGATGGTGATTGACCAGAGGCTACCTCAATCGCTGTGGCCCATAGGACAGGTCACCAAGACCATCAGGAGTGCTGATGGGAAGGTTCGGACCGCTGAGGTGCAGGTGGATGAGAGATACTATACCAGACCAGTGGCTGTGGAAAAGGCTCAAGGAGTTAACCTGTTGCACCCCGCTTGCCTTTTGCACACAGTCCGCTCTCTCTCTCCTACACCCACTTGCCTTTTGTACACGGCCCGCTCTCTCTCTCCCACACACGGCTCGCATCTCTACACACGTAACTTGTGTGGCCTTTCATGAAGAGCAGCAGATGGACTGAAGCAGTTCCAGTCAATTGAGACAGCTTAAGTGGGTTTTTTCTTGTTGTGTGCGTCCATGACCACCAGTAAGTATTGATTTGATTGTTATATAAGTCGCTGTTAGCAATTTCTACAGTGTTGTTGGAACTCTAGTAGTGGTTATTTCCTACAAATTGCATTGAGTGCATATTTTCAGTTATCTGTCCTGGTTATTTAGTCTGTTAATCTGTATTTCTGTTGTGAGACTACAGTTTAGTTCTTATTTGCACTGTTTAATTTGTGTAACTGTAGAGATAGTTTATTTGAATAATCTGATGTCGATTTCTGTGATTGTTTCTCACTTAGAACCACACACTTCCATGAGTAGCCTACAGTGCCTGTGCATCTGTTCTATGCCTTGAGTTCATAATAAATCTTTTTTTTTTAAACTTTATTTTTATTGAGTTATTTGTTTTACAATAAAACAGAACACTTAAATACCAAAGAACTGCACAGATGAGCACATGAAGGAGAGCAAGGGATACATGAGTCACAGTCATAGCATTTGTACATTTTGAAGGGACAAGAGGTAGATCCAGGGTTTTTCAGTCATTTTTGTTCCATTTGTCCATGTTCTTTTCTCCACATCAAAACAGAGCAAAAAGGTTTTCACATAGGTATACAATAAACACCGGTTATATAGGTGTTTATTGATTATCTCCTTTTACAGTGCAGGGTCAACTATTCGAGGTGAGCTATCCATTTCCTCCAGTATTTAGTAAATCTGCCCATACACAGGTTCAAGGAAAAAGTCAGCTTCTCCATATTATATATTTCTTTTACAATACCAATCCACTCCTCTCTTGATGGGGATTCTTTAGTTAGCCACCGTCTTGTTACAGCTTTTTTACTGGCTGCTAACATTATTTTAACCAAATATTTGACCGGAGCATTCATTGCAGAGGAGATATTGCCAAGGTAAACTGTACAAAAATCATGTTCAAACTCAAAACCCATTATTAATTTAATTTTGTCTACTACATCCTGCCAGTAAGGTTGTATAATTGGGCAGTCCCAGAAAACATGGAAGTGGTCTGCCTGGGGGTTTCCACACTCCTGCCAGCACTGTCCATAGTTTGGTTGGCCTTTCTGAGATTGTTTAATTTTTGGGGTGATAAAAGAATCTAATCATGTTTTTCCATGTAAATTCCCTCCAATAACCAGAACTTGAAGTGCTCATTTCAGTTTTGCAGATATTCAGCCAATCCTCTTCTGAGATGGTTATTTTTGCTTCTTTTTCCCAAATGGATTTAACATGTGTGGAAAATCCATCGCTTGACTGTAAACATGAGTAGATTTGGGTAATCAGTTTCCGATTTAACCTAGATTTATATGCGTCGGTCAAAATGTTAATTAAGTCAAAGTTGCACTCTTCTGTTGTTTTTATATTACTGTTAAAATGGGTTCTAACTTGGAGGTATCTGAAGAAGTCTTGATTTTCTAAGTGGTAGCTATCCTTGAGTGTTTGAAAACTGTCTAATCTCCCTTTGTCAGAAATGAGACAGGACGTTGTAATACCTTTAATAGGCCACTGTTGAAAACGCCCGTCCATCTGGGCAGGTCTGAAATCTTTGTCATGTGATATCCATCGTAATAATTTAATATGATTATCCAGTTTACTTTTACGACATATATTAAACCAAATGTTTGTCCAATCACTTAAGTTTTGTTTATGTAATAAGTATAAGTTTCTGTCTCCATGCAAGCTCTGAAGGGGAATGTCCAGTTGGCTTAATTCTAAATTTTTCCATTTAGCATTATAATGTGGGTTGCACCAGTAAATCAAATATCTAACATGTGGTGATTTGTAGTAATTTGTTATATTTGGCAAGGACAACCCCCCTTTGTCTTTGGGCAGTTGCAATGTGTGATATCTAATCCTAGGCTTGAAGCCTTTCCATATGAACCCAGATAGCATTCTCTTCCAGTCTATCAGTTGTTTTTCAGGTATTTCTAAAAGGTATTGATAAAAAGAGAAAAAGTAATCATGGTAATATGTTCATTTTAACTATGTCTATTCAATTATGTAAGTCCAATGGTAATAAACTCCATCTATTTAAATCTGTCTTTATTTCTTTAGTAATTGGCAGATAGTTAATTGCATAAATGGTAGATAAGTCCTTTGGAATTTTTATTCCTAAATATTTAATCTTGTCATTGTCCCATTTAAAATTGCAAAGGTTACACATTTTGTCTGCGTAAAGGCAGGTCTTAAACTCAGTGCCTTTAATCATAATTCCTCTTGTATCCTGGTCTTCTCTGATAGCTTGAGCAAGAGGCTCGATAAATAAAGCAAACAAAGCCGGACTTAAGGGACACCCCTGCCGGCAGCCTCTTTCAAGTGGCACAGGGTTGGTCAGACTACCGTTTATTTTGATCCTGGCCATGGGAGAATGATATAAGTGTTTGGTTTTTTTTATATACTTTTATTAATCCCCGAGGGGAAATTCAATTTTTCACTCTGTTTGTCAATTACACACAGGTCCGAACACACACATGCACAAACTGGACCTATACATGCACTAAGTGGAGAGATGTCAGAGTGGGCTGCCCATGACAGGCGCTCTGAGCGGTTGGGGGGTTCGGTGCCTTGCTCAGGGGCAACTCGGCAGTGCCCAGGAGGTGAACTGGCACCTCTCCAGCTACCAGTCCACGCTCCATATTTTTGGTCTGGACGGGGACTTGAACAGGCGACCCTTCGGTTCCCAACCCAAGTCCCTATGGACTGAGCTTCTGCCGCCCCCAACATGAGTTTTAAACATGAGATAACTTTGGTGTCAAAACCAAATCTATGTAGTGTTAAGTATAGGTAATCCCACCTAACTAATCAAAAGCCTTTTCAGCGTCAAGGCTGAGAACCATAGACTCATCTGTACTTTTACTCATGTGCTCCATTAAATGTAAAGCCCGTTTTATATTATCCTGTGTCTGTCTAGTTTTGATGAACCCAGTCTGATCTTCATCTATTATGTTTGGAAGTATGTTTTCTAATCTTTTTGCAATTATTGAGGCATATAGTTTATAATCTAAATTTAAGATCGATATCGGTCTGTATGAGCTACACTCAGATTTATCTTTGCCCTCCTTAGGGATAACAGAAATGATGGCATGTCTCCAAGATGCTGGTGTTTCTCCTCCACCAAGTGCAAAATTAAAGCATTTCAATAATGTTGGGGAGAATAGCTCTCTAAAGGTTTTATACCATGCAGCGGTGTACCCATCCTCACCTGACATTTTATTTGTTTTAAGTCGTGAGATGGCATTATCTAGCTCTTTTTGTGTTATTTCGTTCATCAGTATTTTGTTCTGTTCTGTCCCAATGGATGGAAGATCCAATGAGTTCAGAAAATGCATAATACTTAAAGAGTCAGCTCCTTTGGGTTGTGTGTACAAATCTTTATAGTAATTTTCAAAAGCCTTTTGTATTTCTTTTAATTTGTGACACATTTCCAGATTGTGTGTCCTTAATTTTATGAATGGACCTTTCCTCCTGTTGCCTTCTTATCCTCCATGCCAACAGTTTTTTAGCTCTTGGCCCGTTATCATAATATCTTTGTTTGAAAAACTTAGCTTTTATCTCCTCTTGACTATCATATATTCTATTTAGGTTCTGTTTAGTGAGTTTTATCTGATCTAATAATTTGGGGTCATCCAGTTCTATGTGTTTTGCTTCTAGGACTCTTAGTTTCTGTAACAAGTCATTTATTTGCTTCTGTTTCTCTTTCTTTTTAATTGAGGACCACAGTATAAGCTTTCCCCTTATGACCGCCTTTGCAGCATCCCACAGAGTACCTGGAGACACTTCATCAGTATCATTTTGTTCTAAATATTCTTTAAATTCCTTTTCAATATATTGGTTGCACAATGGATCATTTAATAAGCTTGTGTTCAGTCTCCATGTTGTGTTTTTAACATCAGTATCCAGATGCAGGGATAGATATACACCTGCATGATCTGAGATGTCCTTGACCCCTATTTAGGGCCCGAGCGACGACGAAGTCGTCCGTGAGGACTCTATTGTAATCGCGCTGTTTATTATTATTAGGGCCCAAGCGACGACGAAGTCGTCAGAGGACCCTATTGAAATCGTGCTGTTTATTAGGGCCCGAGCACCTAGCGGTGCGAGGACCCTATTGAAATGCAAGGATTTTTTATTATTATTATTATTAGGGCCCGAGCACGTAGTGGTGCGAGGACCCTATTGAAATGCAAGGATTTTTTATTAGGGCCCGAGCACCTAGCGGTGCGAGGACCCTATTGAAATGCAAGGATTTTTTTATTATTATTCTTCTTCCTCCAAATGAATTGCCTTTTTGGGAGGCTTAACATACCCGAAAACTCATAAAACTTTGCAGATATATCAGAACTGGTGAAAAATTTGAGGGTCTCGTTCGCGGGTTCCAAAAAATGGCTCAGTAGCGCCCCCGACAAAAATTTGAGGAAACAGCCCCTGAAGCTAGTTTAACCTACATGTATGAAACTTGGCAGGCTTATGTAACCCTCCGAGACGTACGAAAAGCTTCGTGGAGGCATGCTGTAAACCCAACAGGAAGTCAGACATTTTGAATTTACTGTGCAATTTTGGTGCATGTTTGGCCATTTCCAGGGGTCATAAATGAACGAACTAGTCCTAGAGATTTCATCTGAGCGACTTCAAACCTTGGTGTGTCCCATCCCAAGACCTTGAATATGAAAAGTTATCAAAAACTTGAGTTTTCATCAATGCGTAACCGTGGGATGGCGTCAAAGTTAGGGGTCTCGCCACTAAACAGGAAGTAGTTTATAACTCCAGCATACATGGTCCAATATTTCCCAGACTTCACAGGATTGATGCCAGTCCCACCCTGAACACATCTACATGTCAATAATTAGAGATAAACATAGCGCCCCCTACTGGCAATAGGAAATGTCCTGTTTTAGACTTTAATGTACATCTACAGAATTGACCAGATCCATCTCAAACTTGATGAAAAAAGTCATAAGACGTTGATGACACTTTATTGTGGAAACTGCGAGTTTTCGTCGAAAGGCGTGGCCATGGCCTGGTGGCGAACTTTGATGTTTTGCCATGATGATAAACGTTGCTGTAACTTGACTCCACATGGGAATATCTTGCCAAAACTTCACACATATGGTGACAGTCCAGCCCTGAACACATCTACATAGGAATTTTGAATCACCGCCATAGCGCCACCTACTGGCAACAGAAAGCTACTTTATACATTCTTTGATGTCCCTCTTCTAGCAGGTTAATCAGACCCACCTCAAACTTGCTGGTCTAAGTCCTTAGACCTTGATGATACTTAAAAATGAAACTTTTGAGTTTTCATCAAACGCTGTCACCGTGGTGCCGCCTTGTTCGCCATCAAACACCATGTTGTTTTGAAGGGACAAGGGATGCTTGAAAACTCACCAAAGGTGGCATACAGATCACAGGTCGCAAATCCTATTGTCTGATGTGATTTTTGTGCTTTGATGCACCAAGATGGCTCAACAACGCCCCCTAGAATCTTTCAATTAAGCAGCCCCCAAAGCTGGTTTGACCTGCATGTATGAAACTTGGTAGGCATCTGTAACACTCTATCACGTACAAAAAAGCCTGTGCCACTTTTGTGCATTTTTGCCCATTTCCAGGGCTTGTAAATTAATGAACTTGTCCTACAGATTTAATCAGATTGGCTCCAAACTTGGTGTATGTAAGTGTGACTATGTTGTGACCAAAAGTTATCACAGGATTTGCCCAATGTTGAATAGCGCGCCCGCTGCTGAGCGTTGAATCTTGAGGTCTCGCCAT
>NC_065518.1:36529052-36538615 GCF_006386435.1 Epinephelus moara | reverse complement strand
AGTGAGGAGAAATACTTTGGGTAGGTGACGGGGTAAAATGCACCACAATGTTCCACTGTAAAATGGTTGGATGTGAGCATGTGTCTGAGAATGTGTATAACTTTGTTCAGCACACAAAGCTGCATAGTAATGCCCCCAATTATCACTACCAGTGTGGGGTGCCTGACTGCTCACGGAGGTACAGAAAACACACAGGACTGCAAATTCGTATGTATAGGCTGCATAGGTCCTACCTGCAAGCTGCTGGACCTATACCGCCTGACACATCAGCTCTACCACGTGACACATCAGCTCTACCACCTGAGACATCCTTGAAATGTGTGCTTGAGGCTTGTGCATTTAAGTGTGACACTTTGGCCTCTCTTATTAAGCATTTGAAGACGCACATGAGGGGAGGAATGGAAACTACATGTCCATTTAGAGGTTGTGATTGCAGGTTCACACACGTGATGACTTTTGCTTCACATATTTCCAGGAAACATAGGTGTGCAGAGGATTCAGTTTTAGATGACTTTGTTCTAGACAAGCCTATTACTACAGAGCCATTGCCAGGACCCAGTCAGTCGTACTCAGAAGCTGGTGGTGAACATGATGAACCAGAAATGCCATTAGCTGTGGACGAAAACCTATTTTTACAGAACCTTACACTTTTCTACTTGAAATTGCAATCTAAGCTACTCTTACCAGCAAGCACCATACAAACCATTATTGATGGCTTTCAAAGTGTTCATGAACTTGGCCTGTCTAAATCGCTTAACATTCTGAGTGAGGAATTGAAGGAACTCAGAATCTCTCAGGCCACTATAAGCAGCATCATTGATGAAATGAAGAGAGATGATCTACTCACACTCTATAACAGGGGAAGGCTCAGTACAGATGCAAAGAGGAAGGCTGCTTTTAAAGAGTGTTTTAACTATGTTCATCCCGTGCCTTTGCTCTTGGGCAGTGATGAAAATGACAAAGAATGTTTTGCTCAGTATGTGCCTATACATGAGACATTGGTGACACTGTTCAAAAATGGGTCTCTACGAGAACAGTATACCTTGACACGTTTGCAGCCATCTACTGATGCTGTCTATCAGGATGTCAAGGATGGAGAAGGATTTCAAAGTAATCCAATGTTGAAAGCTGACCCTTCCTCACTTGGTTTGATACTGTACCAAGATTCCTTTGAGGCTGTCAACCCCCTGGGCTCAGGGGAAAAAAAGCACAAGGTTTTAGCTGTTTACCTAACCCTGACTGACATCTTGCCTCACAATAGATCTTCTATAGATCAGATGCAACTTGTTCTCTTATGTAGGGAACAGGACTTTAAGCATTTTGGCGAAAATAAGGTTTTTGCTCCCCTGATTGAGGACCTCAAAATTCTGGAGCAGAGAGGTGTAGTCATATCTGATGGCACTGTACTAAAGGGCTCTTTGGTTGCCATTGCAGGAGACAACCTGGGATCCCATTCTATTGGGGGATTCTTGGAGAACTTCAGTCGCTCTGTTTATTTTTGTCGCTACTGTGAGGTGTCTAGAGATGATTTCCTGACTAATCCTATTTCGTGTGGTACCACAAGAACAGCCCAATCATGCGCAAGTAATTTGCAAGAGCAGGAAGCTAGTGCCACTGACTCTGTATGCGGCACCAAGTTTGACTCTCCTTTCAATCAGCTTTCACATTTCCATGTTTGCCAGCCTGGCCTACCACCATGTCTAGGCCATGACTTATTTGAGGGAGTCATAGCTTATGACCTTCCTTTATATATTCGCCATTTAGTTGAGGAGAATCATTTTACGTACCTGCAGTTAAATCGGTGCAAGAACCAGTTCAGATATGAAGTTAATGATGATAAGGACAAACCAGCAGACCTCTCTCCCGGCAGCGACAAACTAAGTGGGCATGCAGTTCAAAACTGGTGTTTCCTTAGACTTCTCCCACTCATGGTGGGTGACAGGATTAAAGATCCCTGCGAAAATGAGGTGTGGCAAATCATTTTGCAGCTGAGGGAGATGGTCGAGCTCATCTGTGCACCGGTCATTACAGAAGGCCAGGTCACATATCTTAAAGTCCTCATAGAGGAGTACATAGACAACAGGACAAGGCTTTTCCCCAATGCCCCCCTCAGACCAAAGCACCATTATCTGTGCCACTATCCATCTCTCATCATTCACTTTGGCCCACTTATTCGACTATGGACACTGCGGTTTGAGAGCAAACATACATTTTTTAAACAATGTGCCAGGAAATTGCACAATTTTAAGAATTTGTGCAAAACTCTGGCAGAGAGGCACCAACTTCTACAAGCGTACTTGGGTGCGGGAAACTTGTTCCCTCCTCTTGTACAAGTAGAAAGATTATGCTAGTTATTGTTGTTCATAATTCGGTCTATTTTGTCTTGGAGAAACATACTTTTGTAAAGTTAAGTGACATAGGTGTGTACTGTGACCTAGGAGTGGCCCAAGACAATTATGTGTGTATTAAGCAGGAAGATCTACTGGACTACTATCCTCTTTCAGCATACAACGTGTATGATCAGTCCCTTATTGCTCTCCACCATTCTTTTCCAGAGGCAGTATGAGCAGGGAGGAAAGTGAGGATACAGGAAACGTTAGGAGACATGTGAGTAGTAGAGCAGGCTATGTAGTCTGTAGTCAGACTATAGTAGGAAATATGCATACAGTGTAGGGATGGCAAAAATGAAAAATTTTGTTAATCAGTTAACTGACAGCGTTAATCGGTTAATTGTCCGTTAACGGACAATCTTTAATAGGCTATAAAATGATGCAACTCCTGCCCATGGATTAACTGGTAACATCACTAATACAGTGTTTCCCGATTCACTACTTAATGAGACTAGGTCAAGGAAGCAGTGTGGTCATACTTGCCTGGTCTCCCTGATGACCTTCTTACCACCATGCTTGATGAGCTTGGGGTCGAGTCTATTGACGATCTGACCTTGATGGAGGAGAGGGATCTGGTGACATACCTCAAACCTATCCAAAGTCGGAAGTTAATGAAGGGCATCAAGGATGGTAAATTCATCTTTTCACTCATTACACTTTTTCATGTCACTGAACTAGGGCCTTAGGACATTGGCACAACTGGTAGACAATACACTTTGCATAACTGTAGTCCCAAGCTCACACATTGGTTTCCTGTCAAATACTATTGGATGAAGTGATTAATCTCCGGTGTGCAGCACAGCTTGTAGACCTTATTCACGTGCGCGCCATTTGTTCAGTGTGACGTAATGGGTTGGGGAAATGCATAACAGGCATAATAAATAATAATTGGACTTACAAACTCATAACTGGGCTGTTTTTCACTGCTGTTGTTTTCACATCTGGAAATACATGGAAGTGAATGCAGCTGATGCTCATTACTTCCATACATGTCCAAACTCGATAACAACGGCAGTGAAAAACAATCAGACCCAGTTATGATGAGTTTGTAATTCCAATAGTGTATTTGCCTGTTATTCGCCTGTTATCGTATTTTAAGTGGCATTATCAGAGCGATCTTTTAACATGAGTCAATGGACACCTCCGCATTCTCCCAACCCATTACGTCACATTTGAACAAATGGCATTCGCGTGAATAACTTCTAATCACTTCATCCAATAGTGCTGACAGGAAACCAATGTGTGAGCTTCCTCCAGGAAGTACTGGAGCAGGACTACGGTTATGCACATATTCTATTGAGCCCTACATCTTGCCCTATCTTAATTAATAAATTGTTTTTGTGCCTTCTAGGACTTGTTACTCTTAATATGGAGGTGGTCTCTCCTCCAGATCAAAGTGCTCCAAGTTCCCCAGCTCCAAGTTCTCCAAACACTCTGGCCACTCCTCAAGCCTTCCAGCCTCCAAATCAGCTGTTGGCCAGCCCTCCAAGCACTGCCCCAAGCACATCAAGCGCTTCACAGCCTGGCGTACCATGGCATATGGACTTTCATCTCAACTGGGACCAGGTGTCATCAGCCATTCGACTTAGAGTGGAAAAAGAAGAAAGACCATTGCCAGACGAAAGAAAGGCTTTTGTGGTCGTGCTTGTGGACCAAATGATGCAACACGACCGCAACCCATCCAGAGCCATGTGCCACAACGTTGTGAGAAACATTGTCAGGTAGGGATGGGACTATTATCAATATTATCATTAATTGTGATTAAAAAAAACACAATTAACGTGGTGCAAGCTGTCAGTTAATCCCCAGCCCCACCCCCTTCAACTGTTTGTAGTTTTCATTGACTCATTTCCTGCACCTCTATGATGTCACAACGGTGCAGAAGTGAAGACTTTGTCAACATGGTTTGTTTAAACGGAGCTAGTATAGTCAAGAAAACCAGACTTATTCACATGTTTTTATGAAGGTCTTGTTGTTCAGCCTGATGTTTTAGCGTGTTTTTTTCCTTTAAGTAATCCTCACATTAGCTGTACGCTTATGTGGTAAGTGTCTTGGCCTGCATGCAAGTTAATGTTCAGGTTTCTCTTTGTACCAGACTGGTTCAAAGTAGAAGCTACAGTTTGACACTACGATACAATGCAAGTTGGACCTTTTTTCCTTATATTTCGTATTGCAATAATATAGTTTATCGTGATTATTTTGGCCACAATGGTGACATATTTTCTAATTATCCAGCCTCTGTTTTCAGGAGCTATCCAAAAACATTTGGCGACATTGGCAAGCACGGTGATACTGCTGAAGACGGATGTCATTCTCTTCTGCAACAAGTAAAAACAAGAGTGGAGTACAAAAATAGGAATAATACTCTTGCTCGACGCCGCAGAGAAGGAAGACAGCGCACGGGAATGGCAGGAGAGGCCAGACTGGCCAGAGGTCCTGTTGACCAATACGGGTATGTGGCAATATACGGGTAAAATCTGTCAACATTTTGATCGAAAGCATTGTATATGACCATGAATAACCCTGAAACAGGACAAAACATACTTTTCTCTTGACTACTTTATTGACACTTTGACATGGACCCTTTTCACAGCAAGCATGTTGCGGTGTCAATAGTGTAGTAAACGCAGGTGTAATTAACTGTGATTATGGCCCTGTTCCATTTAGGATTTAGCTGAGCCAGGGTGCTGATATTGTGCATAGTGGCTCTCTGGCATGGCTGTGACACACTAAATAAAATATGACCTTAATTCATTTGTTAAAATACACCTGTGCTTACCCCACTATGACACTGCAACATACCTGCTGTGGAAAGGGTCTATTTAGATACACAACCAGGAATCAAACTGTTGACCCTTCAGTCATGAGACGACCTGCTCCAACTTCTGAGCTATAACCGCCCCCAATAGTATTGTTACCCTGTGATGCCCACCCCTAGGTGTGTGAGGTGGGGACCAGCAGATTTGCCAGAGGGGGAGACCGAGGCAACGTTGGAGAATATGAAGAGGGATCTGCTCAACATCTACTCAGGCATGCAATCTACTGTCTTTTTGGTGAATTTTGTTTAATGCAAATTTGGGTGACTTTAGTCATTTGTCCAGATCTGAACACTGTGTGTGGGGGTGTGGGGGTGGCTATGAGACCAAACTGTTACTTGGGTACTAACAATACATTTGTATGTCTGTATACACAGAGGAAGGAATGAGTGGGGCAGAGAGAGCAGAACCAATAATGAAAAAGACATACGTCATCCTGCGGAAATACCTTAACAAAGTGCCTGCCCCAGCGATGTCCGAGATCAAACTGGAGTGGCCGTTTCTCTTCTCTCAGAAATGCCTATTCTCACACTTTGGCCTCCTGATGGACATCGATGTCCTTCAAAAACTGCAGGAGGCAATTAGTCGACGAGGACAGACCATCCTGGATTACTGTGCAACACTGGACAACCCCAAGATCCGCGATGTTCTGGCCTGCTATGATCCAGACTCTGACAAGGCTGCCTGCATCCTGCTGCTCCTAATGTCGTACTTCAAGGAGCCGAAGGAGAATTTGATGCTTGAAGTTGATGTAAGATTTTTTTATTCAAATATTTAAAATGCAAAATGAGTGATTACATTAGACGCCAGTTATTACCTTGATACCTGATTTACCTCTGATCAATGAACAATATTTATCTTTTAATGTTAAATCTATGCTATTGTGTGTTACTATGTTACAGCCATGTGCCACTGCTGTGGACGTTAATACTGCAGAACTCCCCAGCACCCCCTGCTTGATCATTCAAAGTAATGTTACTTGGCTCTTGTATCGACATTTCTAACTCAGTATTTTGTTTTGATTCTAGGAATCTACATGACCACAATAAATAATAATAATAATAATAATAATAATTACATTTGTATGGCACTTTATATCTGAAACGGATCTCAAAGCGCTCATAACACATGATGTGGTATCTGTTCATTTCAGGTGACATGATGAAGCCCTCTGGATGGCTTATATCCATTGAGGGACATGTCGTAATGGGCCCACACCCTTTGTTTTTACACGGAGTAGCTGCTTTCTTCAGCAGCTATTACATCTTCAACCTTGAGTATCCTGCCGCTGGATCGTCGACACTGGAGTTCATTCAAAGGTCTTGTATAAAGATCACATTTAATCTTGTAATTCACATTATAGTATAGGCTTCCAACTCAATGATTGTCTTGAGGTCTAAAATGCTGACAAAGAAGGTACCTGAGGCTAGCCTGGTGAGACCATCATGATCTCGCGAACTCATTCAATTTCGCTCTGCAGATCAGTCTGGGTATCTACACGTTACACTGACTATGGTCCAACAAATACCTACCGGTTCAATCACAGCTGTTTATTTTTGTTAGTTTTGGGGCGGGCTATGTGATTTTGAAACATCTATTGTGAAATGCAAATGTATTGAATGAAGTAGAGCGCAAATTTTCTTTAAAAGCAGAACAAAATGCTCTCAGACCCTTTATTGAAAAGGATGTGTTTGTCATACTTCAACAGGGTTTGGTTTAATTTACCCAACTGGCCAATTGCGTGAAGATGCATTTGAATGAGATGCTGCATCTCAAGGGGCTATCCTAAATAAATTGGAATGGCGGCGCACGTTGATACAGCCCCTCACAGTAGAAAATCAACAGACAATGCCCAGACCACTTTGCCTAAGGCAAACCTAACCTGAGGCACCCTGGCTAAAAATGGCTAAAAATAATTTTATGGTGAGAGGAAGATCCAACAACAAGTCTGTTAGGGTGTGATATGGGAAAAGGCACAGGTGAACACCTTGATAAATGCTGCCTGCAATACACAAGTCTATTTAAAACTGAAACTATCTTTGCTTATTAACAGGTGCTTCTTGGGCATCAATCCTGAAAGAGGCTCAAAGACCAAGAAGCGGACAACAATGAACCCTCATGTGAGCACCCTTTTGAGGAAACTAATTGACTTTGAGTGGGCGTCATAGTTTTTTTGCTGCAGCAGTTGTCAGGCTCAGTTTTGAGTAGATCTTTTTGAAGACAACTTTGCACTGCAAGATTTTGTTCAACGCTGTTGCGTGTGGATTATAGAATGTTTGAGACTGAGAGGAGCGCCTGACCCCTTCACGACATCCCTTCATCGCTCTCTCCCTTCCTCTCTTACCTTGCCATGTAGGCCTCATTTCCATCCTCTTACTGTTATTGTGACACAGCTGGGTAGTTGAATCGCAAGTTTCTGATCAAAAGTTATTAAAAGCTTTTCTCTATGTCAAGGGGCGTGGACGCCATGGCGCCTCCCTCGCCACCAAATACGTTTGGCATTTTGATGGCTTTAGCGACTTCATCTCCTCATGAAAATTGATGCACAGGTCAAGAACTGCGAGCTCTTGCATCTGATAGGGGCATCGCCCATTGGGGGGGGGATGCCTCTGTAGCGCCCCCTTCAAATTTTCAAAAACCCCTCCCCATAGGGGTTTCTTTGGAGTTGGAACATGAAAATTGGTACACATGTGTATGTTGTCCAGACACACATAAAAGTCTCTGGCACCAATGGTCTACTCCAAACAGGAAGTCGGCCATTTTGATTTTGACTTGTCATTTTGCCGTGATTTCCACATGTTGTATTTTAACGAACTAGTCCTAGGGATTTCATCCAATCGACTTCAAATTTTTTTAGAGATCATCCAGAGACCATGCTGATCAAAAGTTATTAAAAGCTTTTCTCTATGTCAAGGGGCGTGGCTGCTATTGCGCCTCCCTCACCACCAAATACGTTTGGCTGTTTGATGGCTTCAGCGACCTCATATCCTCATGAAAATTGTTACACAGGTCAAGAATGTTCAGCGACCTCATATCCTCATGAAAATTGTTACACAGGTCAAGAATGGAGAGCTCTTGCATCTGATAGGGGCGTCGCCCATGGGGGGGGCAAAATGCCTCTATAGTGCCCCCTTGCAATTTTCAAAAACCCCTCCCCATAGGGGTTTTTTTGGAGTAGGAACATACAAATTGGTACACATGTGTATGTTGTCCAGACGCACATAAAAGTCTCTTGCACCAATGGTCTACTCCAAACAGGAAGTCGGCCATTTTGATTTTGACTTGTCATTTTGGCGTGATTTCTACATGTTGTATTTTAACGAACTAGTCCTAGGGATTTTATCCAATCGATTTAAATTTTTTTACAGATCATCCAGAGACCATGCTGATCAAAAGTTATTGAAACCTTTTCTCAATGTCAAGGGGCGTGGCCTCCATGGCACCACCATATTTGATGCCTCACAATGCATATTGAAGCAGCTCTCTCTCCCACATACTTCATCCAAACTGCTTCAAAATTTCTGTACATGATAAGAGCCCCGCCCTCAACACCTTTATATGCTCGTAGGCAATCTTGCTCATGCCGCCCCCTTGTGGAAACAGGAAATTCCCTATTATACATTGACATTGTTGGATTTGCTCGAAACTTCACATGTGTGATGAGGGTCCGCCCCTGGACACACCTGCACACATTTAGTTACACCCCCAGTGCCCCTGGTGGATGAACAAAACATTGCATTTTTTCGCTCCTGCCAGGTTTTTTCTCCTTTCTCGCTTCGCACAGCCCCCACGTGCCTCAGGCCCCCGTGGTTGCATGGGGGAGCGAGGGCCCGATCACAGCTGCTTGCAGCTTTAATTATTATTATTATTATTACGAACATTTAATCCCCAATTTCGCCCCTTTCCCAAATTCAAAAACTTACCAAATTCAAAAACTTACCAAATTTGGCACACGCATTTGGTCGGGCGAAAAATTTGATATTTCGGCAGTGTTCTATGTTTACGGGGCCAAATGGCGACATAGCGCCCCCTAGAAAATTTCGTGCCTCGAGCCCCACCTTTGAGTTTCACCTACACGCATGAAAATTGGTGGGCTCATAGAACATGCCAAGATGCACAAAAAATCCTTTTGGAGCCATGCTGTAAACCCAACAGGAAGTCGGCCATTTTGATTTGAATTTTTTACATGTTTGAACGAACTCCTCCTCGGGATTTCATCCGATCGACTTCAAATTTGGTACAGATCATCCTGGGAAAATGCTGATCAAAAGTTATTAAAAGCTTTTCTCTATGTCAAGGGGCATGGCCGCTAGGGCATGACAAATTTTGGCGATTTTCCGTTTTCTCGCCATCGATT
>NC_065518.1:36520654-36528552 GCF_006386435.1 Epinephelus moara | reverse complement strand
TCATTCTACCTTTTAATGCACATATTTCCCACCTACCTTGGCTTAGACATGTCAATAAAAAACATCTGTGCTACACGGAACAACAAAACAGAAAAAACCTCCAACAGTGAAGTGAAATAACAACTTCTGAACTGGGAGGGGAAGCCTCCACTAGGAGGGCCCCTTCTGATGCATCCTAACATCGTCCTATTAGCGATTATGGTGCATACAGTTAGTGGCTTGAGTGCAGCTTCAGTCACCCAAAAACAGTCCTATCAGTGTTTTAACAACATTGTAAGCTAAGAACTCTTACACATATAACCATGTTAATAATACTGAGGGATCTGTAATATTCAACCAACATTCAGTCCGAAAACACCCTGACCAGATCCCGTCTGTTCTGAAAACAGGATAGTCCAAACAAACAAAAAAAAAAAAGACAAGTATGATAGTTATCATCTTTATCATTATCATATTTCCTCCCTTATCAGTCACGGGTGCATCTCAGGTCGTATTCTCCTGGTGTGCGATGGTTCGTTGGAATCTCCGGAGCTTCTCTCTGGCTCGCTCGATGTCCGTAGCTCGGTTACGACATTTTGCAGGCCCACTCATCTCCCACATGTTTTCTCCCAGTTTTTTGTGGGGTGTCGTGGCTGTCTGGTACTGTCATACTCTCCTCGGTTCCCTCTCCATCCTTAAGGATCCCTTTCCTCCGCATGTCCTCCACGGCCTCTCTTGCTTCGTTGTATGTGGTAGGTCCATCTTCATAAAAGNCTCGCTCGATGTCCGTAGCTCGGTTACGACATTTTGCAGGCCCACTCATCTCCCACATGTTTTCTCCCAGTTTTTTGTGGGGTGTCGTGGCTGTCTGGTGTGTGTTGGTGGGTGTCATACTCTCCTCGGTTCCCTCTCCATCCTTAAGGATCCCTTTCCTCCGCATGTCCTCCACAGCCTCTCTTGCGTCGTTGTATGTGGTAGGTCCATCTTCATAAAAGACTCATAATTTTGCAGGTGGGGGTGTTTGGAATCTGATTCCACGTTCTTTTAACACCTTCCTCAGTGGCGCATATTCCTTTCTCTTTTTTATAAGGTCTGCGGGGTAATCGTGGTCGAAGAACACTCTTTTTCCTTTGAAGTACATCTCTCTCTTTTTCCATGCGCTGCTCAGCACCAGCTCTTTGGTTCTGTACACGAGGAAATATGCGATCATAGATCTAGGAGTGGCTTGTGGTGGAGGTTTTGGTCCGAGTGAGCGGTGGCAACGTTGTATTTTAAGGTCAATGCACTCACATGCATCGCTCCCCTCCTCTCCCTCGGGAATCCCAAAGATGCGGAGATTATTTCTGCGGGAGCGTGTTTCTAAGTCCGTTAACTTGGACTGAATACGCTCTTGTTCTTTCAAAGCCTGTAGAAGCACGTCTTTAGCATTAACAGTCCACTCTTCCACCTCTGCCACTCGGTTCTCCACTTCATCCATCTTAGACTCTGTTTCCGAGCTCTTCCTTCATGTCTCTCTTGATTATCTCACAAAATCCACTCAGTTCTCTTTTCATGTCCAGATGACCCGCTTTAATGTCAGCGCGGATAGCGCATATGCTAGCATGCAGGGAGTCCACAGTAGCATTAGCTTCACCTGTGTCAAGTTCGTCTGTGTCTTTTGTCGCCATTTTCTCGTTTGTCTCACTATCCTGACTCGTTTTGGTCTTAGCTTTTCTTAGTTGATATTTCCCCATAAGAAAATCTCGACTATAAACACGTTAATCACTCTGACGAAGGGGAAATAATGAACCACTTTGGGAGCTCTCCAACTACACTACCAGCATAGTCGCCACCATACCGGAAGTCCATAATAAATCTTTAAAGGGACATTCCTGCTTTCTGTGTCCTGACTAGACACCCCATATCGTTGACTACTGTCCTGAACCACCAAGAGCTTCAATACAGGAGCTCTTGTGGTTCGGTTTGGTTTTTTTCTTCTAGAGGCATTCACATACATTTGTCACAAAGTGCTCCACGTCACGCTGCATTTTTGGCCAAAAGAAACGCTCTCTGATCAGCTTTATTGTCCTGTCTGTGCTCAAATGTCCCATTTCATGGTGGAGTTCTTTGAGGACAAGAGGATGGTAGGTTTTGGGGAGCACAATCTGACACCTAGGGCCCTATTTAGATGGTCTAAAGCAGACGGCGGAGGGCGCATAATCCATGTCGCAAGTGTCATTGCTATTTAGATGCAGGTGCAGTTGTCATTTTCACACCCTGCGCCCTCGTCGTCTAACTAGCAAATGAACTTGCGCTTCTCTGGGTGTGTTGGTCTAAAAATGAGGAGTGGTCAGGCGCAGTCATGACGCGCTGCTAGTTAGATGGCGTAAAAAGCAAATGCGCCAGTGACCAACAAAAACCTGGTCTAAAGTCAACGGCGCAGTATTTCGCTGTTAAACAAGTTAGTAATATGCATCTCTAGGCGGGTGCACAACGTGCGTGCACTCTGCTCAGACACACACGGAGCAGCGACACATNACACAGCTCTAGGAAACATGTGAAAACAATTAACAAACGTGGGTGGGGGAGAAAACGTTGAACAGGTCCTAGCTGCAGGATCAGCACCTTGGGGAGCTCCGCGGCAGTCCTGACAGCTGTGCTCCGTTATATGATGAAAACAGGTTTGAATAATATTCCACAGATATTTAGTAAGATCTTTCTTGTATTAGTGATCCCACCCTGCTTTACCTCAGGGAGCTTGGGTGCCTGTCTGCTGTCCCCATAGATCTGGTTCTGACGGGCCTTCACCTCCCGCACGAGGAGATTCGTCTCCTCAGCTGTAAAACGCTCACTCTTTCCAGTTGGTAGGTCCGCCATGCGCTCCAATCACACCTCTTTTAAAGGGAGTGAGAGGTGACACTCTGATTGGCTTATTGAATGATACGCCCAAAACACACCCATGACTAATTCACAGAGTAAGTCCAACCCTTTTAGACTATCCGCCATGGCACAGAGTCTAAAAACGCTCTGTCTAACTAGCAAGTGACTGGGACACGCCCATGTGCCGCATGCCTGGCGCTTTGCGTTTTAGACCATCTAAATAGGGCCCCTAGACTGACTCCTCCTATGCAGAATTCCATCTGCCTATATCTCCAGTTTATTCCATTCTCCAACCAGATTCCTCAGCTCCTGGCTTTCCTTCCTCAGGACACTTGCACTAGGTCTCTCATTTTTCCTTTTGTAGTCCAACAATTTGCCTATTACAGAGTCTTTCTGCTGTGCATCCCGGATTTCTTGTCTGGATATTGACTGTACTGTATCTGTCTGTTCCAGAAGTGTGCTGAATGAAACAGCTCAACAACGATGTGGGTTCCTCTTGCTGTGCCAGGATACCCTGTTTAGTGGCACTCACTGTTTCCTGACTGACTGTCTCTGTGCACAGATTTAGGTACTTTTCAAAATCCATGGGCATTCTGGACAAGCCATCTGCATCTGCATTTGCTTTGCCTGGTCTGTACTTTATAGTAAAGTTAATATCCACTAACTCAGCTACCCATCTCTGCCCTGTGGCATTTAACTTTGCAGTTGTCAGTACGTATGTGAGCGGATTATTGTCACCGGGAGGGGCTGCTAGTAGGTCATACAACGGCTTGGCCAGGCGTGAAAAGTCCTGTATATAAGACCTGTAGTAGAAGAGGAACCTTAACAGCTGTCTCACCTCTCCAACAGTAGCAGGACGTCTCCCCTTTAAGGCCTGCACAGGGGCTGTCTCTGGTGGGTCCACTGTGTATCCCTCCTTAGACACAATTTTCCCCAGAAATCTCAGACAATCTCTCAACAGTTCACATTTCTCAGCTGTGTTTTTGATGCCGTGTTGCTGGTACTGTTTCAGAATCATCTGTATATGCTTGACATGATCCTGGAAGGATTTACTGTGGACTAAGTTATCATCGAGATATGGCTGGCAGATCTCATCCCGTAGTCCCCATAGACACTCCTCCATACTTCGTTGGAATTCAGCGGGCGCTGAACTTAATCCGAGCGGGATCCTTATCCACTGATACAAGCCCCATGGAGTTATAAAGGCTGTGAGAGGCTGGCTCTCCTCGTCGAGGAAACCTTGATGATATGCCTTGCCTTGATCTAACACTGAAAACCAGGAGCTCCCGCTGAGGCTATCGAGCATATCGTGTATTCTCGGGATAGGATGTCTATCTGGCACTGACTTGCGATTTAGTTCTCTGTAATCGCAACATAATCTCAAGCTGCCATCTTTTTTGCGGACACAGACGATAGGTGAAGAGTAGGGTGACTTTGATTTTGTGATCCACCCCAGATCTTGCAGGTACTCTCACTTCCTGATGTGCTGGTTTTGGAACACTGATGTAAGTCTTTTGGACAGGTATCTGATCCTTAAGGGTGATGTGCATTTTGAGTGTTGGAATACAGCCGACATCCATGTCATCTCGTGCAAAGGCATTACACTCCTCCCTCAGCATTTTCTTTGCAATAGTCTGCTGCGCACTAGCCAGGTGATCCAGTGCTACAGGTGGATCCCATGCTTTGCTGCCACTCCCAGTGGGACATGGTGTGTCAATATTGATGTGGCTGCTTTCTTCCAGTGTTGTTTTTTCTGTGTCTGGCGACTCCGTTTGTGCCACTTGTCCTATAGTGACGGGCTGCACCGCTGCTGGATACACTGCTTTCACTGTCTCAATGTGTCCTAAGTTTGTGCGGGGACTCAGTGTGACACTATGCTTAGTGCTGTTGACTACAGGGACTGTATGGTGAATAGCACTTCCTGCATGTGTACCCCTTCTGGCGAACTTGTTTTTGTGTCAGGGCAAAACAACATCACTGTTTCCTCGTCAGTCTGTGTGTGCGTGCGACACCTCACTGTGGTGGTTTCTCCGGGGGGGAGAACTATTTTCTGCTTGCCCGTTTTTACAACCACCCCATCATTATTGGACTGGTAAGTATGCATTAACTGTATGAGAGTCTCTGCAGCACTTGAGTCGATGCCAAAAGCCCCACTAACTATTCGTGCAGCACCGTTATCTGTTGTCCCTCCAGGTTGCTTTATTTGTGTCTTTATCACCTCCTCTATCACATTGAAGCCAATGATAGGGTTCTCAGCTACCCTGGGATCACTGGACACTAGCACTGGCACCAATATACTGGGGTGAGAACCCTCTGGGTTGTTCAGTTTGAATTCTACTGGTACCCACCCAATAAATGGTATTTCTGTCTGATTGGCTGCCACCCCATTTAATGGATCTGGTCCAATGAGTTCATCAGTCCGTCTGATTGTGCTGTGAGGGAGGTGTTCACATCGTTTATCACTGTTGCCTGTGCCCCCGTGTCCCAGAGTGCTGTAACTGGTACGTTGTCAAAGCTACATTTCACCATATTTCGTCTCCCAGTCAGCTTAATCAGTCTGTTTTTCTGTTTGGCTGAGAGGTAGTTCACTTTACACACACCTGGTAATTTGTGTTTTCTTTCTTCCTCCTCGGCTAACTTTTGCTCAACCTGAGCTACTGTCACACAGAGGCTTGTGTTCTTTCCGGTGACTTCTCTGACAGTCTTTTGAACAGTATAATGTGGCTGAACACCCCTTACATTTTAGTAGTGTTTTGTCCTTGTCCTCATCTTTTAGACAGTTGTGACAACACCGGGACTCTGGTGGTGGTGGCTGGGTCACTGTCTGTCCCTTGACAGCGACCCTCCCCCATTTCCCGGGGGCTGGTAAGCGGCCCTGCATCCACGAGACACATGTCCACTCTGGCCACACTTAAAGCAGTGGTTGCAGCTGTCTCCTTCACCCTTGTCCTGGCATGTCCTGCAGCCTCTCCTCCAAGTCCCTTTCTCTCTTGTTGTCTGTCTCCTGTTTGGTTTCGTGTCCGTGCTCATGGAAGCCAGTACCATCTGTTTCATCTCTGACATCTCTATTTTCAGTTCCCTCACGATCGCCTGGATATCAGTCTCTGGTGTGTGGCTGGTTGTCGGAGGTTTTTCCTTCAAGTCTTTGCTATTTCTCCCAGGCTGTGTGACTGGGGTTGTAGGAGAGGTCTGCTGGCTGCACATGGCCTCACCTGAAACACTGGTATGTAGCTCATTTACACGTGCTGGCTTGGCAGTGGATTTCTTGAGTTTATTGAGTCTCTCTGCCTCAAGGCTGGCCACCTCGTTTACTCTTTCAATGAGCACATCACTGACTGCTGGGTCATCCAGGAAAGGCTTGATCTGAAATTTGATATTATCACTCAGCAGCCCTGTGCCCACTGACCTCAGGAATTTCTTGGTGCAGCCCTGTGCCCACTGACCTCAGGAATTTCTTGGTGATCAACTCAGGGCTGTACTGCTCCTCTGACCCATTTTCTTTTGATGCAAACAGCAGTCGGTCTTTGAGTTCTATCGCTCGGAACAGGAAGTTTTGAGCTGATTCTCTTGGTTCCTGAGAGATGCTAATGAGTCTCTGGTACAGGTCTGATGTATCTTCCTCTTTGTAGTGACCTTTCACAATAGTTTTTAGTTTTGAGAGAGTCAGGTCAGTCTTTATATCCAGCATATCACGCATTTTCAGCCCTGGACTGATGGCTTTGATGACTGCTTCAACGATATCCAATTCACTGTGACCTCTGTGGAGTCCTCCGTCTATCTGGTGCATGAGGTTGGTATATGACAATTTGTCACGCTGTCCCCCCTCACCGATTTTGCCCACTGATCTTAAACTCTCTACGAATAGTTACTTCCGGCACTTTGGTTGGTTGAGGTGACTGGATCTCATTCCCAGTGGGGTCAGTTACATGTAGTTTAACACTGAGAAATTTTATTTCCTCCTCTAGGGCCTTACGGGATCGTTTTTGGGATTTTTGCAGCTCCTCATACTTCTCTTTTATTTCTTTTAAGCTGAGGTGTTCCTGCTCTGCTCCCTCATTACTCCCGTCATCCAATGTCCCCATGAAGTCTAAAAGGTCTAGGATTGTCTGACATGCTTCATCCGCCCCTTTGTCCTGCTCGATAGCATCCAGTTCACTCTCCACCATTCTTACTAGCGCTCGGCGACTCTTATCCTTCACAGTCTCATCATCTTAATCAATACAGTCCAAATGCTTGCAGACTTGTACTGCCTGTTTCCAGTGTAGTTTGGACAGAGCTGAGCTGGCTCTATCCAGAAGCAGCTTAAGCTCCATGATGACACTGCAGTTCTCTCTCTGCTGTTCTAGGTTCGTCTCTGGAGAAAGAGCGTCCTCTCACTGCAGGAGATGCTACTCTGAAGACACCTTCCTCCTGGCTGGCACACCAAGATGTTGCACTCTCGTCCGAGTGTGTTGTGGGTGCACCATATAAAACAGCTGACACCTTAAAGGGCCAGTGTGTAATATCTGGCATGGTTTATTGTCAATCTGAATCTGAATCTGAATATTCTACCCATTAATATGTTTATACAAGTGTATAATCACTATAAAATAAAATTCGTTTGGTTTTCGTAGCCTTATAATTATGCTTTCATATATATATATATATAGCAAAGGCCTTGCTTTAGAGAGGTCGCCATCTTGCGCCGCCATGTATGTACGGCAGACCGAGCGGACAATCCAGCCAGCCAGAGAATGTGTTTCGCTTGTCTAAATAAACCAACGAAGACAGCGGAAGGAAGGAAGAAGGAAACAGGAGAGAGTGTTAGTAGTTTGTTGATAGAGAGTAGTGATAATGGACCACACTTACCACGCAACAGGAGAGAATGAACCCGAACCGTCATCTGCGAAGAAAAGAAGACGCAACTTCACTCCTTGTGATGCACTCTCTGCAGCGCTTTTCCTCCTGATGATATACCTCCCCAACGATGGCAGCAGTAGCACCAAATCCCATTCTGTGCATTCAGCCTCTCTTCTTGCCCGCTCAGCATCAAACACATGGAGTTCCTCATCTGTATGCTC
>NC_065518.1:36515486-36520622 GCF_006386435.1 Epinephelus moara | reverse complement strand
GTGAGCCCTGCAATCTAGAATTTGACCACTGATGTCACTGTTTTCAACCCATTTTACACACTGGCCCTTTAAATACAGTTAAAACAAATATTTTAATGTTTATGTCTGCACACAATCTTACACACTCTTCTCTCGCTGAATACAAGTAATGACAGTCCTTATACATCTCAAACAAAATGACAATAATAATACTAACATAACTTTCACATATTACCCCTGCTATGCTAATGCTAACGGCCGCATCATCTAATATACAGTTCTGTAATAAACACACGTCTGAAAGCATATCCCCAGCCCCTGCTAACAGAGTAGCAAACTAATATGAGCTTCAGTACTGCCAAACTCACCTTAAATACAGTTAAAACAAATGTTTTAATGTTTATGCCTGCACACAATTGTAGGGGAAATACCTCTTTGAGAATATTTGCATTCATAATAATAAATTTTGGGGCACCACCCTCCTAACGAGAGAAGCGACTAATCAAATTAATAACTCCGTAAATTAGGCTACTTATTAATTCGTCAGCACACTTATCAATAATGAATCAATCTCAATATCTGGGTTATGAATTCTCTAAACAGTGATCTCAGCTCCGGTCCACAAGATATATATCACAGACAACGACTTGGCGATAAATGAAGATTTATTTAACTAAATAGGCAACACTGAATAAATGAATAGCAAATGATGATTATATGACACAACACAAAATTAACAGTATATAAATGGAATGGAATGAAAAGTAACACTTGTGTGATTTACTTGGTTTGGCGATAGTGGGAGAGTATATTAAAACAGCCTATATTATAAATGGGGACCGCAGGAATGCGCAAAACCATTCACTTAGACCTCATGAAACCTAAATTAAAATCGGGATAATTAATTAAGCCTCCTGTTCGACCTCCCTCTTCACCACACAGCGGCTAACTCAAGTTATGGAAGTTTTGGCCTACTTTCAGCAGCGGGGATGAAAGGCGAAGCTCCTTAGGGCTCCGGGACTGACGCTCCGCTGCTCCTGGGTTTTCCAGCAGACTGGCAGGCTGTTTCACAGCAGGGAGAGCGGCTGAATTTGCAATGTCCTGTGGGTGCCCATTGGGCCGGTTCACGCTGCAGAAGGCATGTCGGCTGGGCAGGAGGACCACTGTGGCAAGTGGCTGGCAGCCGGTTCCGATGAATCTGGAGCAAAGAGGTTGGTCGGCAGGTGCTGGTCTCCTTCGTTCTTAGAGGTTGGTCGGCAGGTGCTGGTCTCCTTCGTTCTTGTTACTCGCTTATAATAATGTGACGACAATATTGCTGGCCGTTCGATATTGCTGTCAAAGTTACTATTACGCGTAAAATGGTTGAAAACACTGGAGATAAAAGAAAACTGGATCGATAAAATTTCAAAGTTCAAAATAACTTTTCTCGGGAGCACAAAAGAGTTAAAAGTGTAAGAAAGGAACTTACGCACGACAAAAAGGTAAAAAGTGAATAAGTACGGCAGAACTCACTGTACGAATAATAGGGAATAACTAACGAAAGACATAGAAAAAAAACAAGAGAAGAGAAAAGAGCACAAGAGAAGTGACACAAGAGAGAAAAAAACACGAGAGAGAGCCGCGTCAGGCACACGGGTATTTGACTGGCCCAAAAAGTGGGCGGCCCTGACCAGGGAGGCCTCTCTCGTGATGAAAAATATATCCCCATATTGTGGTCAACACTGATTCTTAACCTCCAATTAAACATACAGATTAACATTAAATCAAAATACACTTATTATGCCGTGGTATCAGCTAGCCTACATCAAATACACACACTCTAGATTAAGTCAATGACAATATATAATGAAAACAAAATGAAGGAGCACGTATTCATGCAACAAGTTGTTTAATAATCCCTGATTATATCTTCATTAAAAATACACTGCCTGGCCAAAAAAAAAGTTGCTACCTGGATTTAACTAAGCAAATAGGTACGAGCCTCCTATTGGATAATTACTGCATGGGCGATTATCTTTCAGCTGGCAACAAGTTATTTAACCCCAACTGGTGCAATGAGTTGCTTCTCATTTCCTAAACAACCATGTCGAAAGACACATCCCGTGGTCGTGGAAAAGATGTTAGTCTGTTTGAGAAGGGTCAAATCATTGGCATGCATCAAGCAGAGAAAACATCTAAGGAGATTGCAGAAACTACTAAAATTGGGTTAAGAACTGTCCAACGCATTATTAAAAACTGGAAGGATAGTGGGGACCCATCGTCTTCGAGGAAGAAATGTGGCCGGAAAAAAATCCTCAATGATCGTGATCGGCGATCACTTAAACGTTTGGTGAGATCAAATCGAAGAAAAACAACAGTAGAACTCAGGGCTATGTTTAATAGTGAAAGTAAGAGCATTTCCACACGCACAATGCGAAGGGAACTCAAGGGATTGGGACTGAACAGCTGTGTAGCCTTAAGAAAACCACTAATCAGTGAGGCTAACCGGAAAAAAAGGCTTCAATTTGCTAGGGAGCATAAAGATTGGACTCTGGAGCAATGGAAGAAGGTCATGTGGTCTGATGAGTCCAGATTTACCCTGTTCCAGAGTGATGGGCGCATCAGGGTAAGAAGAGAGGCAGATGAAGTGATGCACCCATCATGCCTAGTGCCTACTGTACAAGCCTGTGGGGGCAGTGTTATGATCTGGGGTTGCTGCAGTTGGTCAGGTCTAGGTTCAGCAACAGTATGTGCTCAAAGAATGAGGTCAGCTGACTACCTGAATATACTGAATGACCAGGTTATTCCATCAATGGATTTTTTCTTCCCTGATGGCACGGGCATATTCCAAGATGACAATGCCAGGATTCATCGGGCTCAAATTGTGAAAGACTGGTTCAGGGAGCATGAGACATCATTTTCACACATGGATTGGCCACCACAGAGTCCAGACCTTAACCCCATTGAGAATCTTTGGGATGTGCTGGAGAAGGCTTTGCGCAGCGGTCAGACTCTACCATCATCAATGCAAGATCTTGGTGAAAAATTAATGCAACACTGGATGGAAATAAATCTTGTGACATTGCAGAAGCTTATCGAAACAATGCCACAGCGAATGCGTGCTGTAATCAAAGCTAAAGGCGGTCCAACGAAATATTAGAGTGTATGACCTTTTTTTTTGGTGGTGACTTTTTTTTTGGCCAGGCAGTGTATATAAAGTTGACTTCCTTACGGTAACTCTTCTTAACTCCGCCACAAGATGGCAGTATGGCTACATGTTAGAGAGTTGAAACTAATTCTACACATATGAATCTTGTGTTTTGACAGGGTTCAAACAAAGTACCATTAAGATAAAAACATGATCATGTGTGTGTATAAGTCAGGACATGTCAAACGGTCAACAAAGAGGAACAATAATAATGACTTGTAACATACATTTCAATCTTATCACAGAAGCATTTGTTCAGCGAGTGGTAGTGGCCCCCCATCCCCCCCGGGGTCACATGAAGTGGCAGGATGCGGTCATCAAAGGGTGCATTGTTTTTCAAAGCAGAGCTGTTAATCAAAGCGTTACCTCCGGGTGTAAAAGGGGACCCCCCTTTATAAGTTAATGACTTACAAAGTCACTTGAATCCTCACATGATCTTCTTGGAGTCATGCAGGCTGCACATCCTGACCGGGGTCAGTTCGGGGGCAAGGCAATAAACATCTGGCCTTGCTGAGGATGGACTTATCAATATGCCCCTACACAATCTTACACACTCTTCTCTTGCTGAATACAATTAATAACAATCAAGTAGAAGACATTGACGGGCGGACAACGCTCCTGGTGAGGTGGTGACGCCTACTGTCCATTTCTAGAATTATACTAGAAATCATTTAACCAAGAAAAATAAATAAAAACAAGGAAAAACCAAAAACAAAATGGGTATCCGACTGTTTTACAACTGTTTTTGAGTTTCAATTGCTACTTAACTCAGATTAACTCTTATTCAACTGTTTTTAATCTCAAATGTGAATGAACTCAGATGAACTTCTTATTTTAGCTATAAATTCTGATGAGCTGTTTTTCCATATATCTCACACAAACAACCAGCAGTGACGATGAGTGGATGATGTGGCGCACACACAAAGGCAAATGTGCAGCCACGCGGCGAAGTAATCCACAGCACAGTAAACCAAAGGCAGCAGAACAGGTAAACTCACAATGTAGAGCTGACTGGCAGTCTCTCCACACAGCCACAGGGAACAAGCAAACAGAAATGAGGAAGGCGAAAGCAGACAGAAGGCTGAGTGGTTTACCAGGAAGCAGACAGGTGGGTAGGTAGGTAAACACACAGATGCCTGTGTGCTAGGAGTCACAGCACTTGGTTATGGTTACAAAAAGATCCTGTGTTGGTATAAAATACTGGAAATGTCACCGATGTCCCGGTTTTGTTATTCGTTGGTCTTTAACAGCTTTATCTTTATCTTTATTAAGGATCCCCATTAGCTGGTGCCATAGCAACCAGCTAGTCTTCCTGGGGTCCACAAAACACATACAATAACAATCACAAAAGACATACAATATCAAAAACCAAGAAATATAACCAAAACCCAACATACAATAGATTATAAACACAATGCACATTAAAGCCAAAACAAAAATAATAACAATGAAATTACTAAACCTAACAAATACAAGACACCTGAGATGTCATCCCAAACAGATCATATCAACGCACAATGGACGTATGAATTACAGTCTTAGATAAAATTTAAGTTTCTTTTTAAAAGCTGATTTACTATAAAAACAGCAGAGATATTGAGGCAGATTATTCCAGAGAGATATTGATCTATAAATAAAAGAACGCTGCAAGGCATTCGTCTTTGAGAAAGGCAGTACAAGCTGACCATTGCTGGACCCTCTAGTGTTATGATCATGAACAGTATTAGTACAGATAATTTGTTCAAACAAGAAAACAGGAGTTTTGCTACTAATGACTGACTTGAACATTAATAGTGTGTTATATGATAGCCTATTTTCAACTATAAGCCAGGAGAAGCAGTCATGCATTCGACTCGTAGAGTGCGCATGCGCCACGGTGTATGCAGCCTGTTCCAGTCGCTCCTGCTTACTTTAACTTTGTTTTCTACTTTTTTCCTCTCTTCTTTATCTTACTTGTTCTGTTTTTACTT
>NC_065518.1:36515259-36515442 GCF_006386435.1 Epinephelus moara | reverse complement strand
TCCAGTCGCTCCTGCTTACTTTAACTTTGTTTTCTACTTTTTTCCTCTCTTCTTTATCTTACTTGTTCTGTTTTTACTTTAGTTATTTATTAAGCTACGTCCTCTCTAATCATGCTTGTGTGGAGAGTTTTTGTTGTTTTGCTTGTGGTGGAATCGCTCCTTTTACTCTGCCACTTGACCATT
>NC_065518.1:36507199-36512493 GCF_006386435.1 Epinephelus moara | reverse complement strand
TTGTTTCCATTCATGCTGTATTTCTATTTCTACTTTGCACGGAGCATTGGAACAAAAACAATTTCCCCCCGGGGATTAATAAAGTATTCTGAATCTGAATCTGAATCTCACTCACATTGGATCTCAGTGAACAGCCCAGAACCAACCGTGCTGCCCTATTTTGAGCAACCTGAAGCTTCCTGATCTCACCACTAGCAGCAGATGACCAAACCATTGAACAATAATCAAGGTGACATAAAACCAAACTTTGAACAATCTGACATAAAAGGGAACGGGAAACAACAGAAGCCCATTTTCTTGAAATGCCAATAGCTCTACCCATCTTTGAAAGAATATAATTGGTGTGATGAGACCAAGATAGAGTGCAATCCAACATCACTCCAAGCAGTTTGACAGTTTCAACTTGCTGTATTGTGGAATTACATAACTTTAAATCAAGCTTTGGGTTTCCAGATAACCTGTGCCTTGTTCCCATCACAATACTCTTTGTCTTAGAGATGTTAAGGACAAGTTTGTTATGTACTATCCAGTCATGCACAACTTTTAGTTCCCTGCTCAAGACTTCGTTAAGAGCAGGGCATGATGGTGCAGCATGATACAAGGTGGATTTTGAACATAAATAGCTACTCCACCTCCAAACCTGTTTCTGTCTTTCCTGAAAATTGTAAAACCATTGATGGATACAGCAGAATCAGTAATGGAATCATCAAGGTGGGTCTCAGAGATTGCAAGAATGTTGATACAATTACCTCTGACAATACACTCCACTTCCTGGAGCTTATTATGCAAGCTGCATACATTCACGTGAGCTAACACCAGGCCCTTATGAAGGCCCAGCTTAATGCAGGGTAAGTCAGTCATGAAAGTGCTCCCATCATAGTGGGTCCATGTTAGAAAGCATTATTATTATTCATTCAGTGAGCATTATGAATATGCTTTCCACAGCAATCTAATTTGCTCTCTTTCACTCAAAGATGGGGGTCCTCCAGTCTTGTCAGAGTGGTCACTCCATCCCTCAGATTTCCCCTGGTTCCCTGGATCCTGGCTTTCTTCACCTGCTCCCTCTTCCTTTGGCCGGCTGCTGGCCGTACCTGGTACAGCTGGCTCAGTTGGATGAGGGGTATCTTCCTGATTGTCTGTTTTGCCTGCCTTCTTTGCAGGTGAATTAGTCCCAGACTCTGAACTGCGTGATCCCCCATCTCTGGGCCTCTTTCCCTGTAGAGCCACAATCGGTTGGAAGTAGGATCGAATTGAAGATGCATCTACTTCTGTTGTACTTCTCAGCGAGCTGGATCTGGATCTGGACTTCTTGGGATTCTCATTTGCAGTTTTCTCCTGATCTTTTTCTTTCTCTTTGGTTTATTGATTGGATTGTTTGTTTTTCTTTGTTCTGCTCTTCTTTTTAGTTATTGCAGTTATAGCTACAGCAGAGCCTTGTACAGTGGTCTCTCCAGGCTCCACCCCTTTTCTTTCCTTGTTGTGGAGAGTGATGTCCTCGCCTTCACTTTCACTCTCTTTCTCTTCAGACACAGGCAAAACCACTGCATGTCTGCAGTGGGCTGCAGCTGTAAGCTGTCTTGCCTATCCATGTCCACATACATAGTCATGCATGCACAATTATGGTAGTGCCCCTCAGCAAACATATGTTTACGCATGAAATTGCAGCAGTGTCTGATCTGTTCTCAATTATGGTTTTTGGGGGTGGAGATTTTGTCACCTCACTACTGCTACTACAGCCTTTTCTATTTCAGTAATGCAGATGATCCCAACTCTGCCAGGATGCCTGTGATGCTCTATGCATCTGAAATGATCATTTGTTGAATAAAAATGTGTGCACTTCTTCAAGTTTAATACCATTTGCCTCCCGTTTGTGTCATGGCTTATGAGCCAGGTTATCGTTTCGGTCAAGTATGGACCTTCATCAGAACATATCCTGATGAAACGTTGATGAATAAATAAAGCAGAGTAAAAGTGAGTGCAGTCTTTTCTTTAAAAGTACAAGTCCAAGGGGATCAACTCCCAGCACCACAAAAAAAAACAGCGAGAATATGCATGTTATTTGAACTTTTATGAGCCAGGTTATGCCACACAGTGGCACCAGTGTGTAAATGAGTGAATGCGACATGTAGAGCCTTTCCCACACTGGACCCTACCCACTCCCACTCTGTCATGGAGTGTCACTCTGTTTGAAGTCACCTTCACCGCTGAAGTTCACTTCATCAGGGTGTAGGGTATAAATCCAGCAGCAAGCCTCAGGACGAACTTGCCTCTCTCTGGCGGAAACAGGAAGTGGTGTAACTGTTCTCCAAGGTCCTGTATCAGCAGCATCTTTTGGCAGGGGCAATGGTTGCCACGGTCCAGCTGTTGGAGAATTAACAGAGGAGATCCTCCAACAGGAGCAGACTTTTAAAACACCTTT
The DNA here is from genome assembly GCF_006386435.1 of Epinephelus moara. Classification (NCBI taxonomy): domain Eukaryota; kingdom Metazoa; phylum Chordata; class Actinopteri; order Perciformes; family Serranidae; genus Epinephelus; species Epinephelus moara. The sequence goes on along the minus strand of NC_065518.1, from coordinate 36,510,074 downwards.
CAGCATTCATGTTCCAGCAAAAGGTAACAGTTGTATATTCATATATAATCTTTGTCTAGATTGTTATCCTTCTTAACTGAGATCTATTAATGATTCTTTTTGGGTAGACTAATAATTTGTGTTGTTCTTTATTGTAATTTGATTGTATGTGATAAAATGATTCTCAATTAAAGCAAAGGCATGATAATATTCTTGAAGAATTTCAGAGCAACAACACGATTTCTATAGGCCTAAAAATCACGTTGGTTCAGGAAACGTCCAAAAGGACAATGCATTTCTTTAAGGTATTAAAATGACATTAATTTCCTGTTCATCTTCTTTACCCAGGAAGGTAGAGGGCTGTACATGCAGCGAAATGCTACCACCCCAGTCATGCTGGTAAATGGTAATCCAGAAGTCTGCCTCAAGAGGGATTTAAGAGTCACAAGAGCTACTGTGGCATTCTTACTCCAGCTAATTTCTTCACCACGAGACCACGGTTGGGGCCAGGAGATGGAGGCTCTTGTTTTTTCTCTATAGCTTGGCCTATGGACTGTCACTCTCTGTGGTGAGGGCAGCCTTTGGACTTCTGGAGAGCACACAAGATGGTCCGCCAAGTTTGCAGTGAGATGAACGCCAGGCTCTCCACTGTTCTATCGCTGTCATCACTGCATGAGATCCCTACCGTTGCCTTAGGCTTCAGTAGACTTGCACAGAGTCCTGCATTTCCTCATGTTGCTGGTGCCATAGATGGATGTCACATCCACATGCAAGCTCCAGGTAACCAGCACCGTCTTGAACTATAAGCTGTTTCTATCAATACAAATGCAGGCCATTTGTGTAGCGGGTTTCTTGATGTGTCCGTGGGCTATCCAGGCTCAGTACATGATGCCAGGGTATTGCGTAACATCCCATTCTTCCACAAAGCCCTCTACCCTCCAGCTGGCTATTACCTCCTTGGGGACGGGGCCTACCTGTGCCTGGGCATGTCAATTGGCATCCTGATGCCTTACGAGCACCCTCTGCAAGGTCAGATCCAGGAGAGGTTTAACGTGCATCACTCCAAAGCTCATTCTGTTGTTGAACAAGCTTTTGGAAAAATGAAATCCTGCTGGCGAGCCACACTGTCCAAAGCCCTGGAGGTCCATTCACATTTCACACTGGACATCATTGCTTGCTGTGCATTTCTCCACAATCTCTGCATCATCATGAACAAAGTTCAGGATGAGACGGAGGACCTCCCACCCAATGAACGTCTCCAGAATGGTCCCACCACTGGTGCAGGTGTACAGGAACACCTTGGACACCACTTAAGGGACAGGATTGCTCCCACCTGTCTGAACCTGTCCACTTGCCACCACAGCTGAATGATCGGGATTATTTTTGAATATAGTGCACATTTTGTTTGAATTTCATTTGTGCACATTTCTCATTTCTCCATGAAAAAAAAATAGCAGATGTGATTTAGCCAATTAAAACTGCACAAGTTTGCCCTAAAAACTTATTTTCTCTTTTTCTCTTTAGCACGACGAATTTTTCCCTACAACATGTCTTTTCTAAAGTTGCTCAACTATTAATTCCCCAAATCCTGCCAAACATGTATGTAGGGGCACTTGAACCTCTCTCCATGACAAAAATGTTACATTACCATAGGTTCACTTCTACCACTTCTGTGTAACCCCAAACAACACATATGCAATAGACTGCCGTGACACTACAGTTTTTGCATGGTTTATAAGTGAAATACACAATAAATAATTCATTTAAAATGCTGGTATGCAGTTGTTGTGCTTCATAGCCTTTTCACTTGGGGGATGATGACATTTCCTGTGTTGACATGTAGTTTCCTTCAGAACTGCAACTGTGTAATTTTTTGGGTATAGACCACATGTCACATCAGTATATTCCTTGCATATTCATCCTTTTGTACAAGTGAAAATGGGCAATTTTTCTGATATGCAACTGTCAAGATCCATTTTAAAGGTGAGTTGTTATACAGTAATTCTATAAAGTATGTTTATCCCGTGACAACAAAGTTACCTTGTATCTCTTCTTGAGGTTTACCACTTCTTTGATGCTTGTTTGGGTGACACGATGCCCTCCAGGTCTAATTCTTTGATAATGAATCTATTAAGCAAGTATAAACTGAATTTAAATTGTTTAACTTCAATAATTGCACTGAAATCTGAATCTGAATGGCAGAATTTTAAACAAAATGTATCCAAAACTTGCTCCAAAACTATAATTGTTCCTCAGTGAAAATTAGATGTCTATACCTCCAAGTGGATCATTTCAAATTAAAATACATGATTCAAATTCAGTTTCTCGTGAAACATGTTTTTGCCCATATGGCAGACTCATTACATTCACTCCACAATAAACCTAAAGCCCAGCATACACTGTACGATTTTTGACCGGATTTGACCCGATTTTTGAGACGCACGACCTACCGACGCTCGGGCTGGATTTCCGCTTCGTCGTACGTCTTTTGCAGTGCAGTGTACGGGGGGGGGGGTTCCAGAACCGCGGTCGGACGGTCGGACGGTCGGATGAATTTCTGACATGTCAGAAATTTTGGTCGGCCGGCACAGACATTCGCACAATTGAAGCAGAGCCACGAGCCGATTCGCCAACGTCTGTGCGTTTATCCCTCACTATGCCTGCGCGAAGACATAGATCACCATGGCGACGCGTCGGTGGACTGTAAATATGAAGGCCAGGTGGGTTGAGCTGTGGCAACAGTATGAGTGCCTGTTCGACGTTTCTTCTTCCACCTACCACGACCACTATCAACGAGAGAAACGCTGGCAGGAGATAGCCAATATTCTTCAGCTGCCTGGTAAGTTTTTTCTGCTCTCATTTTCAAGCAAGCACAACAAACATACAAGCTAGCGTG
>NC_065518.1:36505289-36506699 GCF_006386435.1 Epinephelus moara | reverse complement strand
CACTGAATCTTTTAGTAGTAGGTTATAAGTTAATATGGCAAAGAAAATACCAAAGATCTACTTGCGGTCAGAAGCATGCTAAAATACACATGGCGAGACATTTGCTGGACCCAGTCTTCTCTCTGCGGAGCCCTGAAGCCCAGTCCCCACCTCTATGCAGAGACGCAGAGCGCTGTTTGCTTGTTTATTCAAAATTAATTTATATTCAATGTGGTATGTACCCAAATTGCACCATGTTTGAAATGGCACAATTATGGGTCCCTAGCAATACAAAAAGCACATGCACATCTCATTCATAGGTGCTGAGTCCGTAAAATAGAAGTAGGCAGGTAGAAGACTCGCAACACTGCAGCTCCCGGTAGAAGAATTATTTTATCAAGTGACTACATAATAACTAAAGATCACACAATAGATAAAGACAACGTTTCAAGCCCAAACGGGCTCTTCATCAGTTCAGTGATTAGACAAGTGTGTGCAGGTTAGGGATGTAACGATATGGAAAATTTGATATCTCAATTATAGTGACGAAATTATCACGGTAATGATAATATTGAGATATTTTTTAAGCGCTGTAAAATGTCCAAAAAATAGATACATTGAAATAACTTAACTTCCTTATGATACTAAAATGTCAACAGCCAAAATNTAGTGACGAAATTATCACGGTAATGATAATATTGAGATATTTTTTAAGCGCTGTAAAATGTCCAAAAAATAGATACATTGAAATAACTTAACTTCCTTATGATACTAAAATGTCAACAGCCAAAATATATTAAAATAAATATATTAAAATGAAACTTTCACATTAAAGGGGCAAGGTATTGGCACAGCAACAGAAAAATCAATTTTAAATTAACAAAATATGTAAACACATTACAGGAACAAAGCTTATTTGTCTGGTGCATTTTAACAGTCAGCAAATGAATTTATATATTAATTATTTATTTATTAGCACGAGAAGAAAAATATATATAAAACAAAACAATGCAAGAGTAGAACAAAAGACATACAATTTATAGAATAGATATCACACATGTGCAGGAGAAACCAAAAAAACCCTAAGGGCAATGGTCATCATTACACAGAATAATTCACACATTAGAAGTGTGCATGTGAGTGAGAGGAGTGCTTGTATGAGAAAAGGAGTGCATGTTCTCGTGTGTGTGTTTATGTGTTAGATCAAGAGTGTGAGCAGTGAATTTAATTAACCTTATAAAACCGAGAGCCCCCATTAAGGCTCTCGGTTAAAGGTTAACACGGCAGCGTTTTATGTTGTTTCCTTGAGCTTATGTCGAGAAAGCATAACTGGCCGTCTATATCGATTCTAGCTCGCCATACAATAACCATAATCATAGTGATTCAATCATAGTTGATCTCAATTAGCGTTAACGTTACGTCGGTTTATAT
>NC_065518.1:36503751-36504968 GCF_006386435.1 Epinephelus moara | reverse complement strand
ACTCAGACTCAAGCGATATGTGAGTTCAATCGCAAGCTGGATGCGATTCCTGAACTCCTTCGCAAGATGGATGCCAACTTGGAGAAGTTGTCAGCCCGGCTCGGCTGAACTGGCCACCAATTCGGACATATTGGAAGCAAGCCACCGGGAGACTCAGAGAGACTCAAAGACAGACGAAAAATTGCAGTGTCGGCCTGACCCAAAACAATTGTTATCTTCATTGGCTCCCCGAGATAACCAGCTCTCCCAAGGCCGTTTACCTCTCCACTCTCCTGGATGTTATGCAGACAAGATGCTCTGCCCGTAAACGGGGCGCTGCTCGTGTGGCGACCCACAGTTCTCCCGCTCCTGTCCTCCCCTGTTCTGTTATGTGGGGGTGGGAGGGGCGGGTTTTCAATATTTGTAGTATTTTTTTTTTTGTTGTATGTTTTTAGTTTGTAAAGCGCTTTGGGGTTGCATTTTTGATGTATGAAAGGCGCTATATAAATAAAGTTTGATTGATTGATTGATTGAGACCTCAGATTTTGTGCGTTTAGTTGGAGGGAAAATGTCCTGAGTGCTGCTATCACCACCTTCCGCCATGTTTTCATTCTTTGTGTTTACACATGCTATGCATTCACGCAGCGCCTGCATCGGGAGACTTGAATGAGGCTGTTATTACATATCCTGATAATCCAATAAATAATGCATAGATAATGCAATTAATTTAAACAAACGGTAATTCTTACCGTGTAAAAATTAACCAAGATTTACCGTAATATTGGTAATCGTTACATCCCTAGTGCAGGTGTTCATCATATACACTTTGGGGATGGGTGGATCCCCAAAGTGTATATGATGAACACAATGATAAATATCGAGAGAAAAACCTCAAATGTAACGATTTATAAAAAAGGTTAAATAGAAAAAATCGTTACATTTGAGGTTTTTCTCTCGATATTTATCATTGTGATGTACTTGTTTATTTATGTATAGAGGTTAATCCTCATTGTTACTTATACACACTCTTTTTTGGTAATTTGGGTGTTCATTCTTTATCATTGTTCTTTTTTCAATTACTTTGTAGGGAAGGGGAAATTACATACTTTTTCAGCTTTAGCTGCTTAACAATGATGTCCCAGAAATGAGTAGCCAGATCAAGAGGGAAGAGAATATCCCTTCTCCCCCTTTCTTTCTGTGTAGTCTCTTCATATATGTTTTTATAGATATTTTTTTTT
>NC_065518.1:36485961-36503533 GCF_006386435.1 Epinephelus moara | reverse complement strand
GACAGACAGACAGAGACAGACAGAGATTCCTTGCTTTAAAGTTAAATGACAATCCTGACCTCAAGTGCAGTTTTTAACAAGTTACTGGTGCCATGGACTGTTATATGTACACAAATGATTAAGGGAAAACAAAAATCTTTATTATCAATGTAGGTTTTCTAAGTGTTTTTTATGTACAGTATGCTCCTAAATAGGCATTTCTATCCGTGTTGATTTGTCTTTCAGTCCTAATCACACATTCAATTTCAATGCATTGTTTTACCCTCTTTTTTTGGAAAAGCACCTGGACAAACCTTAGATAAACATGTAAAATGTTTGTTTTTTTTCCCATCTCTCAATTTTGTGCCTCCTTAACTCTTTGATCCTTGGTGTTACCCGCAAATTGATCTGAGTGCTCCATCTCAGTCTCAGTCCCAAGTTAAAAAATGCATCAAGAGGAGCGAGGAGGCATCTGGAAGAGATATAAGCAACAATACACCAGAGTACCCTTTTCAGTACCTGACGTATATGTGTATGCGTGCTAAATAAAAAAAAAAAAAAGTATAACATCCATACATTGTTGTCACATTATGCCAGGTTGTGAATTGCATTCAAAGTAAATCTGCTCAGATGGAGATCATAATTACAGCGGTAGACTTTAACACCAGAATTCCACTGGATGCGTGTCCGTTGCGGAACGACTGCGCTGGTTATCCGCTGCGTGCTCCGCCGTCCGTCAGCACCCACCGGCTGCGTTGCTGTGCAGAGCGGTGCAGCTCCGCCGGACAGCGGGAGTCATGAGGACCCACGAGATCTCGTGATTTCATGCATAATCGCGCGATATAACAAGATGTAGTTTCTAGAAACAGAACCACAAAACCAGAGGAGTCATAGGAAGACATCTCGGTGCACCTCCATGATTAACATCTCCTCGTCCATGGTGCCAATGGGGTGAAATGATGTCTGGAAACCTCTGACCTGTTGACTTCAGGCCTGCCTCCGCCCATTATGACGTTTTCAAAGTGTAGTGCAGGGAAATATGATCCGCCGTGAACACTTTGTATTTTATTTTGAAAATTAACCGGATGTTTTATTTTGTTTCTGTGTACGACTTCCTGCCCCGCACGAGCTGCTCCGTGCTGAATTGCTGCATTGTGCTCCGGCTTCCGGCAAAAATAGAAGTCCTGCGTATCTGTTGCGGAGGGCTCCAGAGCACCGCAGCTGTGACGGAGCTGGAACGCAGCACAGCCGCAGCCGGTGGAAGCACACACATTGACTAGAATTGAAACGTATCGGCTCTGCTGCAGTTCCGGAGCGCAGACGCAACCAACGCACATCTGGTGGAATTTGGGGGTAACAAAGCAGTGGACAGCTGACGCAACTGTGTCCCACGGCATGAATTGATATCACTTTAAAATAATGGCTGGATGGCTAATAACCAAGGATGTCTAATTTTGTAAATACCTCTTGCCTTGACTCATCTCTCCTCGCGTCCCTTCCTCAACTCCTCCTCCTCCACATCTCCCATGGGCAGAACTAAGACATGAGGAGGAGAATGGAGGAGGTACAAATTGAGAAATGGGAGAGGCCAAAAGCATGCAGCAGGTTTTGATAAAGGTTACTTTAATGTTTTTCTAGCATTCACCTTAGTGATGAGGAGAATAAAAGAGTTTATGGAAAATGCAACAATCCCAATGGTCATGGACACAACTACAAAGGTTTGTCACATTCTTTCCTTTACTCCTGTTATGTAAAACATTACAATATGTGAAACACTGTACAGCTGCTTTTTCAATGTCTCCCATTCATTCAATACTCTTATTTCTGTCTACAGTGGAGGTGACAGTGCGCGGAAAGGTGAGTATCTACATGGTTATTAAGAACCTGTACTGATGTATGTTTTTGTGAAGTTTCTATTGTTTACGGACTTTAAACAACAATGCTCACCTGGCTCGCTCTAAATCACTCGACTGTTGCTGACAAAATGGACATAACTAAAAAGAGACTATTCTGTTAAGCCTGGGGGACAGGGCAATCTCCCTTCCTCTTAACCTTGGGAGCTATGGCAACAGAGCCAGTTAGGCACCCTTATGTGGACGGCTGTACTCCCTCTATCACAACTGGTAGACCAAATATTGCGTTCATAATAAAGGTCAATTAACCTCACCTTGAGGCCTCTTTTCGGCCTTCTGCTTACCTGAATGTTACCTTAAGCATAACTGTCACCCATTTCCTTTACTGACCGAGGTAAAGGGCTATAACACAACAAAGTTCCTTCACAGGAAGACACCTTGGAGATGTCACCAGACTGTCACAGGGCTGACACACTCACACCTATGACAATGATAAAGTCACCAATTAACTTAATGATGATGTAGGCACAGACACCTCCAGCTGCCTTTCTGTCAGCTCTGCTAAAACTGTGCTAACAAGTACAGTACAGTAAGCACTGCTACAGGTAACTTACAATGGAGTTACATGACATAATTTGTTAGTCAACAGCAATTTGCATGAAAATAATAAAATAAGAAGAAAAAGAACAAACAAACAGGGGCACGAGTTGGTTGTTAAAGACTATGACAGTACTCTTGTTATATTTCTCGAAAAAGCATCACCTTTGTCCTTTTGCAGTCTTAGACTGAAAGTCATTCGTTCCATACACTGAATGTCATTGATTATGGTAATCCATTTGTTGATAGTGGGGGGTTCCCCACGAAGCCATCGCCGTGTTATGGCCTTTTTACTTGCCGCCATGAAGATTTTTAAAAGATATCTGTCCTTTTTAGGTATTTCTAAGTCCATGTTCCCCAGATAGAAGGATAGACAGGGGAATTCAATGTCATAGGACTTCCCTGATAGTATTGTGGACATTGTCCCAAAAGGGTTTAAGGACAGGGCAACTCCAGAATATATGTGTATGGCCTGCCTCGCAGTGGCCACACTCTCTCCAGCACATGGGTTGTGATCCAGTCCATTTGGATGATTGTTTTGGTGTTATAAAAAATCTAACACAGTTTTTCCAGGAGAAATCTCTCCACTGTTGTGAGGCTGTCGTGGTAATTTGAGTGTTAATGATGTTGGTCCATTCCTCCAGAGTGATGACAATTCCCAGTTCTGTTTCCCATTTTGCCTTTACATAGTTTGTAGTGTGGCCACGTAGTTCAACAATGCATTTATATGATTCACCAATAATCTTTCTGAACAGTTTCGACTTGTAAGCCCTAATGAACATCTGAGTGAGACCCGATACACTAGTTGGCAAAGATCCTTTAATATTTTTGTCGTAATAATGACGGAGTTGGAGGTACCTATAAAAATCCTGTTGACCAAGGTCATATTTTTCTTACATAGTTTTGAAGTCTATAAGTTCCTGGTTGTCTGCTATCAGACAAAGTGCTGTAATACCTTTTCTCGCCCACTGGATAAACCCGATGTCATTTATAGTTGGCTTGAAGCCTGAATCATAGGCTGGTCACCTTAACATTTGGATTTCTTTTTGAATGTTGAGTTGTTTCACTAGGCCAGACCAGATTTCAATAGAAAACTTCACCCACTGACTCTGGATATCACAGTGTTTTGTCGCTAGTGAGTATCCTAGCAAACTCTGGAGAGGCCTATCTAGAAGCGACAGTGGGGACTTTGCCATTCCAAATAAACCGGGATATTGCCTTATCCCATTCTCTAAATTGATTATCAGGAATAAGGATGGGTAAAGACTGAAATAGGTAAAGTAATTTGGGTAAAATATTTGTTTTTATTGTCATTATTCTGTTACCTAAATCCAGGGGCAGAGAGGCCCATCTGTCCAAATCCTCTTTTGTCTTTGTAGTAATATGAGTATAATTTTTAGTGTATAGTTGAGATATGTCTTTAGTTAGTTTCACACCTAAATATTTAATAGTTGTAGAGTCCCAATTAAACTTGTATTTGTTTTTAAGATCTAGTGCTGGGGTAAAATTAAACACCAACGCTTGTGTTTTATCAACATTAAGGGTGTAGTCTGACATTGCTCCATATATCTGTAGCAAATCCATTAGTCTTGGGACCCTTGCCCCTGGATTTTTTAGGCTGATCAAGAGGTCATCTGCGAAAAGGCATATTTTGTACTCTGTGCCTCTAATTGTGATACCTTCTAGGTCTGGGCCTTGTCTAATCGCTTGAGTGAGAGTCTCGATGAATAAGTTAAAGAGCCCTGGGCTAGCCGGGCAGCCTTGATGGCAACCTCTTTGCAAGTACAGTGGTGTGAAAAAGTGTTTGCCCCCTTCCTGATTTCTTACTTTTTTGCATGTTTTCCGCACTTAAATGTTTCAGATCATCAAACAAATTTAAAAATTAGTCAAAGATAACACAAGTAAACACAAAATGCAGTTTTTAAATGAAGGGTTTTATTAATGAGGAAGAAAAAAATCCAAAGCTACATGGCCCTGTGTGAAAAAGTGTTTGCCCCCTAAACCTAATAACTGGTTGGGCCACCCTTAGCAGCAACTACTGCAATCAAGCGTTTGCGATAACTTGCAATGAGTCTTTTACAACGCTGTGGAGGAATTTTGGCCCACTCATCTTTGCAGAATTGTTGTAATTCAGCCACATTGGAGGGTTTTCGAGCATGAACCGCCTTTTTAAGGTCATGCCACAGCATCTCAATAGGATTCAGGTCAGGACTTTGACTAGGCCACTCCAAAGTCTTCATTTTGTTTTTCTTCAGCCATTCAGAGGTGGACTTGCTGGTGTGTTTTGGATCATTGTCCTGCTGTAGAACCCAAGTTCGCTTCAGCTTGAGGTCACGAACAGATGGCCGGACATTCTCCTTCAGGATTTTTTGGTAGACAGCAGAATTCATGCTTCCATTTATCACAGCAAGTCTTCCAGGTCCTGAAGCAGCAAAACAGCCCCAGACCATCACACTGCCACCACCATATTTTACTGTTGGTATGATGTTCTGTTTCTGAAATGCGGTGTTACTTTTACGCCAGATGTAATGGGACACAGACCTTCCAAAAAGTTCAACTTTTGTCTCGTCAGTCCACAGAATATTTTCCCAAAAGTCTTGGGGATCATCAAGATGTTTTCTGGCAAAAATGAGACGAGCCTTAATGTTCTTTTTGCTTAGCAGTGGTTTTCGTCTTGGAACTCTGCCATGCAGGCCATTTTTGCCCAGTCTCTTTCTTATGGTGGAGTCATGAACACTGACCTTAACTGAGGCAAGTGATGCCTGCAGTTCTTTAGATGTTGTTGTGGGGTCTTTTGTCACCTCTTGGATGAGTCGTCGCTGCGCTCTTGGGGTAATTTTGGTCGGCCGGCCACTCCTGGGAAAGTTCACCACTGTTCCGTGTTTTCGCCATTTGTGGATAATGGCTCTCACTGTGGTTCGCTGGAGTCCCAAAGCTTTAGAAATGGCTTTATAACCTTTTCCAGACTGATAGATTTCAATTACTTTTTTTCTCATTTGTTCCTGAATTTCTTTGGATCTCGGCATGATGTCTGTAGCTTTTGAGGATCTTTTGGTCTACTTCACTTTGTCAGGTAGGTCCTATTTAAGTGATTTCTAGATTGGGAACAGGTGTGCAGTAATCAGGCCTGGGTGTGGCTACAGAAATTGAACTCAGGTGTGATCAACCACAGTTATGTTTTAACAGGAGCTGGGGGGCAAACACTTTTTCACACAGGGCCATGTAGCTTTGGATTTTTTTCTTCCTCATTAATAAAACCCTTCATTTAAAAACTGCATTTTGTGTTTACTTGTGTTATCTTTGACTAATGTTTAAATTTGTTTGATGATCTGAAACATTTAAGTGTGGAAAACATGCAAAAAAGTAAGAAATCAGGAAGGGGGCAAACACTTTTTCACACCACTGTATATGGTTTCAGACAGACTTCCGTTAACTTTGATTCTGGCCATGGGGGATGTGTACAATGTTTTAACACTCTTAATAAAGTTCTCATGGAATCCAAATTTCTCCATAACTTTGTAAAGAAATCCCCACCCCACCGAATCAAATGCTTTTTCTGCATCCATACTAAGTCGGATGGCCCTGAGTTTCTCTTTTTTTATGTACTCAATGGTGTGGAGGGTCCTCCTTATGCAGTCCTGAGTCTGTCTACATTGAATGAATCCTGACTGGTCTTCATCTATCAACAGGGGCATCACCTCCTCCAATCTTTTAGTTAAAATGGCTGCATATATTTTGTAGTCCTGGTTCAAAACACTAATAGGCTTATATGCTCCACATTCCTTTAAGTCCTTGCCCTCTTTTGGAATTACTGATATGGTTGCCTCCCTCCAGGATGGGGAAAGGACTCCCTCCCTCAAAGTATAGTTGAAGATCCTATGTAGTATTGGTATTAATTGCTCCCTCATCGACTTACCATTCTCCTGGAAACCCGTCCATCCCTGGAGACTTGCCGGATTTCAAGGAGGCAATCACCCTATCTATTTCTTCAATTGATATTTCTTTTATTAATTTGTCGTTATGCAGCTTCCCTAGGGAGGGCAGGTCCAACTGGCTCAAAAATTCTTCCGTCTTATGGGAGTCAAATGGTGTAGGTTGGGTGTACAAAGACTGATAAAATTTTTCAAATGCATTTTGTATTCCCTCTAATTCATGTGTGATCTTTTTTGAAGCAGGATCCCTAATTTTGTATACTGCATTCTCGGTCTGCTGTTTTCGCAGCCTCCAGGCTAATAACTTAGAGGCTTTAGAACCTGCCTTGTAGTATCTCTGCTTAGTGAATCTAAGCTTTTTCTCCACTTCTTCACAATAAATCTTAGCTATTTCTTGTTTAATTGGTCTCATTTGTAGGAGTAGTTGTGCGTCTTTATTTTTGCTGTGTTGTTGTTCAAGATCTAAAAGCTGTTTTTGTAGATCTAACAGTTTTTGAGTTTTCATCTTTTTAGCAAAAGCAGTTTCTGATATTATTTTCCCTCGCAGAACTGCTTTGGCTGCATCCCACAATATCGTTGGATTCACATTCCCATTGTCGTTAACCTCCAAGTATGTTTGTAGTTCATTCTTCATTTTTAACTTGAACTCAGGGTTATTTAGCATACCTCTATTTATTTTCCATGTTGTAGCTTTAGGTCTACTATCTAAATGTAGTTTTAAGTAAACATCGGAGTGGTCTGATATGTCTCTCGGGCTTATTACGCATTCCTTTATCCTGTGCCTTTCAGAGTTGTGTGTAAATAAGTAATCTATCCTTGAATAGACGTTATGATGGCTTGAATAAAATGTATACTGTCTGTCTAGATAATGAAAATCTCTCCAAGCATCTATCAATCCCAGATCTTGGATTAAGAATCATGTTAAAGTCACCAGCACAGATTGTAACTCCAGTAGATTGGAATGCAAGTAAATCAAATATTTTCTTATAGAATACCCTGTTGCTGCCCGGAGGTGCATACACATTAAGCAAAGTCAGCTCTTTTTGATCCAATTTACCTTTTACCATTATGAACATACACTCCTTGTCTTGGGTCTCTGACAGATGTTCAAAATGAAGTGAATTTGGCATCAAAATAGCCACTCCCCTTTTGCGTCCTGTTTTATAGGACGAATAATAAGTATGTCTAAAACCCATTTTCTTAATTTTTTCATGTTCTTGATTTGTTAAATGGGTTTCTTGCCAGAATATAATTTGTGCCTTTTCTCTTTTTGCCTTTGATATAATTTTACCTCTTTTAATAGGGCTTGTCAAACCATTAACATTAAGAGTGACAACCTTAAATTCCTTATTATGCATGTTTTAACCAAAATACTCTTAGAAACTCACTCGTATTCCCCAGAAACAATGAATAATAACTATAAACAGTGAACATAGAACATCTATAACAATGAAAAAACAGAAATCAGTATAAAAATACTGGGCTTCCATCAAAGAGGTTATCTGTGTACCTCTTGTGTAAGGCAAGGCAAGGCAAGGCAAGTTTATTTGTATAGCACAATTCAACACAAGGTAATTCAAAGTGCTTTACAGAGACATTAAAAGCAACAAGACACAATTTAAAACAATAAAAACAGTCAGTTAAAAAGGGAAATAGAAATTGAGAATGATAGTGATAATAAAATACAGTAACATTAAATAAAACAGGCTCAATACATTGCATCTAAGAGCACTGCATAGAACATTTGTATAGCTGCCTAAGCTATACAGCCAAGGGTCCAGGCCGTGATGGCCTATATCACTCCTCCTTAAGTTTAATTTAAAAAACCGGCTCTGTCAGAGATTTCAGCTAGGATCTCTTATCCCTGGCTCTGAACCATCTTGAATTTTGTTGGTTGGGTCTGTTTTTTAATGAGTGTATAGGACGTCTCCCTTAATAATACACCCAATGCGCGCCCACTATTTGCTCTTGAGTCCTTCACTCAGAGTCTTACCGTCCCGCCAGACACAGGTTCCACACACTGGTCTTATTCAGATCGTAATGAACTCTAAAGATCCATCACAGGACGTCTCCCTTCTAGATCTTAATTCACAGCATGCTCCCCAGTGTCGAGTCACAGCAGTAGCTGACTCAGACTTCCCGATCACCCCCCGCAGGGATGCCGACAGCCCAACCTATGGTTGGGTCTGTTTTTAATGAGTGATTATCACAATAATACACCCAATGCGCGCCCACTATGTGCTCTTGAGTCCCTCACTCAGAGTCTTACCGTCCCGCCGGACACAGGTTCCACACACTGGTCTTATTCAGATTGTAATGAACTCTAAAGATCCATCACAGGACGTCTCCCTTCTTGATCTGAATTCACAGCGTGCGGCCCAGTGTCGAGTCACAGCAGCTGACTCAGACTTCCCGGTCACCCCCCGCAGGGATGACGACAGCCCAACCTCTTAATTCCTTAGACTCTGAAACCTCTCCTCAGAATCAGAATCAGAATCAGAAATACTTTATTGATCCCCGAGGGGAAATTTCAGAATCAGAAATACTTTATTGATCCCCGAGGGGAAATTATTTTTTAAAAAAAACAAAAAAAATAAAGTATTTCTGATTCTGATTCTGATTCCTATTGGAGATTTTTAGCCCGGACTCAGTGCTCAGCCCTGAAATCTCTGACATTTGCAGCCGATTTAACAATAAACCCAAATAGAACAGTCAGGATAAGAAAAGAAGTAGAATAATAAAAGGCATAAATCAGCAGTGTGTAGTTAAAAAGTATGGGCAGTAGAATACAGCAGGTAAGTATTTAATCTAAGAGTACGCTTCAGTAAACAATAGTGTTTTTAGCCCTGATTTAAAGGAGCTGACAGTTTGAGCAGACCTCAGATCTACAGGAAGTTTGTTCCACAGGTGAGGAGCATAATAACTGAATGCTGCCTCACCTTGCTTGGTTCTTGTTCTTGGAACACACAACAAACCTGTTCCAGATGACCTAAGGGGTCTGGATGCTTCGTAGGGAACCAGTAGATCAAGCATGTATTTTGGTCCGAGACCATTTAGGGCTTTGTAGACCAGCAGTAAGATTTTAAAATCTATTCTTTGACTCACAGGAAGCCAGTGTAGCGATTTAATGACCGGTGTAATATGGTCCAGTTTCCTGGTGTTTGTAAGGACTCTGGCGGCAGCGTTCTGAATCAGCTGCAGCTGTCTGATTGATTTTTTGTTAAGGCCTGTAAATAAGCCATTGCAATAATCCAACCTACTAAAAATGAATGCATGAATAAGTTTTTCCATGTCTTGTTTAGACAGAAACCCCTTAATTCTAGCTATATTTTTCAGGTGGTAATAGGCAGATTTAGTAATAAACTTTAAATGGCTGTTGAAGTTCAGGTCTGAGTCAATAATAACACCAAGATTTCTGGCTTGATTTGTAGCTGTCAATGACATAGAGCCAAGGTGGGCGCTGATCTTTGCCCTTTCATTTCTAGGGCCAAAAATTAATACCTCTGTCTTTTCTGGATTTAGCTGGAGAAAATTCTGGCACATCCAGTCATTGATTTGATGAATACAGTTACTCAATGAGAGTAAGGGACTGTAGTCGTGTGATGACACTGAGATATAGAGTTGTGTGTCGTCGGCATACGTATGATAGGAGATGTTGTGATGTTCCATAATCTGGGCTAGGGGTAGCATATAGATGTTGAATAGAAGTGGTCCGAGAATGGACCCTTGAGGAACCCCACATGTGATCGTAGTTCGCTCAGATTCATGGTTACCAATTGACACAAAAAAGTCCCTATCTTGTAAGTAAGATTTGAACCATTGTAGCACAGTGCCGGTGAGTCCCACCCACTTTTCCAATCTGCTAAGTAGTATATTATGATCAACTGTATCAAATGCAGCACTGAGATCTAGTAATACCAGGACAGAGGATTTGCATGCATCATTATTCTGATGAATATCATTTAAGACTTTGATAAGTACAGTCTCAGTGCTGTGATGTGGCCGAAATCCAGACTGAAATGTGTTAAAAAGATTGTTTTGCATCATAAAAGTATGGATTTGCTGAAAGACAACCCTTTCAATGATTTTCCCCAAAAATGGCAGATTTGATATTGGCCTATAGTTACTAATTGTTGTGGCGTCCAGATTTGATTTTTTTAGGAGAGGTTTTATTACTGCAGTTTTCAAGGCCTGGGGAAACTGGCCTGCTTTAAGAGAAGTATTTATTATCTGCAGTACATCTGGAGCTATGCAGTTAAAAATGGTTTTAAAAAAGTTTGAAGGCAGAATATCAAGGCAGCATGTTGTGGGCTTTAATTTTGAAACCGTTTCTGTTAGAGTTGTGTAATCTAGGAGGCTAAAATGTCCTAGATTAACCGGAGGACAGGAAGGCACAAGTGTTATCATTCCTGAGCTGGAGCTGCACACTGCCTGTCTTATCTGTAATATTTTGTTTGTGAAGAAGGCTGCAAAGTCATTACATGACTTGTTAGACAGTAGTTCAGGAGGGAGTGATGCTGTGGGGTTGGTCAGTCTGTCCACTACAGAAAAAAGTGTGCGGGCATTATTACTGTTTCTATTGATAATCTCTGAAAAATATGATTGCCTTGCATTCTTCAGTTCCTGGTTATAGTTGTGAAGACTCTCTTTATAAATGTCGTAATATACCTGGAGTTTGTTTTTTCGCCACCTGCGTTCAGCTTGTCTACATACTCTTTTGTATTCTTTAACCAGTGTGGCGTTTCTCCAGGGTGCCTTTTTCCTACCTGACATAACTTTGGTCTTAATTGGGGCGATAGAATCAATAACAGTCATAACATTGGAACTAAAACTGCTTACAAGGTCATCAACTAGAGCTGAGGGCAGGGTTTGTGATGGTGTAAAACCCAGGGTGAATAATGCACAGGTGTTATCATTTATATAACGCTTTCTGATCACCTCTGCTTCACTTTTCATAGGATTAGCAAGGGTGGTCATTTTGAATGAAACACAGTAATGGTCAGATAAAGCGACATCGTTCACCACAACCTCAGAGATATTAAGACCTTTGGAAATAATTAGATCTAATATGTGTCCTCTGTTATGTGTTGGTTCTGTGACATGCTGAGAAAGCCCAAAGTTATCCAGAATATTTAACAGTTCCTTAGCACACCCATCTGTAAGATTATCAACATGAATGTTAAAATCTCCCACTAAAACAACACAGTCAAAATCCATGCACACAATAGACAGCAATTTGGCAAACTCATCAAAAAACCTTGCATCATATTTGGGGGGTCTGTAGATGGTCACTAAAATTGCTCGACAGGGGGATTTTAACTGAGTGGCAACATATTCAAAGGAGTCAAATTGACCATAAAACATTTGCTTACACTGGAAGCTGTCCTTGAACAGAGTGGCAACTCCGCCTCCTCTCTTATGTATTCTTGCTTCACTAAAGAAACTAAAATTTGGAGGGGCTGTCTCAATTAAAACTGCTGCACTATTTTCCTGACCTAGCCAAGTTTCAGTTAAAAACATAAAATCAAGTTTGTGCTTGTTAATAAAATCATTGATTAAGAAGGATTTGCCAGCCAGAGACCTGATATTTAGAAGTGCTAGTTGTGAAACGTTATCTGGCATAAGTTTAGAGACAGACTGTGTTTGACATGAGATACATATCAGATTTGATGGGTTGACTGTCCTTGATTTTCTGCAGTTGTTTTTATTTTCGCCATGCCGCCGGCTGAGTGAAATTGCCGGCATAAGGGGGAAAGCGGCATGGTGACTGTCCTATCTCTTCTTTTCTTGACATTCTTGCTGGGACAGAGACAATCTCTGCAGGTTTCTTGTAATGTGAGGACAGAGTCACAGACCATTACGTCGTCATCATCATGGGAGGCGGTTGTTGTGAATGAAATAATGTTCTGATATGATGACTCCATGGTGTGACGTATGTTGCAGCCAAGATGTCTGGAGCCAAGGTTGTTTGGGTGAATCCCGTCTGGCATGAAGCGGCTTTTTATGTTCCAAAAAATATTAAAATTGTCAATAAATCCAACCTGTTGCTCGAGGCAGGCTGATGACAGCCAGATGCTTAAGCCAAGGAGTCTGCTGAAGGACTCGCAACCTCTGCCGAGTGTTGGGATAGGTCCAGAGATGAAAGACACTCCTGAGTGAAGTTTTTTAAGTGTTTCCAATAAAAACAAAAAGTCTTTTTTTATTCGTGAGGATGTCAAATGAGCCAGCATGAATAACAATCTTCTTAATATGTGGCCCTGTAGACATGATGTCTGGTAGCATAGCTGCCACCTCTCTGACTGATGTGTTATTCAGTTAGATTTTCAGTCCTGGCCATTTCCACCTGCCTCGTTATAAAATCCCCAATCAGAATAGTGTCTATCCTCTTAGCTTTGTTTTTGGCAGAATGCTCTCTGGCTCTCGGCCTGGCACTGGCTTGTGACCCGTGTCTCACCTTTATGAGTTAAGCGACTCTGTTTCCTCTGTTGCCGCTCTGTTTCCGTGGTGTGTGCGGGGGGGGACACAGAGCTGTCCGCGCGGGGAGCCTGCCAGCTGTCAGCCGGGAGGGGAGCTGCCGGCAGAGGATGACTCCCGGACTGGGGAGGCGTGGGACAGGCTGCATCATCCTTGAGCTCATCGGAGTCCGGCGCTTCGACCCGCGATGACAGAGGCTCAAATCTTGACAGAGGCTCAAATCTGTTGGAAAGGCTGAGGTGGGATGAGAGACCGACGCCGAGCGAGGTCCTGTTTTTTGCTCCGTAACACCACCTCTGACCATTGCGGCTTACGACAGGGCGTTGAACTGCTGGGCTGCGGAGAAGAGGAGGTAGGATCCCAGGGTACTGTGTCCTGAAGAGCAGCTTTTAACGAGGAGATCTGTAGAGACTGCTCGTGAGCCACGTCCAGGGTGTTTGTCAGCAGCTCAGATTGGGACTTGAGTTCCGCTGACAGCCTTCGGATGTCTTCCTTGAGGTTGGCAATGATCCTGTTTTTCTTAACGAGTTGCTGGTTTTCATCGGGAGGGCTGGATGTAGCCATTAGCTTAGCAAACCAAGCTAAGTTGCTACAGGTTGCTTCACAAGTCGGCTCCACTCAAACTTCAAACGAGGAACTCTCTCTTCCTCTTCCACTATAAAGTCATTTATAGTGACAGTATCTACCTTCACAACGTGTGCCGTCCAGTTTTAATTTAAAACTGTTAACAATCTTTCATCAGAAGGGTTTCCACTGCTGAGCCTCAGAGGTCTCTCTGAGTGTAGGGGGATATTCCAACTACCAGGTGGGGGCCCCCCTCCATTTGTTGTGTGGGTGGCTGTCCACCTACAGACTACCTTGTCCATCAAAAATAAATAAAAACCTTGGCCTGAGAATAACAGATATAGGAGTTAAAAAAGTAAACTCAACAAGCTGGCAGAGAGCTCAATCTCAGCTCACAGTTTGGACAGGAGATAAAATTAAGATAAAAGAGAAATGTACCTCTTTAGTAAATGTGGCCTACCGGCACTGCCCTGTTTCAAATTTTAAAGATGTAGGAAAAACTCTGGGGTAGTCAGATGAATGAATGAATGAATGAATGAATTAACATCACTCTGCGTCCGTTTCAGCCTGTTGTTGGAAACCACGAAGCTTGTCCCAAATACTTTGCTGGTATTCCTCACTGTCACCGCGGCGGGTGCTTTTCACCGCTTCCCAGCGGGAGCTCAGCCGCGCTGCTTCTCCAGGTCGGTTCCCAGGTTGCGGTGGTATTGGAAAGCCTTTTGCTCATAGGTCCTCCGCTGCTTGATCTGCATTTTCGTATGTGAGTGTTCCCGAGTCCAGGAAAACAAGCATTTTCGTCATCGGTGTGTGGAAACGAATTCCCTTTTCTCTCAGTGTTTTCTTAATTGGCAGATATTTTCTCCTCTTTTCCATCACACCTGCTGTGTAGTCGTGATCGAAAAACACCCTTTTGCCATCCACGGTGATGTTTTCTTTCCATGCTGCACTGAGAATCTTCTCTTTAGTTATGTACCTTGCAAGCCTCACAACCGTCGATCTTGGGGGAGCAGTCTCCGGGGGTTTGGGCCCCAGCGCTCTGTGTGCGCGTTCAATACCAAAGTCAGTCAGACCAGTGCTCGCCCCCAGTTCAGTTTTTATGAGGTTCTCCACAAAATTAATCATTGAGGTTCCTTCAGCTCCTTCCCTGATGCCATAGATCCGGATGTTGTTATGGCGCGAGTGGCCTTCAAGTTCGGTGAGCTTTGATTTCAGTGCGAGTTGCGTTTTTTGCATGCGGGTTAAAATCTCTCTCGCCTCCACACCAAAAGTTTCCACCTCTCCGATGCGCTCTTCGGCTTCATCCAGTCTTTGTGACGTCGCTGCTATTTGCCCCGCAGTAGCCTCCATCTTCTGATTAATGTCCGCTCTCATTTTGCCAAGCTGTTTTTTGATATCTTCTTGGAAGTTGTACCGGAAATCTGATCTGCTGAGAAATGCTGTTTTCCAACTCGACATTGCCTTAGCCATGGATTCTTTTATGGTGTTACGAATGGAGGTTAAGGAGACCGTTTCTCCTAACTCAGCCTCCTCGCCACAGCCTGCACTCTCTGTGTCCATGCTAGGGTCGTCCTTCAAAAATTCTCCTTTTTTGCAGCTTCTCACTGATTTACTTCGGCCCCTTTCTTTCCCCCCTTGCATTATTATATGCTAAAAGCGCTTTCCGGGTTTAGTCGCCTAGTTTGTAGGGGGTTTAAGGTAGTTGAGTCGGGAGCTGAGGTTTCACACCGCCATCTTCACTCTAGGGCTGTGAAAAAAATTTTGAAGTTTTTTTATAAGTTCGAACCTAAATTTGATAATTCGAATATCATTAATAATTAATTAATACTGTAACGTCCCTCAATAACCACATGCCGAGACGTTAGCCGGTTTAGAGGGCGATTTATTTCTGATTGTAACACAGGCTACTGTGGGCCATAGCCACGCCAAAACAACTAAAGCCTAACAGAAAAGTTAACTATGCACACGAGTGCCGCCGTCTTGTCTTCAGAGGAGAGAAACACACACCTACCCGCTTGCTGCAGCGTCTCACTCATGAGACGCGTTCACAGACACTCAGGAAAACCAGCACTTTAACTATTTCACTAACACTTAGAAATATCAGTACTTCAACTTAACAGTACAGAATCTGGGCTAAATCTCTCTTATTTATAACACACATAACAGTAATGTGGCCCAGTTCGTTACAATACTATTAATAATGTTGTATATCACTGCGAATCCTGTTCGGGCGGAGATGGCTCGCGCACAAGCCGGGCCAGAGAGGGACGGAGAGATGGAGGGAGAGGCGCCGACAAAGGAGCCCGCTGCACCAACACCACCCACTGCGCTGTCCGCGATGTGTGACCTGTTCGGGGAGACATACAGGGAGAGTGCTGCACCTGCTGCCTCCCTGCCTGCCCTTTTTGAAGAAGAGATGAAACGTTACCAGAATGAGACACCACTACGAGCCGACCAGGATCCACTCTTGTGGTGGAAACCTACAGGCGCACTGAAGTATCCAAACATTGCTCAGATAGCGAGGCAGAAGTTGGTCATACCTGGCACTTCAGTGAGGTCAGAACGGATGTTTTCATCCAAGAGTCACGTTCGTATTGCGCCAGCAATAAGCATCTTAAATAAAAAATAATAATAATAAATATAAATGAATAATAATAATGATGATAATAATAATAATAATAAATCTGAATATTATTCTAACTCTACTAAATTAATTTGAAAATATTCGAACTCAATTTCTTGGTGCTTTTGACAGCCCTACTTCACTCTCGCGCTACCGGAAGTCCTACATTTAGGCTCTTATGTCTGTTTTGCGAGCCTTGGCGGTGATTTTTTTGGTTAGTGTTGGACAGTGGTTGCATGTGGATACAGGGCATCATCGGGATGAGGGAATCAACTCACTGGACTAAACTCTCCTCCTGACTAGCTAGTCAGTCAATCAATCAATCAATCAATCAATCAATCAATCAATTTTATTTATAAATATAACAAATCACAATTTGCNCTTGACTAAACTCTCCTCCTGACTAGCTAGTCAGTCAATCAATCAATCAATCAATCAATCAATCAATCAATTTTATTTATAAATATAACAAATCACAATTTGCCTCACAAATTGTATAATAATAATAATAACTTCAGTTTTGTCTGAATTTAACATAAGGAAATTGGTGCTCATCCAGGTTTTTATGTCTTTAAGGCAGTTATGAAGTTTAGTTAATTTATTAGTTTCTTCTGGCTTCATTGATAAATACAATTGTGTATCATCCGCATAACAATGGAAATTTACAGTGTGAGTGATAAAGATAAAGATATATTGATCATGTCTAATAAGTGAGTTTTAACTAAAGGTAAGACCTCCTTAAGTTGCCTAGTTGGAATGGGGTCTAAGAGACACGTTGATGATTTAGATGAAGAAATCACTGCGGTCAATTGAAATCGGGGGATAAGTAATCAAAATATATATTTGGTCTTACAGCTGTGTTTGAGGGCAGACAGGTACTAACTGAGGACAGGAGGTCGTGAATTTTGTCATTAAAAAAGCTCATAAAATCCTTACTGCTAAGGGCTAAAGGAATACAAGGCTCAATAGAGCTGTGACTCTCAGCTACAGTGCTGAAAAGAAACCTGGGGTTGTTCTTAATAATAGTAGTAATACTTAATAATAGTAATAATAGTAGTAATAGTAATAGTTTGCTCTGGCATTGCGGAGGCCCCTCTCCTACGTTTTGAGACTGTCTGCCCAGACTAAACGAGATTCTTCCAGTTTGGTTAATCGTCAATTCCTTTCAAATTTTCGCGATATTTGTTTTAACTTGCGGGTTTGAGAGTTATACCAAGGAGCGAACTTTCTTTGCTTTGTTAACTTCTTTTTAAGAGGTGCTACGGAGTCGAGTGTAGTTCGCAGCGAGCCTACGGCGCTATCGACAAGATGATCAATTCGGGAGAGTTTAAAGTCGGTACGGGAAACCTCTGTTACTGAAGAACATGGTATTAAATTTAACGACCAAGGAATGATTTCCTTAAATTTTGCAACAGCAGTATCTGATAAACATCTAGTATAGTAACTGTTGCTGAGTGGCATGTAATCGGGTAAAAATAAATCAAAAGTAATCAAATAATGATCTGATAGCGAGGGATTCTGTGGAAAGGCTGTTAGGTTATCAATTTCAATTC
>NC_065518.1:36475454-36479496 GCF_006386435.1 Epinephelus moara | reverse complement strand
AGGAATAACTTGTATAACGTTTTTATTAACAAATAGTAATATAAAACCTTGTTTTCCCTGTTTGAGACCTTAAAAAATAGACTGCGACTTATATGCCAGTGCGACTTATATTACGAGTTTTACGGTAACTGTGGTTAGAGACAACAAACTTATTAACCAAGAATTTGCTTCCTTTTATGAAAAACTATATTCTACTGAAATTGAATGTCAAATAGATGAACAAAAGAATTTCTTAAAATCAGTTGACATCAAAAAGTTATCAGAGCAACATAAAGCTACGTTGGCCAAAGATATTTCCCTGATGGAAATCAAAAAGGCAATTGACAGTTTCCCAAAAGGCAAGGCTCCAGGTATGGATGGGTTACCAACCGAATTCTATTCTATTCATTCTGGCCCCAAATTAATTTTCTCTTCTTTTGATGTTATAAAACAAGCCACTATAAATTAAATCCTGCCACCTTCAATGTATAAGACTATTATTAATGTAATTCCTAAACCAGGTAAAGAGTGCAATAAACCCTCTGATTTCAGACCAATAAGTCTAATAAATTGTGATAATAAAATAATTACAAAAGTTTTAAATAACAGAATAACTGAAATACTTCCATCAATCATTAATTTTAACCAAACAGGATTTATTCAAGATAGACATTTAAAAACCAATGTTAGAACCTGTATATCTCTAACGCAATTTGCTAAAAAGTAAAAACTTGATGTGACACTGATGGCGGTAGATGCTGAAAAAGCATTTGACCGTTTAGAGTGGAGCTACCTGTATGAGGTTCTAGCTGCATATAACTTCCCAAACGAAATAATAAAAATGATCAAAACTGTATATAAGTCTCCTGTGGCATATGTCTATTCAAATGGGATTCTATCAGAGGCAATCCAGATAACTAGGGGCACTAAATTAGAGTAGAGAACTCTACTATTCTTATTATTCATTTTTATTTATTATTCTTATTATTATTTTTTATTTTATTGTATTTTTTACAAAAAAATACATCCTGTATGTCTCCCCGAACAGGTCACACATTGTGGACAGCGCAGTGGGTGGTGTTGGCGCAGCGGGCTCTTCCGTCTCTCCGTCCCTCTCTGGCCCGGCTTGTGCACGAGCCATCTCCGCCCGAACGGGATTCGCCGTGATATACTGGGCCACATTACTGTTATGTGTGTTATAAATAAGAGAGATTTAGCCCAGATTCTGTACTGTTAAGTTGAAGTACTGATATTTCCGAGTGTTAGTGAAATCGTTAAAGTGCTGGATTTCCTGAGTGTCTGTGAACGCGTCTCGTGAGTGAGACGCTGCAGCGAGCGGGTAGGTGTGTGTTTCTCTCCTCTGAAGACAAGATGGCGGCACTCATGTGGATAGTGAACTTTTCTGTTAGGCTTTAGTTGTTTTGGCGTGGCTACGGCCCACAGTGGCCTGTGTGACAATCAGAAATAAATCACCCTCTAAACCGGCTAACGTCTCGGCGTGTGGTTATTGAGGGACGTTACAATTCAATTCAATTCAAGTTTATTGAGCAGACTCAGGGTCCATAAAAAGCACATACTACATTTAAAAACACACAGGGACATAAAAAAGAAAAACTCATTACACAAGGCACTGATGCCAATAAATCCAAAACTGGGAAACAGTTCTAACAGAGCTCAGCTTGGGGTTAGTCAGCACCTGGATTACACAATTCATTGACCCATTTAAACAGCATATAAATTTGTACATCAGGTTCCTCAGGAGAGCCTCAAATGTGTGAGTTCTGGCCGTGCAGAAAGGAGAGCCTCAAATGTGTGAGTTCTGGCCGTGCAGAATAGTTCACTGGCACTACTCCACCTGGGCTTGTTCATGAGAATCCTAAAACAGTCATCGTACGCAACCCATAATTTGTGATGGCTCTCTTTCCTAAACTTCACCCACAAGGGGGCAGTATACAATGATGTACAAAATGATCTAAAAAGTGTGAATTTGACAAAGTCAGAGCACCAGTGAAATCTCCTAGCAAGCATGTTAGCCTGTGCATACAGCACACCGCGCTGTCTATACATGTCATCATCATCATCCAGCAGACAATCAGTTATTATGTGTCCCAGATACTTTGCTTTACAGCAGACAGATCAAATTTCCTCTGAGAGATAGAAAAGAGGAAATCTGAGGTCCTTGTCTCCCTCAGCCCTACAGATTAACACCACACTCTTTTTTGCATTATATTTTACATCAAATTTAACACCATAATCAGAACAGATATTCAGCAGTTGCTGAAACCCTGCACTACTGGGAGAAATAATAGCCAGGTCGTCAGCATACATAAGATGGTTGACCACAGTGCTACCAATCATACATCCAGTGTTACATCCCTTAAGTTGGGCAGAAAGATCGTTCATATAAATGTTAAAGAGGACAGGAGAAAGAATCCCTCCCTGGCGAACTCCATTCCCCACACCAAAAGGAGCAGAGACCGCACCTCCCCCCCCCCATTTTATTCTCATACTCTGATTTGCATACCAGAATACCAGAATCCTAATTATGGTAGCAGGCACCCCCCTTTGGCTCATTTTAACAAATAACTTATGGTGATTTACCCTATTTGGCTCATTTTAACAAATAACTTATGGTGATTTACCCTATCGAAGGCTTTAGGAGCATCAATAAAACCTACTAAAACAGAGGAATTAGCTATTCTATATGTTTCAACCACCTCTTTTAAAGCATAAATGCATAAATCTGTGTTGTGCTTGGGCTTAAAGCTGAACTGGTTGTCTGTGGTAAAAAGAAAAGAATCTAATCTGTCTATTAAAATTTTCTCCAGTACTTTGGATAACACACTCGCTAATGCAATAGGATGGTAATTATCCAAACTCCCCACTTTGCCTGCTTTGTCTTTAACTACAGGGACAAGTGTAACAGCCAGCATGGATTCTGGCAAAATGCCATGTGACATAAAGGCTGTGTGAAGCATATGGCTAGGGGGACTGCAACCTTCGGGCCCGCATCTTTAAGGTGCTCAGCAGAGATGAGATCTGAGCCACTAGCTTTGTTATCAGCTAACTGGGAGATAGCTAAGTAGACCTCATTGGCTGATATTCCAACTGAGTCATTAGCGTCACAATAACCTACTTCATATGGGTCACTTTTAATACAGTTAAATAAAACAGAGCAATGTTGCCTCCACAACTCAGCAATGTTACCCGCTCCAGAGACTCCTTCTATGTTATTAGGTAGAGATGTATTACTCCTATTTAGAGGTTTCACCTCCTTCCAGAAGCCTGTTACATCATTACCCAGGAGCTTTTTAGCCATAGAGTCTGCTCTCATAACTTGTTCATGTTTGCTGACATACCGTACTGCACTTTTATACCTAGTAGTAGTTAGCTTTTTATGGTCAAGGACAGGCCCCTCCCTTGGCCTCCCTGCGAGGACCCATGCCCTATGGGCCTCCTTGGCTACAGAGTGATGGGCTGCCACATGTTTATTCCAAGCTGGTATGATCTTTTGTCTCATGTTATTATGGTGGGTGAGGCATGGTTTACTAGCCTCAAACATAGCTCCCACTATACAGTTATAAAAAGCACATAGATCCTCAAGATGGACACTTAGATTACAGTTCACATCAGTACATAGTATAGCGTCCTTGGGTAAGAACACTTCACTCAGCATTTTATCTACCCTCCCATAATATAACCAAACATCCTCACTAGTAAGCTTGGACCAGTCTAGCTTCGGAGTACAGGCTGAATGGACCTCCTCAGATAGCTCAGGAAGACTCTCACACTCTACAACCATCACAAAAGGAACATGGTCATACATAGATGCATCATACACCATTGTCATTGAACTAATGCTAGCATGGGCATCAGCAGTGCTTATACAGTGATCGAGCCAAGATGTGGAATGCCAGGCTTCACTAATATAAGAAAAGCTATCAGCAGGCAAGAGTTTTTGGCTGGATAAGATAAGATTGTTATCGTCACAGAGCTGAATCATATGCTTGGCAAACATTGACTTACTATCTGACAAGTCAGCATTCATGCCACCCACAACAAA
>NC_065518.1:36465401-36474954 GCF_006386435.1 Epinephelus moara | reverse complement strand
CGTGTTATTTGGCATTTGAGGATACAAAAGAGAACGTGACATCACATGGCTGCCCATCCATTTGAGTTCAATGGAGAGGATCTTGTTGTGTTGCACTTTCTTGATAGTTAAAGAAATGTATTTTATGAAAAAGAATATATCTTCAAAATCTTTTTTTTTTACAGGAACTATCACTATGCGTACAGCTCGAGCTTTATATGAATTATTGGGCAGCAAGTTATCATTCGCCCCAACTGCCTCACAAGGGACCGGCCAGAGGGCAGGCCAGAGCATGCCAGTCATGCCGGGAGGCAGTGGCCAGAGTACTGTACCCAGTGCTCCTACAGTGAGGCAGGCCTTGAGAAGGTGATGCAGTTCTAATTTAATACATTTGGCAACACAAGATCAAAAGATTACTCTAGATTTCCAAAAATCTTAACTCTGAATGCAAATCTTGTTAATGTATGGCATACATATTTTTTACGGGTATTAAGGGGTGGCTAATCCAAATCTGCTGTATGCCCAGCTCACAAATGGCTTCTAATGCCTCAAAATAGATCACTTAAAGATGGCGGCCACCACTATGCTGAAATATATTAAAACCATATATTTTTGACTCAACTAGGTAGAAACTTCATTGAATTTTCCTTTTTTTCATATATGGGGAACCCAATGCTATATTGTGATTTGAGATAAAATGTGAGGAATCTTAATTTATTGGTGAATGTTTTTTCCAACCAACTTTATCGTATGACTTCATAACATATCTGTTGTCAAATATTTATTTACATACAGTATTTGGATTTGAAAAGCTCCTGACTTGGGGACTGAGATGGGCCATCAGGTGTATTGCGAAGATGGGCTCCTCAGTGGGGATACCTCTAGGGTTGTGCAGGCTCCTATGCCCAAGATAGGTGCTCTTGGGCACACATAGGTAGCTAGGAGGGTTATATCACCGCAGCAATGGCGCCGCCGCAAGATGGCGGCATACACAAATCGCTCGCCGAATTCGTCTTTAAGTTTGCGCATTAAAAGTGCTTTTTTTCGCCACTGACCAGTTCAGATCGCCAGTGCTATCTCTGTAAACAGCATATTGTAGCGACCCTGGGGCAGTATTGAGTACAGCATCTATCCTTTCTGTGAGATTTGACTTAGAACTATATTCCACACTGGCAATATAGTTTATCAGCTCTGAACTTCTTTCATAATTTATCATGTCATGACTTATCTGAGCTGTAATGATATCCTGTCAAAATAATGCTTTATTCAGTAATTGTATTACTGTTGTACCTGTCATTTGGGAATTGATTGTTNCCTCCCCGCTTCCCTCTCTTTCCTTCCTTCCTGCTTCTCTTTTCCTTCCTCCCTGCTTCATTCTCTTTCCTTCCTCCCTCCCTGCTTCCTTCTCTTTCCTCCTTCTCTTTCCTTCCTCCCTCCCTGCTTCCCTCTCTTTCCTCCCTCCCTGCTTCCCTCTCCTTCCTTCCTTCCTCCCTCCCTGCTTCCCTCATTCCTTCCTCCCTCTTTCCTTCCTCCCTCCCTTCCTTCTTTCCTCCCTGCTTCTCTCTTTCCTTCCTCCCTGCTTCTCTCTTTCCTTCCTGTACGCTCAACCTACCCAGTAGCTCACACCTGCTTGTACACATTGGAGCTTCCTGGCCACTAGCAGACCTACACAATGTTCCACCAGGATTTGATGATGGCCCTCAATTCCATCAGCTCTGGCTTCGGGAAGGTGTAGTGCAAATGTAACCCAGGGTGTTTAAATCTGAAAACAATACCTGCTAATAGATGAATAATTGTGTTACTGTAATTGTTACTAGACTTGATGGAAGGCCTTCAGTTCTGGCTTTGGTTTTGTTTACTAGGTAGTAATAAGGTCTTGCACTTGTCACTTTAAAAAAGGTTGTTTTTTTTATTGTCTAACTGCCATTGTTCAGGCACTTAAATCGGGGTGCTTTAGTGTATATTGTATACAACAGCCAAAATCAATGTTCTGAAGCAGGCACTTTTAAAATGTGGTTTTATTTTTTTAAACTGCAATTGTTCAGGTACTTAAATGAGAAATGTTGTTAGTGTATATTGTGTAGTGTATACAATAGTCAAATCCAGTTTTGTTCTGGAGCAGTCACTTTAAAAATGCAGTTTTGCTTTTAACTGAAATTGTTCAGGTACTTGGAGATGCTAGTGTATTGTATAGTGTATACAATTGAAGTATGAAGTATTTAGGGGAAACAACCTTGCAATTGTTTTATAAATACATCTTGGTTTTTAAAAGTCTGTCCTATAGCACCATTACACGTTCACAATGACAAGTCCCTTGAACAACAACAATACAGCAGTACATTAACCTTCAAATTGACCCCATCTATTCTAACTGTTCCTTCTTTCCTCCCTTCCTTCTTTCCTTGTCCTTCCTTCCTCCCTTCTCTCTTTCCTTCCTCCCTTCCTTCCTTCTGTCCTTCTTTCCTTCCTTCCTTCCTCGCTCCCTGCTTCCCTCTTTCCTTCCTTCCTTCCTCCCTCTTTCCTTCCTTCTGTCCTTCCTTCCTGCTTCTCTTTCCTTCCTCCCTTCCTTCCTCCCTCCCTTCTGTCCTTCTCTCTTTCCTTCCTTCCTGCTTCTCTTTCCTTCCTTCCTCCCCGCTTCCCTCTCTTTCCTTCCTTCCTGCTTCTCTTTCCTTCCTCCCTCCCTGCTTCCTTCTCTTTCCTTTCTCCCTCCCTGCTTCCTTCTCTTTCTTTCCTCCCTCCCTGCTTCCCTCTCTTTCCTCCCTCCCTGATTCCCTCTCTTTCTTTCCTTCCTCACTCCCTGCTTCCCTCTTTCCTTCCTCCCTCTTTCCTTCCTCCCTCCCTTCTTTCCTCCCTGCTTCTCTCTTTCCTTCCTCCCTGCTTCTCTTTCCTTCCTTCCTCCCTCCCTCCCTTCCTTCTGTCCTCCCATTGTGCATAATCAATCTTAAGTAAACACATTTAAACAAGCACTATGACCTTCTACTACTAATTACATAATATCGCCGCTGTCAGGCAGAACCTCGTATCTCCATAATTCAACTTATGTTTTTTTTTTTGTAAATTAATGCCCTACTTCATCATACAAAAGTGTCGCACAAAAGTAGTGAGAATAGCACATCTGCAAGCTCATAATGCCTTGCATCGCAATGCGTTTTGAGCTTGCAGATCGGCTATTTTCACTATTTTATTTTAAAAATGAAAAGGAACCATTTTGGACACTGGTTTCCACCCGACAGCGATGATATGTAGTAGTTGTGAAATAAAGAAAGTGATTCATTTTCTATAAATAAAAAGTAATTGTGGAGAAATTAATGTAGTCATTGTAATGACTACATAATGACGCTATTCTTGATACTCTCCACTTCAGTAGAGGTGCACACAAACACTAGTACTGTACAGGTGAGACTGAAAAAAACGCTATTCTTGCTTGCATCCAAGAAGCAGAGTGCAGAGGGAGATAATCAGAACTCTGCCTAAAGTTTTGAACGTTTGGTTTTTAGTTAAGGATCAACAAGAGCCGTGATCAGACATTTTAACAGAGCATACATTTACCTCTGGATCGGAAACAGGATTCTGGGCCAGGCCCAGCTGCCACAGCTGATTTGGTATCAGGTTTTGTTCCGTCCTGATCGGATGGTTGTCCCACGCGTCACTGAAGACATCCAGGCTGGCCTGGATGCGTGGCAGGAACACATAGTGGCAGCAGAATAGGTGAAGGATGTTACTGATGTCGAGCAAGTCTTGGTCCTCAAGAGAGTGCAGGATGTTGTAATATAAACCGGTAACACTCATGAAGACATCACGCCAGAGGCGTTCAATCCTGTATTTGGAGGGAAAAAACAAAAAAATTATGTATAATATATAATAATAATATATTATGTAATTATATGTTCTGTTTATATATTAATTGCTTGTATGTACATATTAAAGCTTCTCAAAATTAGGTTTAACTCACCGTTGATTGTGTACACTTTTTCCCGCAATGAAGCTGTCGGTGTCAGTTCCACGAACTGAGAACATTAATTCTGCTACGCCCACATTTTCTCCGCCATGATCTCCTCTCACTCTGAAAATAACACATGAAAATAAAACATGAATAGCATGCCTCATCAAACACATCATTACGAACTGAAATGTGTGTAGTTCATAAGTGATTCCATTCCAAAACGATCTACATCAATTTTTAACAGTTTTAGGTAAATTTCCTTATGTAAATTGCCAATAAGTAGTAAGTAAACAATGTTGCATAATTAACCCTCTGGTACACTTGGGGACATTTTTGTCGAAAGAGGGAAATTTTCACTCAGTTTTTGGCCATAACTTTCACTGTATGACCTCAAATGGCATGATTTTTGGCTAGGAAGCTTAAATTTATGTAAATTGCTAAGGTCAATAATACACTGTAGGCAAAAAAGACTTTTGAAAGGGTACCAGAGGGTTAAGTTATACAATAGTATTTTATGACAGGAATAACATGAATACCTCAGAGGAAAGCCATGCTCGTTCACAGCTTCATTGAAGAAGGCCAAGTGGGTGTCTGCCCGGTTGTTGTCCGCTACCTTCAGGTACATGATCTACGTAATACAAGCACAAATAGTCTCAACTGACAAATTTCTATAGGGGCCAAAACAATCAATTCCCAAATGACAGGTACAACAGTAATACAATTACTGAATAAAGCATTATTTTGACAGGATATCATTACAGCTCAGATAAGTCATGACATGATAAATTATGAAAGAAGTTCAGTGCTGATAAACTATATTGCCAGTGTGGAATATAGTTCTAAGTCAAATCTCACAGAAAGGATAGATGCTGTACTCAATACTGCCCCAGGGTCGCTACAATATGCTATTTACAGAGATAGCACTGGCGATCTGAACTGGTCAGTGGCGAAAAAAGGCACTTTTAATGCGCAAACTTAAAGACAAATTCAGCGAGCGATTTGTGTATGCCGCCATCTTGCGGCGGCGCCATTGCTGCAGTGACTTGTGTCAGTCATCAATTCATGATGCTGTCATTGTGAACTGACTCTCTACAATGACAGCATCATGAATAGCTGGATTGATGATGTTAGACAGTGGCCTCCGGTAACTGATGAAGGTATCTTAAATGAGTACCGATATTAATATAGAAATTAATCATTTAATTTAATCATTTAATCATTTTCCAGCCTCCTTTCAAGGTCTTCAGTTTGGGAAATTCCTCCCAAAGTTGAGCTTCAATCTTTAAAAAAAGAAAAGTAGTAAGAAAACAACCCACTATACAGCAACTGATCAATATGTATTCATAATTAAGCATAGACCGATTACTTGACTGTCTCCCCAGTTCTCTGCTAGACGTATCATCCTTTTCCCAAGGCCGGCAGTGGCAAGCTGTAGTTCTTCTGCTGAGCCCTTTGGTGTGAATTCAGTGGGTCTCGGAAGGACATATACATGAAAGTTTGTCGTTTTCACAATAGAAGTGGCAGGACGGAGAATCGTCTTTTCCCCCTTGGCTGATCAGCAGGTTTACTGAAGATGTGCGGGAATGGCCTGATGTGGGAATAAGTGAACTATGTTAACAAACAGTGTGTGTTTTTTTTTCTTTTTCAGGTTGGAGTTAGATCAGGGATCTTCAACGTTTTTCAGGTCAAGGACCCCTTGCTGAGAGAGAGATGAAGCAGGGACCCCCACTACATATAGTAAAAAATTATGTTGCAGATTAAACGTATTCATAGATCGCTTCATAGACTTGTTTGACAGCACTATCATCAGTGTTGTGTTGTGTAAATTAAAGTTTTGTGTTTATTTGTTTACACGATCTTTTCTAAATTATTAATATTTGGATCCATGTTAATGTGTATTTTCAGATATTTAGCCACTTAATCTCTCAATACTTAGTAAACTTGACCATTGGCTCTGTACTTGGTCTGCTCTTTTTACCTCTACACCAAACATCTTTGCCAAAAATAGCAGATCTACAAGCTCAGAACGCCTTGCAGCGTGAGGCTTTGTGAGCTTGTAGATCTGCTATTTTCGGCTAATGTTCCCCTCAGAATAGGGATGCTAGGGTTCAAGTGGTTAATGTAAAATAAAAGATCCTATAACACAAAGATTTGGCGGCCCCCCTGTAGTATCTCTGAGGACCCCTGTTGAAGACCCATGATTTAGATTAATAATTGAATTAATTGAAAACACAACCATAAATGAAATTATGACCCACAAGGTCCGTGAAAACACTTATCTAGCGGTACAACTACTGGCATAATATTACACTAAGCCATCTAGTCTAGGCAGAATTTCAGAAAATGTGCTTATTTAAGGTGCTGAAGGCGAATCGTGTTCATTTATGGCATACATGTTTTAGGGGTACTAAGGGCTACTGAATCCAAATCTACTGTATGCCCAGCTCAAGCTTATGATGGGTCAAAGTAGGGGTTTTATATAACCACTTTACCTGCTCATCACCAGTAGTGGTGGACAGTAACTAAGGACATTTACTTGAGTACTGTACTTAAGTAAATGTCTGGAGGATTTGTTTTTTCTTTTAGCAAGCTGATGACTTTCACTCCGCTACATTTCAAATAGAAATATTTTACTTTTTACTCCACTGCATTTCTAGGAAGGGACTCTTGGGACCCAAACTTGCAAAAAAATATTATGAATTCACCACTTAAGCCCTATTTCAAATATAGTGAAAATAGCAGATCTAATTTCTGACAGTTTCGGAAAATGTACTTTGTAATTTGTAGTTTTGAATGGTTGAGTATTTACTTGAATATCTACTTTGTCCACCACTGCTCATCACAAACCCATTTTTATGTGAAAATATATATTCATGGGTGCATGTAAATTAAAAGATAGCTATATTAGTTTAGGGGTTGTCCCCCCTCTCTCCTGTACAGATTTGATAGGCTTCAGACTCGGGTGCTGAGCTGGGCCATCAGGTGTATGGGGAAGATGGGTTCCTAAGTGGGGAGACATGACCCTGGAGAGGGGGTGGAGATCACTGCAAAACCATCAGACACTTTCAGTGTCTACTGGGCCACAATAGGCAGGGGTGACTGAGGAGTGTGGCGGGGATAGGGTTCTGGAGCTTTTTAACAGCAAGAGGGGAAAGGTGAATAGCCCATGATGCCCATGATGCCCTGGGCTCCAGTCTCCCCATATGATCCTCGTCTAACCAACCTCCAGGCCCATAAGGGGCCGTGTCCCTACTGCTATGACAGACAAGCATTGCGTTCCACATACACATAATGCTCAGACTCTGTTTTTGTTCTTGAGCTTTTTAAATATGGAGAGGGGAACAGCCCAGGCCATCATGATAAGTCACTGGTGACCCCTGTTAATATTACTTAGAAAAATACCAAACAGACAGACATATACTTTCCTGTGAGCCAGTCTGACATAGGGATATCCCTGTCTGCCTGACACAGCCACATGGAGGTCTTTCAACCATCACCACTGGGGACCAACCCTCCTAGCTACCTATGTGTGCCCAAGAGCACCTATCTTGGGCATAGGAGCCTGCACAACCCTAGAGGTATCCCCACTGAGGAGCCCATCTTCGCAATACACCTGATGGCCCATCTCAGTCCCCAAGTCAGGAGCTTTTCAAATCCAAATACTGTATGTAAATAAGTATTTGACAACAGATATGTTATGAAGTCATAGGATAAAGTTGGTTGGAAAAAACATTCACCAATAAATTAAAATTCCTCACATTTTATCTCAAATCACAATATAGCATTGGGTTCCCCATATATGAAAAAAAGGAAAATTCAATGAAGTTTCTACCTAGTTGAGTCAAAAATATATGGTTTTAATATATTTCAGCATAGTGGTGGCCGCCATCTTTAAGTGATCTATTTTGAGGCATTAGAAGCCATTTGTGAGCTGGGCATACAGCAGATTTGGATTAGGCACCCCTTAATACCCGTAAAAAATATGTATGCCATAAATTAACACGATTTGCATTCAGGGTTAAGATTTTTGGAAATCTAGACTAATCTTTTGATCTTGTGTTGCCAAATGTATTAAATTAGAACTGCATCACCTTCTCAAGGCCTGCCTCACTGTAGGAGCACTGGGTACAGTACTCTGGCCACTGCCTCCCGGCATGACTGGCATGCTCTGGCCTGCCCTCTGGCCGGTCCCTTGTGAGGCAGTTGGGGCCAATGATAACTTGCTGCCCAATAATTCATATAAAGCTCGAGCTGTACGCATGGCTGGAGGTGATAGTTTCTGTAAAAAAAAAAAAAAAAAATTGAATGAATAAAAAGCTTTTAAAAGACACTGACAGTAGAGTCAGAGGTACATGAAATGATAAAGCAATGCTTATTTTGTAAATTATTATTAGGTGCCAGAGCTCATTAGCCTGATTTTGAAGATTATTCTTTTTCATAAAATACATTTCTTTAACTATCAAGAAAGTGCAACACAACAAGATCCTCTCCATTGAACTCAAATGGATGGGCAGCCATGTGATGTCACATTCTCTTTTGTATCCTCAAATGCCAAATAACACGAGAGCTATAATTGTTTCCATATCAAAGAATGCATCTATAAGCTCACAACACGTTCACGTTGCTCCACTACTCGATGTGTGCTTCACAAGCAAGCCGCAGAATGAGATGAGCGCCGTTTAGTTTAGCACAACGCAAACACCACGCAGCCGTCATACATCATTTAAATGCAGTTAGCATTATTATTCAGCGTCATTGATCAGTTAAAAAGATTGAGACATTTACAAAAAAGTGGATCACCCGTCGTCACATCAAAAACGGTGACTTAAGGAATGTTGTCTACCCCACAGTTGAAACAAGAGGCAACTAAATACTGTTATATCAAATTAAATGAAAACTGTGCCAGTATAATAATTCAACACTATCTTGATCAATTTACAACTTAGTTTGTAAATGCAATATTTCTCACGTTTGTCGACAAATGCAATGGATTACTTTTAAAGGGATACGCCAACATTTGTTTTGTTTGCGTTTCTTGCCTCACTCCCAGGAGAAGAAGAAGATTGCTACTACGGACTATGGCCGACTTTGTAAGAGAGGACGAGGATGATTTCTACGGGACTGACGAAGATCCACAACCTTACCTATTTGAACCAGAATATACGGAGGAGGAACTGCATGTTTTCTTCTCTTTATCTTCTCCTAAACAGAGGCTTTTTTTTTTTGTTGACCTACTTACAAGCACGTCCGCGGTGGTTTGCTGCGGTTTAGTTTCATATGTATTTCTTTAGAAAATNTATGGCCGACTTTGTAAGAGAGGACGAGGATGATTTCTACGGGACTGACGAAGATCCACAACCTTACCTATTTGAACCAGAATATACGGAGGAGGACCTGCATGTTTTCTTCTCTTTATCTTCTCCTAAACAGAGGCTTTTTTTTGTTGACCTACTTACAAGCACGTCCGCGCACTGTTGCCAACTCCTCAGTAAGAAAAGTAGCTATTGGCTGTCCTAAAAGTCGCTAGAAGTCGCTAAATGACGTCATCGCCTAATTTGCATAATTGTCCATATGCATGTAATTGTAATGGCTGCTGTAGGAGAGAGGAATAACGTCATGGGAGAGACAAAA
>NC_065518.1:36463283-36465046 GCF_006386435.1 Epinephelus moara | reverse complement strand
ATAACTGAAACTGAAAAACAAATATTATCTTGGAGGACATCATTGCACTTGGTTGACTATTTTTCTATTATCTTAGATGTAAATATTGCATGTTTCTTTCAGATAAAACACATTTTTGACTTGTGAATGAGTCAATGGAATTTCTTGCAATAATGAAAAAATACTGGCAATCATTTTCCGCCTGGCACAAACCACATGTATTGGACAGCTGTGAAATGACAGAATGTCCCAGCATCATGGTTCTTATATTGCCAGATTCCAGAGAGTCTCCCCTCTTCATATATGGGAGAATATGTCATTTTCCAACTTGCTATGGTGAGATACATGTCAAAATGTAAGAATTTAGTCACATGGATTTGTTTTTTTCATTGATATAAAAATTAATATAAAATACAGGCACATAGAAGGACATGAAATGATGGCAAATCGGGTTAGCCCAGATTGTCCTGAAAAAAACAAGATATAGCATGTGTATGTAGCCTTTATAATGACTGTGATATGAGCTTAAAAGTAAAGGCAGTAAAAATACCCCAAAAACGCCTAGGGCCCAAAGGGTTAAAAGTGTGGAGAAAATGTAAGGAGCCATACGATTGACTGAAAGCGAACACACCTGGTTAACTGATGAATCTGTCAATCAGAATCGTAAATTTGATGGACAGATTTATCAGCCAATGGTGACGTTCGTTGACCTGCGATGTCAGGGGAGTCTCAAAATTCACCACACAGATTTCTCTCACAAATGTAGAGAGGTTCACATTCAGCGATTCGTATGATCTGTAAATTTATATTACAAGTGTGCCTCAAAATTATATTTGTGAACCAGAGCGTGTGCATTTGCAAAACAGATCGTGTGCATTTCCGAATTTATATTACAAGTGTGCCTCAAAATTATAATTGTGAACCAGAGCGTGTGCATTTGTGAAACAGATTGTGTGCATTTCCGAATTTATATTACAAGTGTGCCTCAAAATTATATTTGTGAACCAGAGCGTGTGCATTTGCGAAACAGATCATGTGCATTTCCGAGTCCGAAATACAACTGCGAACCAGAGCATGTGCATTCGTGAAAACACCGTGCGTGAGTTCATTCATTATGAGACTGATCTGATCCCATACTGCAGTGAGGTGGCGCCTCTGTGCATGGGGCCTGTGCATGCTGCATACAGACTACGCTCCTAACCAGGTGATGAAACCAGCAGTAATAGGGGCGTCGGTAGCTTAGTGGATAGTGCCGACGCCCCTGTTACTGCCGTTTTCATCACCAGGTGTAGGAGTGTAGTCTTCATCACTATCCCCACTGTCACTGAGACAGCTGTTGTCACTTTCGACTGGTGGAACCCTGGTTTCAAGTCCACCTGGTCGCTTCCCATAGAACAATGATGCATTCATTTTGATCTTTGTTCCCAGCATGCTACTTTTATAATGTTTATAGAAATTGGAGTGGCATTTCCCAAAGAAAACGCATGTGAGTGCTGAAATCAATCTAAATACAGCATCATTTCTATGCTGCCGTTATGGCTGAATGTAGCGAATTCGCGAGTCGCGACAAACACAAATCTTCAAATAACGTAAAAAATACTCACCACATGAAGTCTATTCCAATATGTCAGCTGTAGAATCAATCAATCAATTAATCAATCAATCAATCAATCAATCAATTTTATTTATAAAGCCCAATATCACAAATCACAATTTGCCTCACAGGGCTTTACAGCATACGACATCCCTCTGTCCTTATGACCCTCGCAGTGGATAAGGAAAAA
>NC_065518.1:36453748-36460066 GCF_006386435.1 Epinephelus moara | reverse complement strand
GGACTGTGGGAGGAAGCCGGAGTGCCCGGAGAGAACCCACGCTGACACGGGGAGAACATGCAAACTCCGCACAGAAGGGCTCCCATGCCCGGGATCGAACCGGCAACCCTCTTGCTGTGAGGCGAGAGTGCTAACCACCACACCACCGTGCCGCGATTTAAGAACTAAACTGGATAAAAACACTGAGAATTCAGATACAAATTCAGAATACGGGCATGGGAGCACGGTACACTATAACAAATAAAAGTGGCTGCGAGGTTTTCCAGGTCGGATGTAAAAGACGCTTTCAAATGAATTATAATCTAGTTTAGTTTAGGGCTGATTAACAGACTAGAGTTAAAAATGGCTGCAACTCCCCCTCCTCGGCCGCTGCCTCGAGGAATGTGGGTATTATTATGACTGGGAGGAGTGGACTCATTAAGACTAACATATTCATCTTGACACAGCCAGGTTTCAGTGAGACTGAGTAAATCAGTATGATTATTTGATATTAATTAGTTTACTAACACTGCTTTAGACGATAGAGACCTGATATTTAACACTCCCCATTTAATTCTCATGTTTTGTCTTTCTGTCACAGAAGAGGTTTTCATTTTTATGAGGTTGTTATGCACAACTCCTCTTTGTTTAATTTTATATTTAAATAATTTAGGTGGTCGGGG
Source organism: Epinephelus moara (assembly GCF_006386435.1). Taxonomy (NCBI): domain Eukaryota; kingdom Metazoa; phylum Chordata; class Actinopteri; order Perciformes; family Serranidae; genus Epinephelus; species Epinephelus moara. The sequence continues at coordinate 36,459,404 of NC_065518.1, read as the reverse complement.
GACAGACACCGTTTGTATACAACTATGAAAACTATGGGTGGGTAACTGAACTAGAAGCTCAGAGAGGCGTACAGCACTGCGACTTTGAGTCCTGATCTCAACTCTGGGTTGTCAGAGATTTAAATTACTAATAAAGTTTGCCAGGTTCCTAGAAATGAGAGCAGCTCCATCCAAAGTGGGATGAATGCCGTCTCTCCTAATAAGACCAGGTTTTCCCCAGAAAGTTTGCCAATTATTAACGAAACCCACATCGTTTGCTGGACACCACGTGGACAGCCAGCGATTAAATGACATGCGGCTAAACATGTCATCACTGGTCAGATTTGGGAGGGGTCCAGAGAAAACTACGGAGTCCGACATCGATTTTGCATATTCACACACCGAGGCAATATTAATTTTAGTGACCTCCGATTGGCGTAACCGGGTGTCATTGTCGCCGACGTGAATAAAAATCTTACTGAATCTTCGTTTAGCTTTAGCCAGCTGTAGAAGCAAACAATAAGCTGGTACGTATTTTTACCTTAGCACAACTTACCTCATATTGGACAATTTCTCCAAATTTGCCGCCTCCACACGCAGCAGTTGTTAGCCAAAGCGTTAGTTTCCATGAACCGGATGTAGTTCTCATTCCGACTGGTCCTACAAGAAACCAGTACTTGCAAAAGGTTCCTAGGTTTAATAAAGCCCTGGAGGGTGGGAGTGGAGGAACCCGGTTAAAGAGTACCTGCCCGGACGGGACGCTCTAAAACTAAAGCGAGCGCGCCCGCAAGGAGGCAGGGATCATTTCATTGGTCAGCAGTGAACCTGGCATTCTATTGGTTGGGGGATTTTGACAGGGTTGTTACACAAAAAAAATCCAAAAGCAGGGCAGAAATATGAGAGCAGAAATTCTGCAAGCGTACAGAAACAGTTTGAGCGCGAGGAGAAAAGTCTAAGCTTGAGCAGGAAATCAGTACGAGCAACATGGTATCTGAGTGTGAGCACACAGTTTGAGCAGAAACAGAGTAGATCTAAGTGCAAGCAGAGGCTATTTGAGTGCAAGGGCAGGGTTTAAGGGACAATATTACAAAATCTGAATGTGAAATCCATAAATAATGCTCTCAAACTGATATACCACTCTCTTGAATAAAGATAGGGATAAAGCCATAACTAGGCTACAAGCAGTTGAGAATGGAGCGCTCCTCTGTGAAGTTCAAAAGTTCTTCCGCAGATCTCTTTATACAAGTACCTCGAGCCTCCTTTATTTATTTATTTATTTATTGCCTTTATTCACTGATGTAATGTTTTTGTCCCGATATTTTGTGTGATATCTGTATATTTCTTCAGTAGTAATAATAATAATAATAATAATAATAGTTAAAAAAATAAAAAATAAAAACTTGGCTTCCGGGTCACGCAATGTGCGAGAGATGAAAAATATTGAAAGTGTATGAAAGGCCCGAATCCCGGCCCGTTATTCATTTTTTTCCATTTTCCATTTAAACAGAAAATCAGAAATCGGAAAACAAGTATTATCCATTTTTTCATTTTGGTTCTGGAAACAAATATTGAAATAACAAGTCATTATTTTGTTTTTCCATATTTGGTTTTATTTCGAAAAATGAATGAACAAATGATACACGGATTTAAATAGAGCTATTCCTCACAACCAACATAGTAAGGCCACTGGCCACACAGCAGGATAGTGTACACTCTCTCCCACATGTCAACACTGTGTGTGAGTGTGAGTACGCTAAATGCTTCTTGTAAACCATCTGTAGTATCTAAGTACTACATTATTTGTGGTTGAATATATCTGTTTTTCACTACATATTATACCACAGGACAGCTGGCAGAATGGGATCGTAGGCACATGGGTGTGATGTTTTGATGCCGTGTTTTGCGTTACTGCAGGAGATTTATAAAGCAGCTGTTAGCAGTTAGCGGCAAACTCAAAGAAGAAGGCCAAAGGCCAAAAATGTCCCCAAATTGGGAAAACAATAAGGTCAGGGAGCTCCCTACCCTCTGAGCAGAGGATGAGATCAGCCACCATATAACAAGGACAGTAAATGATTGTTATTGCTGTGTTATGCCATTGCTATTGTTTTTTGCCGATGCGTATGTTATATGTCACATTAGAGACTGACACGTCAGTCAATCTTCTTTTGATTCCTCAATGCTGGCATGCTGTCTAAAATCACACACTGGAGTGGAGTGATGCCGCCTTCATTTGGTTCTGTGTAACAATGCAAAGCCAGCGTAAAGAAGGGACTTTGTAGCGACTCTATAGTGCCATCTCTGTGCAAAAAGGACTTCTTTCTCTCTCTCTCTCTCTCTCCCCCTCTCTCAATTCAATTAATTTCAATTCAAAGGGGGCTGTATTGGCCCATACATACATTAAAATTGCCAAAGCATGTGTAAAATAAAAGCAAACATAATTTTTTTTTAGTAACAGTAACCTATAATTGGTAAGATGGATAAAAGATGGATGAATGAGTGAGTAGAGTGTGGAACAACAACACCACATACATGTGAATAGATGAATTGTCTATTAACATGTGCAACTCTAAAATTACAATACTCTGAATGAATGCAGTGAACACAGAAGTGGCTTATAAATGGGTGAAGATATGTACTCATCAATAAGATCAATTAATCTTATGGCTCTAAGAATGCAGCAACAATGCAGATGAGTGAATGAGAACCAATAAAGAGGTGAATCAAATGTAAAATTTTGACTTCATTGGAAAGATGAAGGAAGGCCATAATCTTGATCTACCCCTCCTTATGTCCCCCTGTCATCTGTAAGTATTAATCCTATTATCACAGACACAATTATTTGTCTGCCTGAGGTCTCAGGTGCCAGGCAAAACTTTGCTGGAGAGGAGTGACAGTGTGTTTTTTTGTGCAGGCTGTGGATTTGATCCCCATGGCTGGTCTTGGTCAGTTCCCACAATAAGCTGAGAATTTAGCTGGATGAAGATATTGTTGGAAACTGAAAGCTGAAGTCCTATTCTATTATATGCAGCATGTAGAGTGAATTTGAACAACACCAAATTTAAGAAAATATTATATTTGGTACTACTTTCTACTTCAAGACTTAAGGACATGAGAGAGAGGGAGAGGGCCGGGCTTGAGTGACTCAGTGATTGTCTATCACTCAGGGCTCATGTTTACTGTGTAGTGCATTCAGTGAATGAATCACCAAACTCGCACAATTCCCTCACAGTCTGTGACAGTCTTAGGCTCAGCCATCCATATTTTCATATTGCAGGTTGCGCCTGTGCATTCACTCGCAATTGACTGAGAGCCCCACTGAACTAAGAAATAAATGGGTCGTTTCAGGAGGTGATTCAGTGAGTTTATTCACCCTAAAGATCCATTCTTTTGAATGAATTGATCATGAACGACACAACACTAGCAGACTCTCTCGATGGTGAGAGAAGAATCACGATGACATGGGTTCTGGATTTGAACCCACCATCTCGCTGGGGCTCTTCTGTGTAGAGTTTTCATGTTATCCCTGTGTCAACGTGGATTTTCTCCGGGTTCTCCGTCTTTCTCCCACAGTCCAAAGACTCAACTCAACTCAACTCAACTCAGCTTTATTTATATGGCACTTTTCATACAACAGTAACACAAAGTGCCTCACAGAGGTTAAAAACAACAAAGAACCAAAACAGAAAACAAAAAAGAAAAGAGAAAACCCAACCCTCCCACCCCACATAGAGATACATAAATATACACATACATGCACACACGCGCACACACACACACAAATACACACACGCACACACACACACACACACACACAAGCTCACACCCACACACACTAGCTATCACTAAAGAGACATGGCCGAGCACCGAGACCCGAGGCAAGGAAAAAGCCACCTCTGGGGGAACAGGAACAACTCTCAGTGTGGTTGGCCCCCATGAGGAAACACTGGAGCTAAAAACTGAGGGACTAAGGCCCCGTTTTTACGACAACGATTTCAACTGAAAACGGTAAACTTAAGTTGCGTTTTGGCCGATCCTTTACATGACAGCGGTGTTTTGGGTGCCTGAAAACGCAACGTTTTGAAAATGGGTTCCAACAGTCGTTCACAAATGGTTGCAGCAGGAGTTTCAACGACTGTTGTTGACACACCATTGGAGCACTAACGAACCAGTGACATCATTGGCCTTGTGAAGACCTCCCCAGAGGTTAAATACCTGGGTGCTTCCACACCAGTTTGTCAGACTAGTTTCAGCCTAGTCAGACAAGCATGAACTGATGAAGCCTCTTGGATAAGAGGTAAAACGTCTTCTAAGACAAAACCAAGTCCAGTTGCGTTTGATTCAATTGCCTTGAGGTAAAAAGAGGAAGGGTTTTTTTAAAAAATCAAATAGATAAATCGGTTAAAAGCCTGATAAAAGGAATTTAAAATAGATAAATAAAGAGATCAGTTAAAAGCCTGATTAAAAAGATGAGTCTTGAGCCTCTTTTTAAAAACATCAACAGTTTCTGCAGCCCTGAGGTTCTCCGGCAGACTGTTCCACAATCGGAACAGAGCCTCCCAGTGTGTTTTAGTCCTAACTTGTGGTATGGTTAAAAGGCCTGTGCCGGAGGACATTAGGGTCCGCGAGGGTTGATATGGTAAAAGCAGGTCAGATAAATAAGAAAGCCCAAGACCATTAAGACATCTGAAAACTAATAAAAGAACCTTAAAATCGACCCGGAAGCGCACGGGGAGCCAATGCAGCGATTTTAAAACTGGTGTAATGTCCTCCCGCCCTCTGGTCCTCATCAGCACTCGTGCAGCTGAATTCTGTAATAACTGTAGATTTGAGATACTCCTTTTGGGAAGACCAGAGAGCAGGGCATTACAACAATCTAACATACAAGAAATAAAAGCATGCATCAGCACCTCCGTGCTGGCCTGAGAGAGAAACGGGCGGACTCTGGCTATATTCTTAAGGTGGTAGAAACCTACCTTTGTTATGTTTTTAATATGTGGAATAAAACAGAGCTCAGAGTCAAAAATCACACCCAGATTTTTTACAGATTGTGTTGGTTTAAAATCCTGTAGTTTTGGTAAAAGTTTCTCTCTCTGGCCTTCAGGACCAATGACTAAAACCTCTGTTTTGTCCTGGTTGAGCTGCAGGAAATTTGCTGCCATCCATGACTTTATGTCTAAAATGCAGTTAAAAAGGGCATCAATTGAGGCGTCGGTAGCGTAGTGGATAGTGCCGGCGCCCCATGTACAGAGGCATTGCCTCCGGCTCGTAGCCCTTTGCTGCATGTCAGTCCCCACTTCCCATTTAACCTTCTGTCCTGTCATTAAAGGCAAAAAAGCCAACAAAAATAATCTTTAAAAAAAAAAAAAGGGCATCAATTGGCCCTGCGTCATCAGGAGACACGGCGATGTACAGTTGCGTATCATCAGCATAACTATGTAAGCTGATGCTGTGCCTCTTGATGACGTCCCCCAGGGGAAGCATGTAGAGATTAAAAAGAGTTGGACCTAAAATTGACCCCTGGGGTACCCCACACTTTATCTCATGGGTTCCTGAGGAACATGTATCCATACTTACAAAGAAATGTCGATCAGTAAGGTAAGAGACGAACCAGTTAAAACAGTACCAGAGAGGCCGACCAGGTGCCTCAGTCTATTTAATAAAATGTGATGGTCTACTG
>NC_065518.1:36436849-36453743 GCF_006386435.1 Epinephelus moara | reverse complement strand
GTTCCTGAGGAACATGTATCCATACTTACAAAGAAATGTCGATCAGTAAGGTAAGAGACGAACCAGTTAAAAACAGTACCAGAGAGGCCGACCAGGTGCCACAGTCTATTTAATAAAATGTGATGGTCTACTGTATTGAAGGCGGCGGTTAGATCCAGTAAAACCAAGACTGTGAGTTTATGGTTATCTAAACTGCACCTGATGTAATTTAAAATCTTTAAAAGGGCTGTCTCGGTACTGTGGTTCATCCTTTTAAAATCTTTAAAAGGGCTGTCTCGGTACTGTGGTTCATCCTAAAACCAGATTGATACTTCTCTTAAGTGTTATTTGTATTTAAAAAAATCATTTACTTGGGTAAAAAACAATTTTTCTAAAATTTTGCTTAAAAATGGTAACTTGGATACAGGCCGATAATTATTAAAAATGTTGGGGTCAAAATTGCTCTTCTTCAGAAGGGGCTTCACCACCACCATTTTCAAGGAGGTCGGGAAGACACCCGTCTGAAGAGAGCAATTCACCATGTACAGTAGCTGTTCCTCAAAGAATCCATAACATGTTTTAAAAAACGGTGTGGGAATTGGGTCTAAAAGGCAGGATGTGGGCTTTACTTGGGAGAAAACTCGACCAAATGTCCTCGCATCAACCAGGGCAAAACTCTCCAGTGTTTCCTCAGGTGAAAGCAATGATCCAGGTGTGTCGACAGATAAAATCTGTTGAGATAAAAGACTGGATCTGATTGATTTTACTTCTGAAGTGGTCTGCAAAGTCCTCACAAAGGGCATTGGTTGTTGTCTTAGGCGATCTGTTAAAATTACTGTTTGTTAAAATATCAATTGTGGAGAAGAGGAATTTGGGATTGTTTTTATTGTCAGAGATTAGTTTTTTGAAGTGGGAAATTCTTGCCTGTTTGACTGCGTTATTGTAGGTTTTGAGATGTTGACATAATATTTCGTAGTGGACTGTTAGTTTTGATTTTCTCCATCTCCTCTTAGCACTCCTGCAGTATCTTTTCAGCTGTTTGATTTCCTGATTTCTCCACAGGGGTGTAGGTTTTGCTCTTATTGTTTTGGTTTAAAGTGGAGCCACTGAGTCCAGCGTTGACTTGAGTTTGTTGTTAAAATTGTCAACAATAAAATCACAGGGTGCTGGTAAAATCTCTGCAGGAGTGGTCTGTAAAATCTGGATAAAATTTGCAGCCACTTCAGAAGTTAGGTAGCGTTTCCTCACTGTTCGCACTGGGACCTCCTGTTGGTTAAAACTGGTGATGTTAAAAAACACACAAAAGTGGTTGGACACAGCCAGATCCACAACAGAGGACACACCCATGGACAGGCCATAGGTTATGACCAGGTCCAGGGTGCGTCCTCTGCTGTGGGTCGGCTGCATGATATGTTGTTTGAAATCCAAACAGTTTAAGAGGTTTAAAAATTCTCTTGATACTGGGTCTGAGGTGTTGTCAATGTGTAGATTAAAATCACCAGTTATTAAAATCCTGTTGTAGGTGGAGTGAATGATTGATAATAGTTCAGAGAATTCACTGATAAAAGAAGTGGAGTACTGGGGTGGTCTGTAAACCGTTATGCAAAGGATAGGAGGGCTGCTAAAAACAAAGGCATGATGCTCAAATGATGTGTAGCTGTTAAAAGAACAACCTGATCTCACAGAAATACGTGAAATGACCACGACCTCTCAACACTGCATTCCGTGGTGGCAGCACGTAATGGGTGGAAATTACGTGCTGGTACCACGGAAACAATGCCAATGTAAAGTCAATTAGGATCCATTGTCGTGGTGGTCACACGGATTCCCTGATTCAACAACGTCCTATATACACACAAAAACACAAAAGTGTTCTTGATATTAAAACGGCAAATATATTCCTCTATTATAATTTCCCACCAATAATAATAATAATAATAATAACATGATAGTTCGACTGTACTAGATATTTGATATATTAAAATATTCATTCCCAAAAACGCCGTTTCTAGAGAACTTGCTAAAATATCTGAAATTAACCATCATCCTTACTGTTTCTTAACATAGTTCATCTAGGTGCAGTGTCATTACTAGTTCGGCTTTACTAGATATTAGATATATTCAGTAGATCTATCTCTTTACGACCCTATTTTACAACTCTATTTTACAAGCTGCAAAAAACCTACCGTCCTAAAAACGCCATTTCTAGCATATTAGCTAAGATATCGAAAATTAGCCTACATCTTCACTTTTTCTTAACATAGTTCATCCAGGTGCAGTGTAATGTAGTTCGGCTTTACTAGATATTAGATATATTGGGTAGATATATCTTTTTACAACCCTATTTAGAACCCTACTTTGCAAATCAGAAGAACTACAACTATGTTGCTGATATGTATCAAACTGCATGGCGTGGTCCCAGGGAATTGTAGTTTTTAAAAAATATAAGTGTTTTTCCTAGATTTAGAAGTTGTAAATACTGAATTGAGAGTACACTGTGGACTTTAAGGGGATGGTAAACACACTTGTGTAATCAGATTTTAAATTATCTAATTTCTAAATGGGTGAAAATTAATTTTATCCATATTTTACCCATATCTGACAAGATATGGGTAAAATAATACCCCCAGTTGTTGACTACACTCACATGATAATTGAGGTCAAGAGCTCTCTATAACAGTTGGTCCCATGTCTGTACCCCCTTTTGTTGCTGAGTTATAAGCCCTCAAACATGAGGACAAAGTTCAAAGGTCAGTGGCTGAAAGCAGGAGCCATTCAGAATCTTCACACTGACATATGTTACTCTCCAGGTTGAGACCTTTCCAGTGATGTATTTGGTTTAGCTCTACGACAAAGTTTTGATTTTTTTCATTTTTTGGACACAAGCCATGCCAGGTCTAGTTTCAGAGAGCACTTGGAAGGCCCAGTGTATAAAATGATTTTTGTTTGTTTCTTTGCTCGTTTTTTCTTTTTTACTGTAGACAGTCACTAAAATGAGTCATCCTCAGACAATACAATACTACTAAAAAGTAAAACATAATAACAATAATGAAATAAGCAAAAATAATATTCAAATTATATTGAAATTTTAAAATCTATTTACAGAGTGGAATGGTTGCCTAATAGTTAACTTAGATACAATTTATTATTGTTAAGACACTTTATTATTGCTTAGATACTATTTAGCCTATTATTGTATTTACTTTTAGCATGTTCTACTTTCATCTACTGTAGGCTATATGTTTTATTTATTTAATAACGAAATTATTTTATGTTAGGCTTACATCTTAATATTTTATGTCATTTATCATAGTTTAGTTCTTAACTCCAGTGTTTCCTCAGTGGGAGCCATGTGCGCCGGGGGGTGGGGGTGGGGGGGTTCTGTGGCGCTCTGTGGCCGGGGGCGGACGGCTCCATGTGATGGTGTTTCCTCTCTGGTTCTTCCGTGCTCAGCCTTATTTTTTTCTTATTATTTATTTATTTATTAGTGGCGTTTCGATTCGGTTACGGCAGACGGACAGCAATCTGAAATGGAATGAAGCCCACAGACGGCAGAAAGTAGTTACAAAACAGTAGTCGAACGCACCTCATCCGCCCACAGCACAATGCTCTTAAAGCCCTACGCTATCAAAAGCTGGCAAAATACATTTATTTTATTTTATGGCCTTGACATTAAGCTATCATATTGCTGAGTTATCAAGGACACTTCCGTGTTTTTGTGTGTATACAGGAATGTTAAAGATATCATTGAGGAAAATGAGACTGACGTGACGTTATTGAATCAGGGAATCCGTGTGGACAACACGACAAAGAATCCTAATTGACTTTACATTGGCATTGTTTCCGTGGTACCGGCACGTAATTTCAACCCATTACGTGCTGCCACCACGGAATGCGGTGTTAAGAGGTCGGGGTCATTTCACGTATTTCTGTGAGATCAGGTTGTAAAAGAAACTTCATTTGAGGACATTGTGGTTTTTGTTACTGATGCAGTTCTGCCTCCTTTTTGCACATGCAGATTAGGTTAAGTGGATACTGTAAACCAGTGGTGGCTGCTGGTCTTTCAAACAGGGGAAGCTCACTTTAAGTTTACATCATAAATTTTGTCATATTGTAGCGAGGCAGTAACTTATAAAAGGAACATTTAATTGAAGACGTTTTTCAACCACACTCATGCCATAGAACCACAGCAAAACGCACCTCAAAGATTTTCAGATGGGTTTACAAACGGTGAAAATGAGCTATATCGCTTATGGAAATAAGGAACTCCGGACGGCACTCTGTCAGAAGACTCCACTCGCAAATATCCGCATGAGACTGAGTTCGAAATGCGACAATGCAGGTGTGTATTTCCAAAGTGCTGTCAATCACAAAGGCAATCAAAAGACAGTTCCTCCAATCATCATGCATACACCGAGCGTCCTCTCCCGCCTACCGCTCCATAGGTCCCATGGAAGCTGAGCCTCCCAGGAAGTGACGATTTTGATGGATTTATCCAATGACCATCTCGCTTTGCTGCATGAAAAAAACCTGCTCAGCGCTGTCTCATAGGAATGCTTGGAGGCTCCGTGCCCACCGTGCTGATACAAGAATGTATGACAGGGAGGTCGCGTTTGAAAACTGGTGATAAACAGCTGTGACCCTTACCAAGATAAGTGGTTACAGATAATGAATGAATGAATATTTTCTTGAAAAAAGATGATGCAGATGACTAGAACTGGGACTTGTTAGCTTGAAAACACAATGCGCTCAAGGCATACAGCCTTACCCAGTCCATATTAGAAGTAGATAACAATATCACAGAAAATAAATATTTTACAGGTGTTTTTCCAAGGTTTTGTTCAGGGGCTTTTAAAAAAAGAGGGTGACAAACTAATCAACAAAGACAGACATTTCTATTTAGCAGCTTACTGTCTAGAAAAACACTTCTAGAAAACCTATGTTGATGCAACACGCTGTTTTTTTCCCCCCTCAAGACAACATAGGTGTCATTTGCTTATCATTTCTGTACATTTACAACAGTCTATGATGTCAAAAAAGGGTTAAAACTCCTCTGGAGGTGAGGAGTGGCATTGACTGGAAGACCCATGAGCCATCATACGCCTGGTGTGACGGTCCCCTGGCCTTTTTACTTACCTGTGTTTCTTTAATGTAGCAGGTAGGCGACCTAGTGGGCGGAGTGATTGACCTAGTTGTGAGCACCTGGGACCCTAGCTCTCAGGCTATAAAAACCCTGTCACTCTAGCTGAAACACTCTCTTCCCTCAGATGTTGTTTGCTATTTTTACACAGCACTCATGCAGACACACACCTTCACCATTGATTCTACCAATAAACACATCTTATCATTACCTTAGTTTATTTTTGGGTTTCTTGGGTTTAATATTATTCTCTTCATGTAAATAAATGATTAATTAGTTTGCCTTCAGTCTGTGTCCCCCTCTCCTATGTCATGGCTTTAGAGCCAGGTCGTGACACTGAACAGTGATTGGCTTTAGGACAGGAACTACAGGAGTTACTTCCTTCAACACAGGCCCTCACTGCCTATTGAAGCCTAGATTGTTAGTATGGAAGCTCCCAATGGCTCACTTGAGGTGTCAATCTAAAGGTCAGGAGTTCACCTCCATTTTGACAGCACGCAATCAGTGTATCGACATGCATGGGAGGAAATTATGGCTAATATGTGGAGAAATTTGAACGTTTGAAATGATGCAATGGTAGTTTGAGGATATCTATGGATGTAATAACGTGTTTGTGTATGAGAACTGCATGAGCTGTGTCTTTGGTGGCATAATTTTGATCTGTGGATTAAAATAATGCTTCATAGGTGAGTCATAACCATTTTCTCTCTGACATAAGTGTTTTTTAAACGTGTTGTGGTGGTTGTATTTTGAAATGGCAATCATCAAACTGCTAGGAGCTTAGCTTTCAAAATCCTTGTTTTAACATTCAAAGCCCTTCATGATCAGGCACCTGAGTATCTGTCTGACCTGCTGCATGTATATGTTCCTAGTAGGACACTTAGGTCTGCCGATCACAGCCTGTTGGCAGTTCCTCGCACTAGGCTTAGAACTAGAGGTGACCGGGCCTTTGAGTCCATTGCATCCAGACTGTGGAACGCCCTCCCACAGATCTTGAGAGCCGCAGCATCGGTTGATATCTTTAAGAAGCATCTTAAAACCTATCTGTATAGGCAGGCATTCTTTAACTTGTCTTAAGTGATTTAGTTTTGCAACAACTGTTTCATTTTTGTGTCTCTGTATGTGACCTGTATGTTTGTATGTATGTATGTATGTATTCTTGTTTGTATTTTAATCCTGTGAAGCACTTTGTGAGTCCTCTCTGTGAAAAGTGCTATACAAATAAATTTTACTTACTTACTTACTTACAGCGGTTGTTCACATATCATAAATTACCAAATCAAACTGTACGAGGACCCGCAGACGGGCTATTGGATATCTAAGAACGCCTTCAGATTTGTGGGTGTGGAGGCTTTTGAGTTGTTGGAAAGTAGCTTTAAAACAAATTGGCCTGGGGTGCTGGTGGCTTAGTAGCAGAGCAGGCGCCCCATGTACAAGGCTGTTGCCGCAGCGGCCCGGGTTCGACTCCAGCCTGTGGCCCTTTGCTGGACGTCACTCCCTCTCTCTCTTTTCCCCCTTCACGCTTGTCTGTCCTATACATTAAAGGCTAAAAAGCCCCAAAAAATATCTTTAAAAAAAACAACAAAATTTAACAAATTACTTTCACTGTCGAGTACTAAAAAATCATAACTTATTCAATTAATTAAAATGTAGCGAGTAACTCATTACATGTTTATTAGTAACTTTCCCAACCTTCCTCCTCTCTAACTGGTTCCTTTAGTAGGCTATTGACAGCTTCTCAGCAGATCCATTTCACACACATTTCCCATTGATTGTGATCATTAGCTGAAGGTACACACACCTCTGCCAGTTGGAGCTCGTTCACCTGAACCTGGAGTGACAGGAAATCGTAGGATGTCAGGAGAAGTCAACAGTAATTGTTAGTAATTCCCCCCACTAATTGCCTGAAGCTCATTAAAGAACACATTCAGCAGTTATTACCATTCAATTATATCCAATTATGAATAAATTATAGAGCAAACAGAGTTGATATAATTTGCAGGAGACTTGTATTTTCTCCCTCCTCTCTGTGTTGGATTGGCAAATTGGAAAATGGACAAGGTGGGTTTGAGGGCAGTTTGAGGGCTCAAACACATTAATGTGTCGCCCTCAGAGTGTAAAGTGGTCAAAGTGGAGCAAAGGCTAAAACAGGGATTTAACAGTCATTTAAATCCATTATTAACTGCAACTTGTACTTCCTAAAGACTGCTTCTCTCATAAACAGGTAAGTGTAACCGGGTGGTAAACTGCAGTAAAGAGGAAGTGGTAGTGGTGCGGTGAGCATGGCTGAATGTCGTGTGTGTTTGTGTACATGGGGCATCTCACAAGATGGCTGACACATCTCCTCTGCCTCTGAAGAGACCATTTTAGTGGGGATTTATTTTGTGGAATGAATTACCAAGTATAATTAAAAACCTTAATCTCCTTTTTCCCCTCAACAAAACAATTTTGTTCAAACCCAGAGAAGCAATCCAAAATTAATTTACTGCACCACTGAGTAGTATTAATGCTTTGCCAGTCGTTCTCCCCTCAGCCAGCCATCCACATCCTCATCTCTTACATGGGTTATGTGATATGAGACGTTAGGCTGTGTGTTGTAACATGGGATGTTCCCCGTGTAATCATCAGGAGCAGAACAATACACAAAGGAGGGTGGGTATTAGCACTAATAGACTGTCCTGTGGGGGAACTCAGCTATTGTCAGACAGGTTTTTTTTTCTTTGTCTTCTGTGTGTGTATTTGTGGAGCTTCAGTTTTGGAACATAAAAGAAACATGTCATGCTGCCTCACTGTGTTACTCAGACAATTAAAATGCTTTCGGCTGTAGTGTTTTCTAATTTATTATTCAGTGAATGAGTTGATCAGTCAATCACTCTATCCAAGGATCTTCTTGGTGCTTTGATTTATGCTTGCCTACACATAAAAAAGATCACGGCATGGACATAAAGACAAAATGATAATTAAATGTGTTAGCTTGTGCATCTGTGCATTATTCAGTGTGTGTGTAAGCATTTGCAAACTCACTCTCATTAAAGTCACAAATGCAAACCCACTTGTCTCTTGTTTTACATGGCAGAAGCCTGAAGGGTTTATTGTGTTTGATTATGTGTGTGTGAGTGAATGTGTGAGTTTGTGTTTGTGTGAGTTTGTTTGAGTTTGTGTTTGTGTGACTTTGTGTGTCTCTTACGTTTAAGAGACGTAAGACGTTTGAATTATCTTACAGCTGTCCTTTATTATTTATGTAATAAATCTTTTAATTTGCACTGTCAGTTATTGTTTTTAAAAACTGTGCTCACCCCTGATTTTATAAGAATATTTGTAGCCCTGTATGGAGTCCTTGGGATCATTTAACCCGAGGTGGCATTGTCAGTGCCTACATTTTTTCATCTTTCATGTATATATTGTAGTTCTTTAACCGGAGCTATTATATTTATTGGGCTTGCCTCATATGTGTGTGTATGTGTGTGTGTGTGTGTGTGTGTGGGTGTGCTAACTGTCACATCTCTTACACCTGCAGTTATGAGTTGGGGGGATTGGGCTGGTCAGCTGGAGTAACTCCTAGCTGACTAATATAGTTCATTATAGCTAATCTGCTTTATTGCAGGGAAATTAAAATAATGGGTTTGTCGTCCGTGCCACTATGATGAACAGGGCAGCCTAGCGAGAAGAATGGTAGCAAAGGAGAGAATGCGAGATCGCTCTAATCTCTGTGTGTGTGTGTGTGTGTGTGTGTGTGTGTGTGTCTGTGTGTCTGTGTCTGTGTGGTTGTATAGTGTAGCTAGGTTTTTGAAAATACCATCTTAAGGAGAAAGGAGGAAATAATGTTATCAGGTTAAAGCTCCAGTAGGCAACATTGTTTTGGTATAATTGAGTAAAACTTTTATAATATCCTCTAAGCATAATGTAAATCAAGTGGTCTGAGACAAACAATAGGTTTCTGCACCTCACCATGGCTCTGTGTTCAGCCTCTAAAGAATCAGTCGCGTGATGTGCATCAACCAATCAAAGGTCAGCTCAGACCACTGCGTTCCTATTGGCTGTTCTACTACATATGCACGTTCCCGTGCCGCCGGCAGAAGGGGAGAGCAAGCAGCAATGGCGAACAGTGCACCAGGTAAAATAGCTATTCCAACATTGGCTACAACTGCCTACATGGCTAAACCCAAAAAAAGGAAGACAGAACTCGGTTCCCCGGAGCCCCGGAGCCCCGGAGGGAGGGGAAGGGTGAGGTGGGGCAGGGCCCGGCCGGAGGGCGCGAGGGTTGGCCGTGGGAGCAGAGCCGAGGGCTCTCCGTGGAGAGCGAGAGCCGAGCCGAGGGAGTATGTGCGGGTCCGCGAGGGAGGGATGGGGAGGGCTGCTGCGCGGAGAGGGAGAGCCGAGGCTCCCAGAGAAGGAGAAATAGAACCAAGTAGGATAAAATGCTCGCGTGCTCGTCTGGTAGGAGGGGCTCAGGGCGGAGACGAACGAAACCTAACTCAGATGAGACTCGAAAATCAACCGTTTTCAGGCTTTCTACCTACTGCAGCTTTAATGCTAGTTTCTAATATCTGCCTCTTAAGGCAACCTCCAGTTATTGAACAGACAACTCCAATCAGTAACCCTGTGATGACCTGAGTGGTCTTTGCCACCATTTTCTGTACAGTTAGACCACTTAAGCCTGACAGAGGACACAGAAAACTGCACAATATATTGTGTTGGACAGTGTGACAGTAGGATTGTTTAGCACACAATGGAAGTTGATGACAAAGTGCTGCAAAAGAAGATCAATGCTGTGAGGTGTACAAGTTTTTAAAAAAAATCTGTGTCAGTGCAGTGTGTGTGTGTGTTGTGTGTGTCCCCTGGTTGTTGTGGTGGAAAAGAATAGGGGGATATGAAGTGGGAAGAGGGATCGATGAGGTATTTGTTTTGTTTAAGTAAATGATAGTGGTGTAGATTGACAACAGCACTCCATCCTGTGCCCCTAAGGATATGAAAGACAAATGGCTATCAATGGCCCATCATCCCCCTCTCTCTAGCTGTATCTCTATCTGTATCTCTGTCTCTGGGACTGGCATCCATGGTGTGCTAGGTAAGGCTGGGAGCCAGATAGGTGGTGGACTCTGATGCTATTCACTGTGTGTGTGTGTGTGTGTGTGTGTGTTTGTGTGTGTGTGCGTGCGTGTGTGTAAAAAGCCAAGACTAAGCTGACTTCAGACTAACACTGTGACAAGCCTAAATGTATTAAATTAAATAGGGTGTAACTAGGGCTGCCCCTTGAAAGTCAGACAGAATCATCAGTCGGAGACCCCTCAGTCGATTGTGATTGCTTTAAGTTGAACGGTCAGGGTTTTTTGTTTTCCTCTGTCGTCGCTTCTCTCTCTGCTTCCTACAGACAGCTTCTGCTCTCTGAAGCTGAAGCAAGTTCTTCTGTAGCTATGTGCTCACCTCATTTATGGCCTCTCTCTCCTCTTCCTCTGTTTTCTGCCACCTTTTCCTGATTGCTCTGAGCTCTTTCTGCACTTCAGTGATCTGGCGCTGCCTCTTCGAGGGACCTGCCGCTGTCTTGACAGTATCTACGGTTATCCCAAAGGTATCCTGGCACGCCTGATACACGGTCTGCACCATGATCTTGATCTTCTTGACTGCGTCCCCCTTCAGGATGCTGTCCAGGGTGGAACTGAGGTCTTCATCCAGTTGCGCCCATCTGTGATTTGCTGCTGGTGGAAGATTAAGCCGTGGTTTCTTCCTTATGTCGTCCAGACACGCTGGTTCACTCGCTCTTCTTGTGCACTGTGGTTTGCCTCCTGGCCCCTGTCCTCCACTGACTGACGAGCGATACTAATCAATCAATCAAGCAATTTTATTTATAAAGCCCAATATCACAAATCACAATTTGCTTCACAGGGCTTTACAGCATACGACATCCCTCTGTCCTTAGGACCCTTGCAGCGGATAAGGAAAAACTCCCCAAAAAACTCCTTTAACGGGGGGAAAAATGGTAGAAACCTCAGGAAGAGCAACTGAGGAGGGATCCCTCTTCCAGGACGGACAGACGTGTAATAGATGTCGTACAGAACAGATCAGTGTAATAATAACAGTAATCCGTATGACATAATGAGACAGAAAGAGAGACAGAGAGAGAGACAGAGACAGAGAGAGATGCAGGACAGACAGTAATGACAGTAGCTTACAACAACATTAATGAAAGTAATAATATTATAGTTATAATTCTGGCTATTGTGGTACAATATGTTGAAAGTATATATTAATATCTGATAGTATACATATGTGACAATAATCATATGTGTATAATAACAGTAGAAGTATGACTAATGATAACAGCAGTAGCAGGAGGCATCTGGCAGGACCACGGCAGCAGCACAACCACACACGTCACACTATCCAGGCACTGCTGCAATATGAGTTAACCTGCGAGACAGCGGAGCACAAAGGCTCCGGAGAAGAAGCCGAGTTAGTGACATGCAGTACGGCCGAGTTAGCAAGATGCAGTAACAGGACATGACAGAGAGCGAGAGAAGGAGAGAAGGAGAGAAGGTGCCCGGTGTATTATAGGAGGTCCCCCGGCAGACTAAGCCTAAGTCAGCCTAACTAGGGGCTGGTACAAGGCTAGCCTGAGCCGGCCCTAACTATAAGCTTTATCATAGAGGAAAGTCTGAGATGACTCTCTGAGACACAAGATCTTCGGTGTGTGAGTTGGTTGGGGCAGAGTGGTCAGAGCCTTGTTGGAAAACCCTTCCGCATCCTCAGCAGGTATCCCAGGGTCACAAGCGTTTCGCCCCTTAACCTGTACGCTTCACCTGGGTGGGGCAGCAAAGATTAACCTTCACCTGCAGAACGGTTCCACCTATGGTCTCTTGTCAGCCACAGCCACCTTCAGCTTTCCTCAGCTGCTGAGGCAATCTCCCCTATGGCTCTCCTCAGATGCTTGGGTTTCGTGCCAATCTTCTGGAGGAAGAAGCACGCTGATGTTGCCGGGAATCCTTCTTCAGCTCATGGGCTCATGGGCAGCCCACGGGTTCTCAGAGCCTGCGCCGAACAGCTCTGTGGAGTGCTTCATTGTGTCTTCAAAATGAGCCTGAGCCTCCAGAGGGTCCTTGTGATATGGAAGACGTCCTGCCTCATTCCAGTGCCAAAGACGCCGCAGCCCAGCGGTCTCTCGGACTACCGACCGGTGGCACTGACGTCACATATCATGAAGACCCTGGAGAGACTCGTCCTGGAGCAGCTCAGGCCTATGGTCAGGCCACACCTGGATCCCCTCCAGTTCGCCTACCAGCCCCAGATTGGAGTTGAGAATGCCCTCATTTACTTGCTGAACCGCGTCTATGCCCACCTGGACAAGCCGGAGAGCACTGTGAGGGTCACGTTCTTTGACTTCTCCAGTGCTTTCAATACCATCAGGCCTGCTCTACTGGGTGACAAGCTGACGGCGATGCTGGTGGATCCCCCCCTTGTGTCCTGGATTGTGGATTACCTCACTGGCCGACCACAGTACGTGCGTTTGCGGCACTGTGTGTCAGATACAGTGGTCAGCAACACCCGACCCCACAAGGGACTGTCCTCTCTCCTTTCCTCTTCACCCTTTACACCACAGACTTCAGCTACCAGACAGAGTCTTGCCATCTTCAGAAGTTTTCTGATGACTCTGCTGTCATTGGATGTATCAGCAAGGGTGAGGAGGCTGAATACAGGGCTGTGGTGGATAACTTCGTCTCATGGTGTGAGCTGAACCACCTGCAGCTCAACACAACAAAGACAAAAGAGCTGGTGGTGGATCTGAGGAGAACTAACCCTAACCCTAAAGAGTAGTGCGCATGCGCCACGGTGTATGCAGCCTGTTCCAGTCGCTCCTGCTTACTTTAACTTTGTTTTCAACTAAACAATTTCCCCCCGGGGATTAATAAAGTATTCTGAATCTGAATCTGAATCTGAACGAGGACACCAGTGACCCCAGTTTCCATCCTGGGGCATAACGTGGACATCGTAGAACACTACAAGTATCTGGGTGTGTTCATTCACAATAAACTGGACTGGACTAAGAACACTAAAGTCCTTTACAAGAAGGGACAGAGCCGCCTCTATTTTCTGAGGAGGCTCCGCTCCTTTAACATCTGCCGGACTATGCTGAGGATGTTTTATGAGTCTGTGGTGGCCAGTGCTATTCTGTTTGCTGTGGTGTGCTGGGGCAGCAGACTGAGAGTAGCCGATGCCAACAGACTCAACAAGCTGATCAGAAAGGCCAGTGACGTTGTGGGGGTGGAGCTGGACCCTTTGACAGCAGTGTCAGACAGGAGGTTGCTGTCGAAGGTGCGGGCGATACTTCAGCATGGCTCTCACCCTCTCCACAACGCTCTGGTCGAACAGAGGAGCACCTTCAGCCAGAGACTGATTGCTCCTAAATGCACCACTGAGCGCCACAGGAAGTCATTCTTACCTGTGGCCATTAAACTGTACAACTCCTCCCTCTGATGATCGGAGTCATTTGGCTATTTATAAAAACAAACAATATAACTACTCATTCTCATTTCATTTATAACGCTACAACCATTTCATTGTATATTGTATATATTTCAGATTGTCTACTTTAATATTTTATCTTATTTTATTTATTTTAATGTCTACTTTAATATTTTATTTTAATGTCTACTTTAATATTTTATTTTATTTTATTTATTTCATTGTCTATTTTAGTATTTTATTTATATCTTCATCTTTATCTCTTGTTTCCATTCATGCTGTATTTCTATTTCTACTTTGCACGGAGCATTGGGAACAAAAACAATTTCCCCCCGGGGATTAATAAAGTATTCTGAATCTGAATCTGAATCTGAATCTGAAACAGCAAGCCTGTCCTCCCATGGCACTGTAAGCTTGGCTACCACTACGGTTTTAGAGCTCAAAGGCGGGCGGAGCAAGGTAACTGCCACCTCCTCTGGGAAAACAAGCTTTCTTTTTATGTTGACTTGCATCTCCCAGTCTGATGCTCGATGCAAGATGGAGGGTGAGATTTTGATTGAAGTTTCCTCCAGGATTTTCTCTTCTTCCCTGAGGAAACTGATGGGTCTTGGTGGTCTTCTTTGCCCCAGATCTTAAGTTTAGACTATTTCTCAAGATACTTTGAAGTGGCCAAACTAACATCCACAACGTCAGAAGCTGTGATCGAGCACTTCAAGTCTATCTTTGCACGTCATGGGATACCAGAGGAGGTGTGCTCGGACAATGGACCACAGTTTGCATCCGAGCCCTTCAGACAGTTTGCGCGGGATTGGAGCTTCAGACATGTGACATCCAGTCCTCATTTCCCACAGAGCAACGGGGAGGCTGAGAGAGCGGTGAGAACAATTAAGCGCCTTCTCAAAAAATCCACCGATCCATACCCTGCGTTGTTATTTGAGGTGTTATTGTGTTGACAGTAACATACACTAAAAATGTTAATACTTACTTGACCACTTATATTCAATTGTTTACATCAGCCAGTGCTGAAAAGTATGTTGTTTACATAAAGAAAGTATATTGTTTGCCAAAGAACGCATATGATGGCTAAGCGAAATAGCAACAGTTAGAGGAAGCCATTAATGTTACTAAGGGTTAATACGCTATAAGTATTAATATTGTTCCTGACTGTACTCTTAGCTTGTAGCTACAGTTTCTAAATGCTCACCGTTTTGTGCATGCATCTCCCTGGGAAGGACTTTTACTCCGAAAGGGGGATGTAGTATTAGGGGACACGTCGAGGAACCTTGTGTGAGTTGTATTATGTTGCACAGGGGAGCTGAATAAAGGAGGCACCTGAACTGTCCTGAACCGTCTGTCGTATATACTAGTGTTATGACTCCATATATTACTCCAGTATACATGAGAGTAACAAGACACAAGTAACAAGATTACATACATACAAATCAAAAGTGCCCAACTGAAGCACTGTTCCATATAAAAAAATAAAAAAATATTTGTCCCTAAAAACAATTAATAATCAGGATCTAAATATATAGATCAAAATAATCACGATTATTATTTTGTCCATAATACTGCAGCCCTGACTTGAAGTGAATGTTGACGCAAAGCAGGAGGAGGAGTACTGTGAAATCCACTTGGAAGTGAGGGAATAGAATGCACATACCACTAGGAGGAGCTATTTATCTATGTATCATCAAGCGTGCAGGGGAGACCCCCCCCCCCCCCCCCCCCACACACACACACACAGTTTATTAGAATCTCATAATATTTAGTCTGTCACATGTTGTGTTCTTTTTTCATTTCAAAAGACCCACATGAAAATCTAAAATATGTAGTCAAATTAATTCTAAATTACACTGTGGCTAATCATAATCTAATCTCTATTATGTTTCAATCTTACAGCAGAAGTGGTTCAGTCCTTTGCACAAACCTATTAGTAATTCACAAAGATTGGCTGTTGCTATTGTTGTTGCAATCTTTTGCTTACTTTAAAGGAACATTTTTTGTAATCCATCAGTCTGTATCAGTGGTTCTCAGCCTTTTTTCCCTAAGGGACCCTTTTTTTCTATCATTGAGTAAACCTACAACTCCTGACTAAGTGACATATCTCATGGACATTTCATATTTAATATTCAATGCATAACAAAAACAACAATAAAAACAGTACAGACCAACTGATAGACTGCACAGTTCCCTCAATTAGTGAGCGTAGTAACTGCAGGAACTTTGTTTAAAACAATGATTTGAATGAATTTTCAGCCGATTACTTCCTGTAAATAAGCCATCAAAAATAGGTATTCCTGATGGTTTTAGGAACTTTTGATATGATTTTCTGTTGGTATTGTTTTCTTTTAAATTAATTTGTAACAATCATACTTAACTAATGGACATCTTTTTTTGACAAATTCAGTGTTTTCTTTCTTTCTTTCTTTCTTTCTTTCTTTCTTTCTTTCTTTCTTTCTTTCTTTCTTTCTTTTTGTAAAACAGCCAGTGGCAATCTATAGCAAAATATGTTATAAAGTGTATGCCTACTCTCCATTAAAC
The DNA here is from genome assembly GCF_006386435.1 of Epinephelus moara. NCBI lineage: Eukaryota > Metazoa > Chordata > Actinopteri > Perciformes > Serranidae > Epinephelus > Epinephelus moara. The sequence goes on along the minus strand of NC_065518.1, from coordinate 36,437,623 downwards.
TATAAAAAACTATACAATTAAATGTATAATCCCTTATTTCTGTTGGTATTCTATATATATGTATATATGCTATGATTATTTCTGGGCAAAGTGTATGCTGGTGTTATCCAGTGTCAAGTTTCTATTTGATCATGTGATAATAAGATTATATGGTAGCTAGTTAAGGCACATATCTAATAACTAGCTTGCTTGAGGGCCCGTCATAATAGCCTGCACTGGGGCCCATTCTAAGTACCTTATGCTACTGGTTTTAACTATGTGCTTTTCTGAAACAGGACGAGGCTATTTAGCAGAGCGTGAAGGCTCTGTGAATATGACTTGTGCTCACGTCTTTACCATACCCTCATACTGCAAGATTTCTTAATGTGGTTTTTCTCCACAGAAATGAGTGAAATGCTGTGATATAGATCAACTGTAAATGGACCCCCTGTGAAGCTTTTGCGCCCCCAGGTTGGGAACCAGTGCTCTGTTTCATGTGTGCTTAAATAGACTCCTGCAGAACATGCATGAAACCACTTTAACTGCATTAACAGGAGAGTTACTGGGGAAAGAAATGTTTATTAATAGTAATCATGATAGTAATAACTGTCATAATAATAATAATGTGATGATAATGTAACAGTAATGTAATAAATAGTATTGTTTCTTTGAAGCACATTGGGAGCATACAGAAACAAAAACCAGGAAAACAAATACCCAGAACGGTGTGTATATATATATATATATATATGTGTGTGTATATATATATATGTATATGTATATGTTATATATATA
>NC_065518.1:36420454-36436740 GCF_006386435.1 Epinephelus moara | reverse complement strand
TATATATATATATATATATATATATATATATATATATATATATATACCTGTACCATGTCCCTTGGATACTGTTTGCTGAGAAAAAGAGAAAACATAATGATTAATTAATGACTAATGTCTTGATTGCACAGGTTAAGTGAAGCCACAGCCACACATGAAGAGTGTCTTTGTTGTTCTAATATACGGTAATACAAGGTTTTTCTATTGACAGAGAGATCTGTACATAAGGAATACAAAAGCACATGGAAGCCTCAAAGAGATAAAACAGACCAAAAACAGACAGACATACAAACAGAATGGACGGAAACTCATTGTTTTCTTTCTATTTTAGTCACTGCTAAAGTCATCAATCAAACCTTTGTGCTTTGGGGATCTGCATAGGACAAAGAGGCTGTTGGGGTTTGGGAAGTGACATGGATGTATAAAGGCAACAGTATACTTATAGCAAAAGTCAGAATTGCTGGAATAGAAACATCGGGGGGCACGATACCACATGGAAATTATAGTTATTTCACAACAGCTTTGTTTTGTACAATTATTTACATCCACACCAGTGGGGGCACATTTAAGAGTGAACTGTGATCTAAGGAAAACAGAAACTGTCCTCACTAGAGGGATTAAAAAAACAACAACACATATTTATCTTTTTCTTTGAAGCGATCGCTTGCAGTACTACAAATGCTGCTGTTCCTTTCAGTAGATTGTAATAAGGCAGAAGTAATGTGATGTTGTTATCCCTGCTGTAGAGACAGTCAAACAAAGAAGGTCAGGGTAAATGTCCTGTTTCCCATCCTTTAACCGTGAAGGTGATATTTCCCTAACCTCAACCATTTAGTCGTAACTGCCTAAAGCAGACAAGAAAGGTAGCAGAACAGAAAATATTCCTGAGTTTTTCAGTAGGGGAGAGTTGCCTTAAACGTAATGTGTTACAACTGTGCCATGCATGTTTTCTCTTGCTATGTTAATGTCATCACGATGGCATCATGTCAGCATGTGGCCAGTACAGTAGTAAACGTCTTTATGAGAAATGGCAGCTGATTTAGCACAAACTAAGTAAACATAAGGACCCAGTAGTATTTTTTGATAATAAATTTATATGATGTGGAACTAAACTCCACATGGTTGTCAGCGTGTACCTGTTTTTTGTCAGCATTGTTCTCACGTCATGCATGCTAGTTGTGATCTGTAATTAACGCCAAAGTGTGGGTGCAACCATTTTTAACATGTGTTACATTTGTAACTAATTTGCTAGCACAGCTTGATCACTTAACTTGTATGTACAGTATATATTATAGTATATATATGTAGAACTTGTATGTTGGTTGTTTGTCAATAAAACTTGCAGATACAAATGGGCTGTGTGCCTATAGCATAGACTGTGAAGCTTAGTGACTCGGAGTGTTGCTCTGTTGACCCTCTGAGAGAGGAACAGTATTTTTACTTCCATCAATCAGATTGGCTAACTATATAGATGCAACAAATGTACTGACCAACGAAGAAGAACACAATTGCGCCAGCGGCTACAGCTGTTTTAAAGAAGCATTTCATTGCTGGAAAGATGGCCTTTTAATAAAACTAGACTGTCTCTGCAGTAGAAAGATGCAAATAATTTTCATGAAAACAGAAAACAAAAAAAGGATGCTTTTGCTCAAGAGCAGGGGTGGCCAACCCACGGCTTGCGAGCCACATGCGGCTCTTTGCCTATCAGTGTGCAGCTCTTCGATCCATTAATTAAAACCATCGGCGTGCAGCCCTTCCATCCTTCATAAAAAATCAATTCATTGTTACGAGTGCGTATAGCCCTTTAAGAAATGTAACAGGCGTAAGTGGAGCGAGTGTGAGAGATAGGAGAGCGCATGGGCAGGTGAGAGGGCGTGGAGTTTGGGAGGAATGCAGGACGACAGCGCGGTGGTGATATTGCACAACAAAAATGGCAGGGAAGAAATGCGTGGCTAAGCGAAAGTATGAAGATGAACAAAGGACATTTTTAGCAGAGTGGGAGAGTGATTTTGTGTGAGGAGAGAGTATGAGAGAGGGAGAGACTGTGTGGAGAGAGTATGAGAGAGGGAGAGACTGTGTGGATGTGTGTGGAGAGAGTATGAGAGAGGGAGAGACTGTGTGGATGTGTGTGCAGAGAGTATGAGAGAGGGAGAGACTGGGTGTGGAGGGGGGGGTGGAGAAAGACAGTATGAGACGGAGAGACTGTGTTTGTGTGTATCTCTATTCATGGTTCTTCATTTGTGTGTGAGATAAATCTGGCTTTGAAAATTGGAAATGTATGGATTTTGATTTTATGTCATTTCGTGTTTGTGTGAGAGAGGGAGTGTGTTTGTAAGCACACATGTGTATGATGTGGCTCTTTGTAGTACCACGGTAATTTTTTTGGGTCTTGGTCTCTGACTGGTTGGCCACCCCTGCTCAAGAGGGAGAAAACCTCCAAGTACCAGAATGCTCTGCACCACATCAGGCTGATAAACGCTGTCTGCTAGTGGGTGACATAATGCGAACTCGTCTGTTTGAAAAAATATGATGGCTAGCTGGAAAGAAACGATATTGTATTGCAGTTTAAGAGTAAGCGTCAACATGTTTATGAAAACATTTAAGGCAAAAAATATGCAAGTCAGAAACAGAATCTTGGTTTATATTTGATTAGCTTTACTTAGTTTTAGCACTTGATCTTAGGTTTTGGTTTTTGGACTTGTTTTCACTGTGCAGGAAGCAGTTTGGTGCCCACTTCCTGTTCGCAAACTCTTGCTATTACAGCTAAACAGGTCAATAAACATGTTTCTGAAAACATTTTAGGCAAGAAATATGCAGTGCAGTAACATGATCCTGATATATTCAATCACACTGCCTAGTTTAACCATTTGATTGAATTTTGGTTTGAGTTTGAGAGACAGAGAAAATGGGGCAGGGGTCTGTCTCTTGATTTGCTTCTATACTCTTTGTGTCTGCAGTGACCGCAGAGGTAGCAGGCAATATGAAAATACAGAAGTACAGCCTTTGAGCAACAGCCTGGTAGAACGAGCGATACTGAATGATGCAGAACATGTCATCTGGTGAAGTTTCACCATGGGGGGTGCAGGGATACTAGGTACTGGTTAGATGGAGGGAAGTTTACCACAGTTTATTTGCACAAATTACCCACATTGTTTTCAACAAAGCTGGTTGAAAATCAGCAAAGAATCCCTTTAATAATATCACTGTGTTTTATATATCATCTGATCACATTGTTGGTATGAAATTAACATAGAAACAGTTGCACCTACCATATGGCAAACCAAATACTGACAATGGTGACTCAAAATAAAATCACAATTTAATCTTTACTAGAACAATTAAATCATAACCCCCCAACCATGATCAACTTTTTTTTTTTTTTTTTACAAAAACAGAAATTTGTTACACCAAGCAGGACCATCACTTCGGTTTCTGGAATAGATTTTATGGTTGTGAGGTAACATGGAAATCATTTGTATGTGCCCTGTAGTTTGAGCAAACCTGCCAAATGTTGTCTCTGCAGAAAGTATACTGTGGCCTTCATGGTGGAGGTCAGCGGGTTACTGGGGGAGGTAGGTGTGGTTTTGGCTCATGGATTGTAGTTGGACTCTACCTGGGCTACACTGATGAGGGGTTGGGGATGGGAGCGAGGTCTGGTTTCCAGGAGGTTTCAGAGAATAATAGCTGCTTTAGGGCTTGCATTTGAGGTACACACAATATAAAGGAACAGGGAAAGTTTTGCAGAAGACCCACATTGATTTTGGTAGGAAGCTCAAGGATTTCTTGTGAAGTGTGTAGAACAGGTGAAAAGGGTTTTGGCATTGCTATGGTATGGGTACCTAAAGGCAGGGTGTTAAGGAGGGTACAGGGAAGGAAGGCCTACAGGATCAAGGTATAGGAGGACATGCTAGCTTGAACAGAAGAGTTTTCTTAGGGTTACAGTTATCAGCCATAGAGAATACCAGAGCTAGAACGAAAGCTGCTTCACACTTTTTGTTTTTTTTAATCTCTCCAACCAGTAATGGATGGACAGCATTTACAGTACATGTAAACAGGACAAAAGTCTTTAACCAACAACAGAAATAACAGAAAACTTAAGAATCAGAAGAACACGGCAGAGATCAGTGCTTACCTGGATCTCTGCTAAGATTGACATCGTTAGTTGTTTTTCTTTCTTTTTTGTTGTTGTTTGTTTTCTGTTAAAGTCCCAGTCCCTGTCTTTATGTCTTTTGCAGTCCTTCTCAGTGGCTTTGTCACATTGCAGGACAGTCATCCCAGTTTAACAGCTCAGCAGTGGAGTGCTAAGGGATGGTGGTAAACAGGTCCACTGGACACACACACACATTTAGTCTCAGTCTTTGAAGTAGCTTTGAGACATCCATTCAGAAGAGGCTCATGTACTGTATGAGCCCACCATCCGGTCCACTGTTCCACATGCACTTTGAATGACTGAGACAGAAATAAATGGAGGTATCACTGGATCCTTTCACACAGAAAAACAATCTGAGTCTTTGCTCATTTGGAAAGCTGAACTGGACAAGGACAAAAAGTGGAAGAGGGGGAGGAGGCGGAGGGACACTCTCCCTGTGAATTATGTTTGCTAAATTCATGGCAGGTACTCCCTGCCCTCTGCTTCATATCACCAAGGCCTCCAGAATGTCTTTCGCCAACCCAGGAAGACCTCTCATCATTCCACATTCACCATTACACATTGTGCTCTACAGGAGTTGGACAAAATAATAGAAACGCAGAATAAATAAGCTTCTTCAATATCAGAACAACTGAATCACAACTGTAAGGGCAGCAATACAGATCATTGAAACATATTGTATGGATATGTTTTTAAATAACCTATAATACATCAAGAATGAAAAAGCTTTATTGGTTAAAAAAACAAAAACAAAGCTGTCTTTAAGGCCGGCATTTACACAGCCATGTGCTGCTTTCATTCAGCTACACCGAGCTACATTCATTTTTTTGTAGCTGAATCACTGCTTTCCTTGACCAAACAAACCCAGAGATGAGAACAATGTTTTATACTAGACATGTAAGTCAATTATTTCATTAATCGTGATACTGACTGGGGTCAGAACAGCTCATGTCACACCTTAAGCCCAGTTCAGACCACAAATTTGCGACGAGACAAGTTGAAACAGGCAACTACCTGCAATGTGCCGTTCTGCAATGTTGTAAAATCTGCCAGTTCACACCAATGCAACTAGATAAGACAGTGTATCATCTCTATGCAACAACTTTCTGTACTTCTGTTCTGATTATTTCTGAATATGATTAATATATTTCTTAAAATATGAATGAGGATAGTGATAGTGAGATACTGGCTACAGTTGCATTTGTAGTAGTGATGAAACTGTGAAAAACAGAAACAAAACGAACATCAGATGGACTGTATTTAAAATCAGTACTCCACAATAATATAAATAAGCAGCACCAATGAATCAATCAATGAGAATGTGTGTGTGTGGGCGGGGAATAAGCACCTATAGCGAGCAGCAGCGACCCACTGTCCGACAACAGCACACTGTGAGGACGGAAATAGAGGGCTTGGCGGGGACAGAGCACCTGCCGCAGCAAGCAAACACGCTGTCTGCGGTCATTTTGACTTGACCACTGGACTTTACTACAATCCGATTGGCTGTTGAAACAGGTGACGTGCTTTATGTTCTAAAACCAGCCGCCGGCGATTTGACCAGTTGAGTTGTAGGTCACACCATCAGCAGGCTTGGGTCGAGCTCAGACTGTCCAGTTCACACTGCTGCAACTTTTCTCTGCAACGTTTTAAAGTGGTTTAGTCTCATTGTGAATCTTTGGTCTGAACTGGGCTTTACATGGTCTATGTCAAATACACTAAGGGCTGATAGAATTTGATATTTATTCACTGAAGTGATGAAATTTTAAAAACAAATATGTTTTTCCTGTTTGTATTTATGTGTTTTTATGTCATACTTGATAATAATAATAGTAGTAGTAGTTTGAATTCTGGTAACTTTAAGTAACTTTGGTATTGTTCAACCTGGACCCTATCTCTCCATGTTTTTGTGTCTAATGGGAGGACAATTTTTTGAAATTGGCCCAGCATTGAGTAGGCCGCTGCAGCTAACAGCTGTGGAACAGGCTGCAATGTAACTACTTGGGGCATTTGTGCACCACCAATTTAGGAACACTAGAAGTGCTTGTTAATGCTACTAATCAGATTGTTACTCTAGTGTCTGACAGCTTATGGGAAGACTCCCTATCGAGATCAACCTTTTCTTAAAAAGTAAGAACCCTTTTTTAAAACCAGAAACAGCCCTAAAATCTTCTTCTTTGCCACCCCACCAGACTACATTTTAATAAACAGTAATTTTAGCGAGTAAAGAGCTATCATATTTTCACATCTAAAGTGGGATTTACACTTCTGAGTGAAATTGAGGCCAACCTATAGCTTAGCGTAGATGCATACCCTACACAGTAGCCTGATGTACAAAATAGCATTTTAAGTACCGTGTGTGATTTATCCTGACTTCATATGAGTAGAGGAAATCCCCGCTAGCCACTAGGCTAATTTATGCAATGTAAAATGTCAAAAGCTTGTGCTTATAACGTTTGTATGTTGTATTTTCTTGTAGTCTCTATTACGCCATGTTTAATGTGTGTTTTGGGTGTGTTTTGAATCCGTCAAACTTTACAGCACTTCACAGATACCACACCGTCAACTTGTGTTTTGGAGGTGTAACTGCAGAGTGACACAGACACACCACTGAACAAGTAATAATGCTCACTATGGCATAGGCCACTTGCGTAGGCTACGCTCTGCATAGAGCTAAAGCATAAGTATAAATCCACCTTAACTGGGTGAATTAAGGGTTTATTTCAACCAAACCAGAGTTGGTGATTGTGATTGTGAGTTTTATTTCTTTATCTTTTTCTATTTCTTTTTCTTTAATTTCTCTGAATGACTGTGTTTTTGGATGGTAAAATTATTTAAAGAAGTCTGATGGCTTCAGCAATTTTGGGGGCTTTTTATGGTCAAACCAAAAGCATCTTATTATTTATCAAAGTGGTATTTCTTGGTATGAATCCTTTCCATAAGTTGTCAGACACTTAGAATAACAATTTGAGAATGTCAGTGGCAACAAGCATTTTTTGGTGGACATAAATTTGACAAAAAAAAAAGTGGTTACAATGCAGCCTGTTGCAGCGGTCTTCCAAATACTGGACCAGTTTCAAAAATTGTTGTTCCCATCAGTTAGACACACAAACACACGGAAATAGAGTCCAGGTTGAAAAATACTGAAGCTACACTTTAAGATAGTAGTTTGTATAAGGACTATAAACAGTTGTTCCTTTAGGATGTGACTTCTTCATCAGTTTCTATTATTTTGTCTACCCCATGAACCTTAGAAGAGACTGTACCCCCTCCCTCCCACACCCTCTTTTTTTCCTCCTCCTCCTCCTCCTCCTCCTCCTCCTCACCTCCACATAGCACTCATATAAGATTCAAGGGAGAAAGACAGAGGGAGAGGGAACAGAAAAGCAGAAAAAAAACTGGGAGAAAGATCTCTATCTAAAAAAAAAAAGTATTTTTTATCTTTCCCTCTCACACAGGGCAGGCTGCTTCCTGCCTCCCTGTTCCTATCAATTTTGAAAGGCCTGGCTGAGAGAAATTCTGACCGATCCTGCAATGATTACACATTTCTGTATCTCCCAATGATGTCCCACTGAGTACAGGGTACTGCTGTTCCTTTTAAATGCTTTCTTCAGCCCCCCCTCCTCCCACTTTTTCTTCTTTCTTTTTTTGGGCCATGACATTAAAGTCTATCTGGGTCAGCAGAAGAGGAAGTCCAGCATATTATGAGAAACATTTTCCTATATAATTTACATGTGTATATAATTTACAGAATACTGTATGTTTTAAGTATATATAAAACAACAACATCTACCTAAAAAGTTTAAGAGTTTTTAAAGATACATTCAGTAGCTGAACTGAAGGGAAAGAAAATTAATGTTAACAGAATTCAACATCACACAAGTAGAAACCTCATCATACATCGACAGTGCATTGAATTCTGCATGAAAATTGAAAATCAAAGGCAAACTTATGTCCAAGAGTTGCAGATCACAAATAGATATATCTATATTCATATATAAATGTTTTTCTCCTTACTGGTAATACAATAAATACAACATTAGTAAATGGCTACAACTGACTCTTCGACCATGCCTGACAGCATGTTATTAGTACAACGTTTAAATATAGAAGGATGTCACTAAAGTAGAGATCCATATAAATAGAAAGATTTAAAGAGACTCTTAATAAAACATTGTTTGTTTGTGACACTTTTTTGACTTCATATAGGGCTTTACCCCCTCCCCCTCTCATCCCACCATTGGCGCTGGAAGCCAAGGGCTTTGTTCAAGGATGGAAAGGAGACTTTCCTACGATGCTTCAAAGTTGACAGCTTCCATGTTTTAATCTGTACCCTCCCTCTGACTTCCTGTTCCACCCGCCCTTACCCTTCCCTTTCCAACCGAACACGATGTAGAAAAGCAGTTCACTACACAGCACAGCCACCTCAAACCACAACACCACAATGACATGTTTGGTAGTGATGTCAGGGGCAGCCAGGCCTCCAGCAGACATGACCTACTACTGACGTTTCAGTTCTTGCTTACCCCTTTACCACCAAAATAGCTCTGGTTCTTAACCCAATTCTGTTCAAGGCTCTTGGGACCTCAGTGCTGTCTTGCAAATCACCCTGTGTTTCCACCAGTTCTGAGTGGAGCTATTGTCATCAAGGATGCGTCATCAACGGAGGGCTTTGCACAATGCACAACAGAAGTAAACAACAGTAGCAAAGTGGCGCATCACACCAATTACCTGTGAGCTTTTGTTCTGTTAGTACAGAAATGTGTTTTTATCAAAAAAAAACAAGCATGAACCAACCATTAATGACACCACTGCATGTTTTTTTTCCCCGGACAATTTCTCATTTGACTTCTCAATTGTTACCTTCACCATCCTCTCTTTCCAACTATTAGAATATGACACACCCACTGATGTCATCACGGTTCGCACTTTAGGTAAGGAAAACCTGCTATTTTTTGGTTCCAACTTTTCAGGTTCTGAATCACTTCCACTTTAGTTGAAATGCTCCGCTTCAGAACCGGAACACAACCGGTTCCATGTTGGTGGAAGGGGTAACTGTGGACTTCAGCTGAGCTCGTGCATTCTTCAAATAATCATTTCGACCTTCTCTTATCTCCATTTGCACAAAAAAAGGTAGGGATAGCCTCATCACTTTTGTTTTTTTGGAATCTACAAAATGCAGGCTGCTTGACAAAACTAGCCAAAGTAACAGCTACACTACTGCAGTCCATTAGTGGAAGACAGGCTCAAAAAGCATTTTATTTTCTGAAGACTACTCCATATATTTCCATAACAATCACATAGTGACATGTCTGCAGGACCAGCTCCCCCCTTTCACCCCTCAACGCACAAACACACACACACACACACACACACACACACCAAGTCTCACCCCTGCCCCCTTAAAGCAGAGGGTGAGGGGTGTGGTAGGAGATAATCAGAAGAGAGGGGGGAAGCTGGCTTCTCCTCACCTACCTCGTCTAAACTCAAAAGACACATGACATTTTCCCCCAAGTTCTTCTTCTTCTTTTTTTTTTTGAAACATACTTAATGTATTACATACACATAATATAGAATATGTATATACGTACATTAGTGTTTGCTCTTTTTGGAAATCATAAACTTAAAAAAGTTTACAAAAATAAAATGTTTTATGGTGACTTCTCTAATTGGTCTCTCCCACTCAGCAAGGCTTGTTTTTCCAGGGGTCGGAGCCCCCACCACTACAGGCTCAATGGTTCAGGCCCCAGCCTCAGAGCATCCTCCGTCCATCCTGTCAGATTCCTTTCATTCTTGATAGAAGAGCTCCTTTACAAATCACGTCTTTTTGTTTTAGTTGATCTTTTTTAAGTATCCTTCAGTGTCTGTGTTGTTCTTCTCTTTTTTTAGTTGATGTCCATCTGTACTCATCCCTCTAGTCTTTCTTTTGTTTACTAAAAAAGAAAGAACAGGCAAGTCAGCGTAAATAAGATGTCTGTCTACTTTGTGAATTAGCTTTTATATATGTTAATAAATATTAAAAAAAATACTATTTACTCTCCTATAGATGGCTAAAAATCAGTGTAAGAGTTACTATATACACTGTTTAACATTATGTCATCAAAACAACTGTACCATCATTATACATCAGATTTAGTATACACTGAATAGTTTCAATCACTGAACAATAACGATACATTTATGTTGGAGGAATCAGATGAAACAATGTGAAACAATATCATAGATCATCGATCACAACAAGATGACGCAGTACATACAGTATGTAAAACAAGTTCAGTAACGGCAATATGTACAGCTTTAATCAGCTTGAAGTCATGTTTTACCCCCTTCAACAGTCTGCAACAGGGTTTGACACAGGAGTTTAAGCTGATTTGTCAATTTGTTAAGAATGAGATTTTGTTTCATCGGTGTGGGCCACCTCCTCAGTGTAATTATATATTAATTCAGAAAAAAACAAATAAAACAGATTTCTTTTTAAATAATTGCTGTTCTTGGTTTGTTTTTAAAAGTAATCCTACTAGTAACCTGGGTTAAGTATAGTGGTACTTTATTCCAATTTGACATGGCTCTGTACATTACAGTTTTCTTTAAAGCACTGGTCATGGGTAAGGGTAGCATAAAGCTTAAAAAAAAAAAAAAAATTACAAATTAACTTGCTCAGAAGAATAAACACTAAAATAATATATGATATTGTAAAATAATATTAAAATGTACAAATTAACCTTCTAATTGAACTACGAATGCACCGATTTTGAAATTCTGGGCTGATATTGATACCAATGTTTAAAATAACAATTTGGCCAATAGTCAATTTTGTTGTTGTAATTTATTCTTCTTTTGTGCCAGGGAAACAGAAATCTACACTATAAAGAATAAATGAACAGTCTTAAAGTTGTTCAGTCCTTCATTACACTACCTTTGAATGAGCACAAATTCAATCATACACATTTATAAAACAACCTATAACATAACCTTCTTTCACATGAAAAAACATCTTTGAAAAAAATTAAGCAAAAAGCATTTTTACTATATACGATACATCATAATTCCCTCTCTAATATCTATTTTATAGTGCTGTGAAGAAATCAACAAATTTCTCCTTCAAACAGGCCATGGCTATATCTGCAGCAGAGACATAATAACCTAATCAGCTCAATGTGAAAGAGATGTGAGATATTAATGATACTCGTAAGTGCTAATATCGTAGGCAACTGGACTTGCTTGTGTTTCTTGAAGATGTTTCACCTCTCATCCAAGAAGCTTCTTCAGTTCTAAATGACTGGTATGAAGTTGCAGGCTATAAACCCTGTGTGGGTGGCAGTGTTGTGCTAGTTACTGAAAAATAGGAACTAGTTACCGTTACTAGTTACTTAATTAAAAAGTAACTCAGTTAGTAACTCAGTTACTTAAACCAAAAAGTAATGCATTACTGAGAAAAGTAACGTTTTAGTTACCCCCCGTTACTAGTTACTAGTTACTTCATTAAAAAGTAACTTAGTTAGTAACGCAGTTACTTAAACCAAAAAGTAATGTGTTACTGGGAAAAGTAACGTTTTAGTCCCCCCCCCCCCCCCCAAAAAAAAAGGAGAAGCTCGACTTAGGACTCGCGTCTTGGCTCGCCATCACGCCATGACCTTGACGCACACGCTCTAGTGTCATCTATACCCTGAGTACGTCCTGGCTGTAGATGACTGAGTGGGGACGGTAGAAGGCGCTAGGTGCTTTTCTTTTTTGCAGTGTAGTTTTTCCAAGCCACAAAGAAGACAACGTTGCAAAGACGGATCACGTTTTGGGAAACTCAGCCCTGCAGCCCAAAACATTTCCTAACTGTATTGGCTCATAGCTACATCGCCTACGTGACGGCGGGTGGAGTTTAACCAAGGGACTGTCAGACTAGCCTACAACTTGACAAAACAATTGAACGGTATAGGAAACATGCAACCGTCTTCTACAGTGGAGTCACTCGCTCTCAGGCAGCTAAACGTTTTACAACTACGGTATTTGGATACAAATAGAGAAAGTGAGCTAAAGAGAACATTTGAAGACCTACATGATGATGTGGAGTCTGTCACCAGGGCTGCCCCTGAAATTTTATTTGGAGGCCCCCATCCCAAATGTATCATAGGTACAAAATGACCGTACAACAACTTGCCATTTAACTTGACAACCTTTATTGGCAATAACAAATGAACTGTAGAAACAGTAGTTTCATGGGTGCAGATCCCGGGGGGATGGGGGGGGACATGTCCCCCCCAAATTCTGAAAAACACAAATTGTCCCCCCCAATTCTAAATAGCTTAAATGATTGAAATTGAACAAATGTAGACAGTAGTCCTATATACTGGGAGAAAGGGAAGATGATGAGGAGAAATGGGAATCTGTGAGAGGCGAGAGATGAGAACGTGAGTGGACATAACATACCTGAGACCCTGAAACTAGAAGTAGCGTTAACTAACAGCGAAGCAGTGAAAAGAAGGGTGATGGCTGGTTCCATGTACTACTGGCTGTTTAAGAGAAATAAACAGTAAAGGTAAGCATATGATTCTCTTTGTAGTGCTTTTTGAATGACTTGGTGATGGTGATGAGCCTCTATGAAATCGTGAAATATGCTGGCAATCTCAAGCGCTCTGTGGGCATGATTTGCACGTGTGCAATTAAAAAAAAATCACAACTGATTGTGTCCCCCCCAAACTTGTCATCAGATCTGCACCCATGAGTAGTTTGGCTGTATGAGTCAAATAAAATAAAAAATTCAACCTGAAATAAATAAATAAATATTAAATAAAAATAACTTCAAACTGAAATAAATAAATAAATGAACAAATCTGAGTCACAAATAGCCATCAATTACTCATCAAAAGAAAGTAACTTCCACCACCTCAATCCCCCACCCCTGATTAAACACTAAAAATAAAATAAAAGAGGGAGACAGGTTTTTCCTATTTAATCTTATTTTGTTATATTTCTCCCTCTCCCCTCTCTGGAGGCTTCCAATCTCCCTCAGCCCTCCGCCTCTCCCACCTTAATTAAACACTGAAAACAGAAATAAAATACAGAGACATTTTTTTCTATTTTCATCTTATTTAGCTATATTTCTCTGTCTCCCCTCTCTGGGAGCGTCCGACCTCCCGGCCCGCACACACCCCCGAGGCTCGGGTCTCCCCCTCCGTGGAGCCGCCTGCCCCCCCGCCCCCGCACATACTCCTGAGGCTCTTTTGGACGACATGTCGACAACTCTTCACCTGCTGCAGCTCTGCAAGTGCCTGCCGCGCACACCTCTGATTGTTCAGATGTCGAGTGCTGTCAATCACTGCAGCGATGCATGGGCGGTCAGGTCTCTTCTCTCCTTACTCGAGCTGATTCCACGCGCGCCTCATGGTAGCGCATGTGCGCATCCATTGCGCATAATGCGCAAATGCGTCCCCTCGCGCAAAGTGTGGCCCCCCATGGAAGATGAGGCCCTACGCACAGCGCGTGTTCTGCGTTTAGGGAGGGGCGGCCCTGTCTGTCACCCACCGCAGACATTGTCTGTCCACAACAAAAGCTTCCTCGGGATAACAATGGATATCACGTCACTGGATATAACGTTACTGGGACTAAAAATCTACAGAAGCGCTACCGCTTAATGTAGCCAAAAAATGTGGCCAAAAATAACGGAGTAATGCACCGTTTGGTAACGGTCACTGCGTTACTGAATTTAAAAACTAATGCGTTAGAGTATTAGTTACTGCCAAAACTAATGGCATTACTGTAACGTGTTACTAATATTTGGGCAGTTAATAATAACGCGTTACTGTTGTCTTCGATCCCAAGACCGCATTGTAGGTGGCGAAACATCTTCAAGAAACGCAAGCAAGTCCAGTTGCCTACGATATTAGCACTTATGATTGCCATGACCTGGATGACTGAGAATCTTCACCGACTAGTAATGATGCTGTTTAATCAGTATCTTGAAAACCCACACTTATAAGGTGGATGGATTATCTTGACAAAGGACAGGTGCTCACTAAAAGATTTTTAACACATTTGTAAACAAAATTTAATAAAGGTAAGTTTTCTGTCTGCACAGAAAAATTCTTTTAACTTGTGAAAAATCGGAGCCACAGTGCTATGTTTATATTTTTGTTCAGAGTACCCCCTACCTGGCGCACACATAATATGTGAGACAGAAAGTCATATTATGACTGAATGAAAATGATGAAAGACAATTTTAATGTGTTACTGCACAGCCAACAGTAACACTGAAAGACAAACTGCTGAAAAATAGACTTTCCTCCTCTCTCTGACTGTAATATCATCTTTGATGCAGATTAAAAGGGGAAACAACAGATCATGGAGAGAAAATCTTTCTCATGTATAAAGACAGTTATATTTCTTTTGTTAATTAGATGAACAGGTAATACAGATCTACTGTTTTTAACAAGATGGTGACCCAGAGAACAGATTTGGCAAAACTAGCAGGTAATGCAAGTTTTAGGAGACACCGTTGCATCCTGCTTACTGTTTAAATTTGACACCTTTTCCACACTGTGTGACAATATCCAAAACTTAATCTGTATTTGAATATTCTTACACTTAATTGGAGCTGCATGACTAAAATAGCATATGCTGACTCCTGTGATGCTCACCTTACAGCAACAGGCAGCAACCTTTGCGAAAGCAAAGACACTGGATTTATTGGCTGCGAGATTTATTTGGCTAATTTAGAAAATCTTATTAGTAAGCTAAGTGAAGCTGTTAAACCCAGTGAATCAGATAATTTCAGATTAACTGTAGATGGATGCAGTTGAGGACTGTCAGGTGACTTTTAAGCAAAGTGAAATATACAAAATCCAGACTTCATATGTTATATGGCTGTACCAATACATCAAATGAAATATTCTATTGCATTTTGCATCATTTTATACACATTCCCCTACAGTTCATTTGGCCTGTACTATTTGGTATCATCTCAAATTTTGTTATCTTCTCCCTCAAAAGTTCTAATGGCTAGAATTACTGTCTTGCAGTTGTATGCCTATCTCAAGTTGCACTTACAGTTTACACCCATGTCAGTGAAAACATGGATGCTTTCCACACATCTTCCCCCTGACAGCACAGAGGATCTATACAATACGTACAGTTTCAAGGTGGACACCCAAGATTAATTTCACCAACTTAGTATCTGACAAAATGTCTCCCCTTCTGTTCCTGAGTTATGACATTGACCAGAAAAATCTTTCTGCAAAACATTATGATGTCACAGTGACGTTGATCTTTGCCCACTGGATCCAAAATGTCAACACTTTATCATTTTATCCTATCAGACATTTGTGTGAAATTTTATTATAACTAGCATATGAATTCTTAAGTTAGGGCCAAATTTAAGTTTTGTGAGATCACAGTGACCTTTGACCTTCGACCACCAAATTCTAATAATTTCATTCTTGACTAAAAGTGGACATTTGTGCCAAATTTAAAGAATTTCAAAGAAGCCAAATTTGAAGAAATTCTCTCAAGTTTTTCTCGAGATTGCATTCTTGAGAATGGGACGTACTTACACAAGTACATAAATTTGAACTATAGATGGAAGAATGGATGGACAAGATGACAATATAATGCTTTTGGCTACGGCACATGGAAATGTAAAACTTCTGCACAACCTGGGTTAGCACTGAGCAGGCAGGTTGTGGAAGACATTTAAAACACTAAGAACACAAGTATCAGCAGATCTGCAACTTCAAATCCAATCCAAAAGTGACAGTATCAGCCTTGAAAATTCGATGTCTGTCAAACCCTCACTACAATTATTATTGTTGACTGTCTTAGAGGCTTTGCAAGATCAAGGGAGCACTGCAGTTGTTTTTTTCTGTACGAGACAATTCAGATTTTTTCCCACGTTGAGGATACAGGCAGCAAAAGTACATCAGATTCCAGCAACAGGCGCAAGAGCCTTGTATTCCTTTAGCCCTTAGCAGTAATGATTTTATGAGCTTTTTTAATGACAAAATTCTAACTATTAGAGGCAAAATTCATGACCTCCTGTCCTCAGATAGTACCTATCTAACCTCAAACACAGCTGTAAAACCTAATATATATTTAGATTGCTTCTCCCCAATTTCTCTTCAAGAATTGACCGCAGTGATTTCTTCATCTAAAT
>NC_065518.1:36412509-36418545 GCF_006386435.1 Epinephelus moara | reverse complement strand
TCCTCAGTTGCTCTTCCTGAGGTTTCTACCGTTTTTTTCCCCGTCAAAGGTTTTTTTTTGGGGAGTTTTTCCTTATCCGCTGCGAGGGTCATAAGGACAGAGGGATGTCGTATGCTGTAAAGCCCTGTGAGGCAAATTGTGATTTGTGATATTGGGCTTTATAAATAAAATTGAATTGAATTGAAGAGAGAAGAGAAGGAGGAGTGAGGGAGAGAGTGAGGTTGGCTGTTTCCTGGGATGCTCTCGTCTTGACAAAACCTCTTTAATTCTGGGAGATGAGTTGTTGAGGCAAAGGAAGGAGCTATGTGTGAGCGAGGGTGTCGGTGGGAGGTTGAATCTTCCAAGGCGAGGACAGAAGAGGAGGACTTTAATTTCAGCATAACTTTGTAGTTGCTTGGTCCTGCCCCTCTGAAGAGAGACAGAGAGACAGAAACCTGTGCAGCTGCACTGCTGAGTCGCAAATCACAGTCAATAACGGCATCCTCTTGTCTCACCTTAACAGGCCTGCTCCCTCCCAGATGCATTTCTGTATAAGGGCTGCTGCAGGAATGGAGCCTCACAGGGAAAAGAAGGGGTGGTGAGATGTTTGGGGGAGAAAGCAGAAAGCAGCAGGGGCTGAGCAGAGAGGTAAGTTTGGGGCTGAGAAATACCTTGGAGGATGCAGAGGAGAACCTAGCTGAGAGCTGAGGTGACAAATATATTAATCACTTTGGGCAAATACCTCCCACAGAAGTTAGTGTTGGGACCTCAGCCACATGTTTTAAACAATAGAGAAGCCTTCACAAAACCAGCGAGTCTGTGAACAAAGGAAACACGTCAGGCCTCCATCGGTCCAGTAACTGTCAAAGGTGTAAATCACTTCCAAAATTCAGGCCTAGTTCACAAGGACCCATGTACTTCTGAAACCGTGTATTATTCTATGCGAATTTGGCTGTTTGGCCACACGCAACCGCACTTTTGGGCCCCCCGAAACTGCGTTTCTTTGAAACCGGAGTCCACGGTGAAGTTTTTGGAAGACTCCGGTGCCAGTGGTTGCGTATAGATAGGATAACTGCAGTATTTTATTACCTCTCTCCATTGTTTGACGTCAGAGCGACGGTAAATAGCTCTTTTCTAAAGTTTACTAACTACTAAAATCCCACATCCTGTGTTTAATACAACGTATCTTAACTATATTTACAGTGAAGCTTGAATCTGCACTCTGCACCCGTATGTGAATGTTTACCGTTGCTATGGCAACAAGTCACAGCTGACGTTAGCGTTAGTTAGCTTAGCTCAATCGTCCGACAAACAAGAACCCATAAAATTATATTTCAACATATTTAAACAAAATCAACAACAGCTACCAACAGTTACAGTCCTTAAAACCTTAGCTAATGTGTTATCACAGGTTAGATTGTCAAAATTAAAGTAACAACAGCTTAAATCCCTGAGGAACTACGCTAGCATTAGTGACGGTTGCATCCACTCATATGCAGTTACTTTACGTAACAGTTCCCTCAAACAATATCACGAAGCACAATACAAACTATATAAACAAATTATCTATTAAGGGTACACTACTAAAATCTTAAGGTGCTCAGGTGACAATTTACCCCCCTGAAAGAATAAATGAAAACAAAAGGTGATTTTGCTGGTCTTAAGTAGCTTTACTCTAGGTGTAACTGCCAACTGAAGAACCAACCTTTATATACCCAAATTTGCTCTTGTGCCTTTTCTCAAATCAGTTATGCTTTAAATTGAATGGGGGGTATCTGTATGGTATCTGTAAAGATACAAAATCGATATCATATGCATAAAATAATGTCACAATTGAGTGGGCAGATACACATAAATACCTTATATGTCACAATAACTTTATTTGAGACCGTGCTATCTGCTCTCTTTGGATGGCATATCCAGCTGCTCGACCTAACGACCAACGAAGGAGGCTGCTCCTGTTGCTAGCTACCCCAACTACACTACCACCAAAGCGGCGACGGGCCTGCCAACGGAGGTTCTGGATCCGTCGCTGCTTTTGTGGTAGTGTAGTTGGTCATTCAGGCGCATCTGCTGTTGAATTAGGTAGCGCTATGTTTGTGGTTGTTTTTATTTTCCGCACTTCCCTATTCCAGTATTGAGTCTGACTTCTGATTGGTTAAAATGGCCTTTCCATTAGAATTTAAATTGCCACCTACTGCTTTGGCATATGTATTACTTCACTTGGTAGCGGGTTTTGCTGTTTCGTGTGATCATATTTTTTTATCACACCACTTGTGTTTTTTTTTGGAAACCGGAGCCCGAAAAACTTTGGTTTCAGAAGTACACGGATCCGTGTGGACTAGGCCTCAAACTCTTGCTCCCTACTGGGCGACAGCGGCCAGACCCAGGTGGAGTCAGGCGGAATGCCCTCTGACGTCACTGAGACTTTAATTGCCACCAAGCGCTGACACCCCTCGCAATCCCCGTATAACGAGCCTGCTGGAAGGAAGCCAAAAGCTTTCTGTGCGCAAGTTACCGCTAGGGAGCACTTCAAACGTTTGAATTCAACCGACCTAGGCGGCCCTTTTTCTTGACTGGACGAGAAAAGACACCTTTTTGTTTTAACACTCCACGGAGAACCAGAGGAACGCCGCTCAACCCTGCCGTTCCTCAACATCTGCAGAGTTTGGAGAAAACCCCCTTTTCTCCAAAAGAAGACGGAACCACTGAGGCCCCGCTTCTTCAAACGAGATGACTCCACTGATCCCACTTCTGCCACGCCAAGGACAGCCCCTTTCATCCCAGTGTAGGATGCTACAGTGGCCCCGCGCACTCATCCCAGAGCAACGGGACACACACTGTCACGCCTAGCAACCAAAGTAAGAGAGCAACTCCTTAAGAGAGCCATTACCACAGTCTCCACACATGTTGGCACAGCTATTTTGTTAGAGCATACAGTGTATTTGATCTCGCTGGACGCCATCTTGAGCATACTTTAAAGGGATAGTTCAACATTTTGGCAAATTCGCCTATTGCCGTAATCCCTATAGTCATATGAGTAGGTACATTACCTTTAACTGTCAGTGCGTGCTGTTCTGAGATCGGTGGGACAGAGCTGCCCACTGAAATGGGGGTGAACGGTACAGGTTCCTCTCTCCCTCAAAACTAGTCAAATACACCATCAAATGACTCCAAACCGCTCTAGTGGATAACACATGGCTTGCGCATTCCCCACGCTATGAAATAATAATGTATAATTAAGTAACATTATGGCATATGAAGCAAATACTCGGAACTACTTTCTTGAGTAAACCACTGGGCGGAGTGACACAGTGCGCAGCTGAGACAGTGCCGTTGTTATTGCTTGTAGCCATTTGCGGTATCGTCAGCTGGACACACCAGAAGGTTTGAGGAAAGTTTACAAGTGTTTTTGTAAATCATGGTTTACACATGTATTGTAAAAGGTTGCGGTAACAAGCCGAAGACATGGAGCAAAGTGAAGTTTCACATAGTTCCAACCAGTAATACAGACAGGATGAAACAATGGCTATTTGTGCTGGACACGCCACAACACGCCTGTGGAAATGGTCCGGAAAATGTTTGTGTGCTCCTGCCATTTTTTACCGGAGGACTACAGTGAAAGGATGGCGCGCAGAAGCTCAGGAATGGTTTTTTGGCTTTTCATTGAAAGATACTGCCATACCATCTGTCAGCATCACTAAACGAGTAGACGTGGTAAGTGATCGTTGTGTATTTCGCTCAGCAATCTCCCTGCTGTAATGTTACCTCCATGTTGAGTAACATTAGCCTACAACCCAAGCATGGTAAATAAGGCTATTGTTGTGGTTATGTTATGGATAAGTGCTTGCCCAGAGCA
The DNA here is from genome assembly GCF_006386435.1 of Epinephelus moara. Taxonomy (NCBI): domain Eukaryota; kingdom Metazoa; phylum Chordata; class Actinopteri; order Perciformes; family Serranidae; genus Epinephelus; species Epinephelus moara. The sequence goes on along the minus strand of NC_065518.1, from coordinate 36,414,707 downwards.
TATAGTGAAGTGACTGGCATTACTTCTCATTGTTGGGAATAAACAGACTGCTAGGGAACATTTTATGTTGTTGTTTCCTCAGGAGTTGTGGTGATTTATGAGTGTGGAGTTAGCATGTTCTCCCCGTGTTCCGGTGATTATTTTGAGGCGTATTCTATATTTATATTGCACAGGTGTACCTAATAAAGTGGCCAGTAAGCCCCACATTTACACCACCGGCTCTGGGTCTCCCTGCAGCCCCTGGTTGCTCGGCAGCCTCAGCCTCTCTTCTTGCTCTCTCTTCTTCCAAAAGCTGTAACTCTTCCTCTGTATATTTTGGCTTCTTCTCAACAAACTTGTTGTTTTGATGACGGGAGTAACTGCACTAAACATATGCTGTTTGACATCACTCCGCCCAGCAAGTATTGTATGTCTTGAATGTAGTTCCGGCTCTGCAATTGGCTTCAAAACAACTCTGTCTCGTAATATTGCATTATTATTTCATAGCGTGGTGAATGTGTAAGCTACAAGTTGTCCACAAGAGCGTGTTGGAATCATTTGGTGGTGTATTTGATTAGTTCTGAGGGAGAGAGGGACCTGTACCGTTCACCTCCATTTCAGCAGGCAGCTCTGCCCCACCGATCTCAGAACAGCACATACTGACAATTAAAGGTAATGTACCTACTCATATGACTATAGGGATTACGGCAATAGGCGAATTTTCCAAAATGTCGAACTATCCCTTTAAAGGAGCACATGAGGCCAGCGGTTTTATGACCAGTTGTCTTGCTCTAGTCTCCCTCTTCACTCTTATCTGGCAGAGATGGGGGACTCGAGTCACATGACTTGACTCGAGTCAGACTTGAGTCGCAAATATGATGACTTGACACTTGCTTGACTAACGTTGATAAAAGACTCGACTTTGACTTTGTATTCATGACTTGAGGCTTGACTTTGACTTGAGACAGATGACTCGAAAGGATTTGGCTTTAATTCAATAATAAAGGCACGCTAAGCACCGTTGGGCGTCACTTCTGTTTACGTTCAACAATGTTATCAAACACAACGGAGCTAGCTAACTCCCCTAACTCGCATTTGCCACTAAAAATAGTTTTGTGCGCGCAAAAGAAATCATTCAGGGGCATGCTGTGCGAGTACAGATTTCAACCAGCAGCAGAAATGAAAGGCGAATCCTGCCGGTCGTGGGTTGAACGGGGGTCACAGACAGGAATATGGCGAAGCACTATGGCCACTGCCGCAAGATAACGGTTTACCGGCGACTGAGAAGCCCAGCTCCAGGTCCAATAATTTCCTCTTCGTTGGTGTCATGACTGCTCAGAAGTATCTGAACAGCCGAGCCGTGGCGGCACACAGGTATGTGACGTGTCAGAGGAGAAACGAGCCATTCACATTTCTCTCTTTGTGGCAGGTAACGGTCCACAAACCTCACCGCACTGAAGGGACTGTTCTTAACTTATCAGAGGAGGAGGGTGGCTGGTTGATTTTTATTTTATTTATTTATTTTATTTTGATCCCCCCTGTAGCCACAAATATTTTTTCTTGAGCTTTTCGAAGTGACTGGTGGAAAATGCATGATCCTTCACCATGAATTAGATTTTTAAAATTTAGCTGAGTTCATCTCGATGTGACAACTGTGTGCTGGGCCCTTACCACACACATAATGGAGGAGAGGGTGGCTCCAGAGGAGCCTTTGTATTTTGTTGTTTTCCTATTAAATGTGTTATTTAAAATTTTCACTGCGCTCCTAAATTTCTTTCTGTGCTCCTAACTTTTTTCAGTTAGGAGCACATGTGCTCCTAGTGAAAAAGGTTAGTGTAGAGCCCTGTTTGAACTCTGATTTTAGCCTCATTGTAGTCTGTAGCTTTAGCTACCTCTCTGGGCACCGCGTTCATGTGTGGTTGGCGTCCAGGCTGGTTGGTACAGCCTGGACCCAAATGTTTTTGTTGCCATTTGCGGAGCCTGGGCTGCCTACAGGGACCGGACTTTTTCACAGCATATTCAGAGGACATGTAGCTAGCGAGTCGTGAGGAGATGTTTGCTGTATGTGACATATCAATCAATCAATCAATCAATCAATCAATTTTATTTATAAAGCCCGATATCACAAATCACAATTTGCCTCACAGGGCTTTACAGCATACGACATCCCTCTGTCCTTATGACCCTCGCAGCGGATAAGGAAAAACTCCCCAAAAAAA
>NC_065518.1:36406779-36411327 GCF_006386435.1 Epinephelus moara | reverse complement strand
GATAAAGAGTCTCTGAGTTGTTTGGGGCCAAGAACAATAACTTCAGTTTTGTCTGAATTTAACATCAGGAAATTGGTGCTCATCCAAGTTTTTATGTCTTTAAGGCAGTTATGGAGTTTAGTTAATTGATTACTTTCTTCTGGCTTCATCGATAAATACAACTGAGTATCATCCGCATAACAATGGAAATTTATAGAGTGATTTCTAATGATGTTACCTAAAGGAAGCATATATAGAGTAAATAGGATTGGTCCGAGCACATATGACTTGACTTGTGACTTGCTTGACCTAAGCAATGACTCGACTTGACTTGCTTGACTTATAGCAGAGACTTGACTAGACTTGCTTGATTCTCACAACAACTAACTTGGGACTTGCTTGAGACTTGAAGGTAAAGACTTGAGACTTGCTTGTGACTTGCACATGTGTGACTTTCCCCTATGTCTGGTATCTGGTGACGCCATTATAGGTCTCTTTGATCCTCAAAGAGGCCACGTCCACCATCCCTCTCTCTCTGGTTGGTTACTGATCCCTGTATCCAGAGTGGTTCCCCGGAATTATTAATTTACATTAATAATTTAATTTCTTAATCAATTACAATTAGTAATTAGTAATCAATAACCAATAACCAACTTGCCTTTAGCAAATCCCAACAACAGGTTAAAGGGTGGATGTATGACAGAGGACAGAGAGGAAAAGCAGTAGAGGCGAGAGTTGAGGAGGCTCATCAGTCATGTTTCAAAAGCCAAAGGCTGATCACACTGAGTTAGCCCAGCCCATTCTCATTCCAAAGTTGTCAAATATCGCAGCTTTGTCAGTGATTTATGCATCACCTCATGCAAAAAGCCATCTTTTGTGGCAGTAAGATTCGTGGATGGATGGCATCAGTTCATGAGGTGGGTTGATGGCACCTATCGTGGTGGTATGGGACACTGCTGGATGGTGTCAGGTTGAATGCTGCTGGTAATGACGTAATATAAAGAACTGGAGTCCCAAAAGGGTGGGCTGGAGGGGTGAAGGATGGGTCCAACAGACCCTGGACTTTCACTCAGGAGCTCAGTGTTTGCTTTCTGTATGAATGAGAAACCATGAGCCAAACCATGATGTTTTTTTCTGAACCTAACCATGCACTTTTGTTGATGTCGAGGCATTTGTTGCAGCATCCTGGAACGTCGACAGCAGACACAGGAGAATACCTAGCACATATATTGTAAACATCACTGACAAAGCGGTGATACCTGACGACTTGGGATGAGAACGTGTTGGTTAGCTCTGTGTTTGAGCGAGCATGAGGAAAGAACAGACGAGCATAAACTCAACAGATGCGTCTTTCAAGAAAAAGTATATTGAGATTTGACAATAAACAGTTAAATATGATATACATGTTTGCTTAATAGACACAATGAGACAAAATAAATCAGTGCTGCATTCACTGATACTGGGCCAAAAGGAATATTCTTTTATGTCCAGCACAGATATGCAGGCTGGTACATATTCATCAGATATTATTCTGTGAGTATATAAGAGATCATGAGAAAATCAAATACATAGAGGAAACGTTACATTTTCAGAGATTTAGCAAATACTAAGATAATAAGATACATTAGCAGATCATGTGCAAAAAACAAACAAAAAAGGCACACACAACATGTGTTTAAACTACAAAGCATTGGTTTAATATAAAACTTGCATCTCTAAAAATCACTTCATGCGTAAAACCCATAACTTCAAAGGAAAAGGAGAGCACAAATGTGTAAAAGCTATCAAAAGGGGAAAAAAGAGTGCGGAGTGAACAGACACGAGGTGCACTGCTGAGAATTGCTGATGTGGTTCTTCTCACATCTGCACCTCAACTCTGCTACTGCTCAGAACAGTGCTGTGATGAGTCCGACGATGGCTTTATGAAAAATATGTGGCCTTTAAATTGGCTCCCCTGTGGCTCCTTTGAAAGTAGAAGCCCGCTCTGTTCATATGTCTTTTGACTTGGGCTCTGTCACCTACAATCCCACAAAGGAAGTGTTTGTGATTCGCTACTGGAGCTACAGTCATTTACGAGCCAAGATGTAATCAACACTGAACATAAAAAAAAAAAAATATATATATATATATATATATATATATATTACTCACTGTTTGAGATATGCTCATTTTTTTTAGCAGACTGCAAAGGCTTTGTGATGGATTCATTATTCATTCCTCTGGTGCCACTGCACATTTTTTGCACCACAGTTAATGCAGCACGATGTCATTAAGAGCATACAATATGATGACACAGAGGACAGAAACCTTAGCTTTCTGCTGCAAAAACAATCAATGTTGTAGCTATTATGGTTTGTAATTTAGATCAACATATATAGAATGATGCAAACATCTCCAATGGCCATTACAGGAAAATTCCGGTGTAATTACTGCAAAATGCTATGTTTGCACTGCATGGAAGGTAAGATAAGATAAGGTAATAACATGATGACTGGGAAGACATAACCCCCAGATTCCACCAGATGCATGTTGGTTGCGTCTGCGCTCCGGAACGGCAGCAGAGCTGATACATTTCAATTCTAGTCAATATGTGTGCTTCCACCGGCTGCGGCTGTGCTGCTTTCCGGCTCAGTCACAGCTGCGGCGCTCTGGAGCCCTCCACAACAGATACGCAGGACTTCTATTTTTGCCAGACGCCGGAGCACAACGCAGCAATTCAGCATGGAGCAGATAGTGTGGGACAGGAAGTCTTGCACAGAAACAAAATAAAACATCCGGTTAATTTTCAAAATAAAATACACAGTGTTCACGGCGGATCATATTTCCCTGCACTACACCTTGAAAAGGTCATAATGGACAGAGGCAGGCCTGAAGTCAACAAGACAGAGGTTTTCAGACATCATTTCACCCCGTTGACACCATGGACGAGGAGATGTTAATCATGGAGGTGCATCGAGATGTCTTCCTACTACTCCTCTGGTTTTGTGGTTCTGTTTATAGAAACTACATCTTGTTATATCGCACGATTATGCATGAATTTGCAAGATCTTGTTGGTCCTCGTGACTCCCACTTTTCGGCGGAGCTGCACTGCTCTGCACAGCAAACGCAGCCAGTGGGTGTTGACGGACAGCGGAGCATGCAGCAGATAACCAGCGAAGCCGTTCCGCAACGGACATCCGATGGAATTCCGGTGTAAGCCTTAACCTTCTGCTGCAAAAACAATGAATGCTTTATCTATTAGATTCGTTTAGACAGAATTATGCAAACAATGATCTCCCGCAGCTGTCTGGGGGATGTCCATTTTGAAAGGATAAAACTCATTGTATATAGTGGACACAGTGCGCCAGCAGAGGTCAGTCTAATGTCTCTACTGGTGGAAAAGGCAGCTGAGCTAATAGATACCACAGAGCAGTTGAGGGTGGGGATAACATAACATGACTGTGAACAGCTGAGACACACCAGGCGGCGGCACGTTTTTTGGGCAACTACTGTGGCATAAAAAGAAAGTCTGCATAGGGTGGGCGAGAAGAGAGATGGATGGGTCAAAAAACACTCAGGAGCCCAGTGTTTGTCCCGTGTGAACCTAAAAGGTTGTTGGAGTTTTTCACTAACAATGCAGTATGCTAGTATGTGTAGCATACTATACTAGTTATGTATGTCACGTGATATTGATTGTATGGGGTCAGATCAGTCTCATAATGAATGAACTCAGGCAGGGTTTCTCAGAAATACACATGCTCTGGTTTGCAGTTGTATTTCGGACTCACTAATGCACACGATCTGTTTCGCAAATGCACACGCTCTGGTTCACAAAGATAATGTTTATGCAAACTTGTAACATAAATTCGGAAATGCACATGATCTGTTTCGCAAATGCACACGCTCTGGTTCACAAATAAAAAATTCTATGCAAACTTGTAATATAAATTCAGAAATGCACATGCTCTGCTTCACAAATATTATTTTGAGGCACACTTGGAATATAAATTCACAGATCATGCGAATCGCTGAATGTGCATTTACAAACTGCTTCTCATTTGTGAACCTCTTTACATTTGTGAGAGAAATCTGTGTGGTGAATTTTGAGACTCCCCTGACATCGCAGGTCAACGAACGTCACCATTGGCTGATAAATCTGTCAATCAAATTTATGATTCTGATTGACAGATTCATCAGTTAATCAGGTGTGTTTGCTTTCAGCCAATCGCATGGCTCCTTACATAGGGTGTATTCATAGTTTATGTTCATTCAAACATGTTACCTAAGCAGAACGCTTCAACTCATTATAATTCAATAACATTGCATGATTTACAACGAGGGGATAATAAGATAAATGTGTTACTTACAGGTTGAGATTGATCCATGTCTTTTCCACCGTTTCAGTCTAGAGCGTCTTGTTTGAACACTGCAAACAGTAGCTCAGTAGCTCTGCGATTGGTTTAAATGTGTGGAGAAAATGTAAGGAGCCATATGATTGGCTGAAAGCGAACACACCTGATTAAGTGATGAATCTGTCAATCAGAATCATAAATTTGATTGACAGATTTATCAGCCAATGGTGACGTTCG
>NC_065518.1:36394470-36406772 GCF_006386435.1 Epinephelus moara | reverse complement strand
AAACAGATCGTGTGCATTTCCGAATTTATATTACAAGTTTGCATAAACATTATATTTGTGAACCAGAGTGTGTGCATTTGCGAAACAGATCGTGTGCATTAGTGAGTCCGAAATACAACTGTGAACCAGAGCATGTGCATTCATGAAAAACCCTTGATAGTAGTAGTTGAGTAGTAAAAAAACTGACTTATTTTAAACCAAACCATAATGGGGTTTTTTCTAAACCTGACCAGGTGCTTTTGTTGCCTAAACCCAAGGAAGTAAATCTAAAGTTGTAATGTTTTACGTATGTTCTAAGTGTATTTGAAAAATATAAAATTTGCATTTAATTTGCAGAAACTTTACATTTCATGCGGAAAGAGATATTTATTTTTAAAAGAGACAATGCGTATAATAAGCTTGAATTGACATACCATCCCTTAACATCTAAAACTGACACAAGAGGGGTACCTAGTGCATCATATTTTGACGTGTAGGGCCACTGACCAAGTGTTGATATTTGATGAGAGACTTTGTTGAACTTATAACTCACTTTAAAATCCTTAAATAGGTATTTTTTGGTTATTTTTTCAAACTTCTTGTATGTCAGTGTTGAAAGATAAAAAAGAGCACAGAGAAAGAAAAGTCTTGAGTTAATCATTTTCGATTTGGATGGTGACGGATGGTGCCATCTTACAAATGATTGCAGTAACAGAGCCAATTAGACTGTCTATCCAGCCATACTATGCCAGAAGGGGATGTCACTTGTGTTAGCTGCATTAAACTCACAACTAAAAACTCCTGCTGTGTGGAACATGAAAACAGGAGCTAATGGTGCTATATGAACATTCACGTTCAAAAGTATGAAGAGATGGGTAAAATATAGACAGACTTTTAAGTAATGTTTAAATATGTGTTTTTTGAGGGCTTTTTAGTTATTTTTGTGAGGACAGATGAAAAAGAGAAACTTGTTTTCATTGACACCCACTCCACTATCTTTGTTTCACATTAACACAAACCTTGAATACTGCTTTTTTTTTGTCTGGCTCCTTCATCCGTCAGCACAGGCTTGGTGGTTTAGTGATGTCATAAAACCAAGAAACAGACTGACAGTCGTTTAAACTTGTGCTCTCCATTTCCCCAACTGAAACAAGCTCAAACAAACAGAAGGCCAGCACATAAAAAAATAAAGTGTCTTGCCCGAGAGCTGGGAAATGTAGAGGTTATTTAGGAAACATTGCTATACAGTAGTAGACCTATGGCTTAACAAAACACACCTAACCACAGACACATAGAAAGACATCAAATCTGATCTAAACAAAAACAGTTAGGGCTCTAGTTTCGCAGACCGGGCAAGGTGGGGGCGCAGCGCACCTGCGCTTCGCCAACTGGGTGTGGAGAGGGAGGAGAGAAGGTGTGGAGTGGGTTTTACACACATCACACCAATCAAATGAGCCCCTCTCCTCGCCCTTAAATGCGCCGCGCGAAGGCGTAATGAGAGTTTACTCAATTCGCCATGGCAGAAAAGAGCAGCAGCGTCAGACGGCCAAACTTCTCCCAGGAGGAAACTGATGTTTTGGTCCGGGAGGTCCAAGCTCGCAGTGTCCGAATATACGGAACTGCGAGCAGACCTCCACGGGCTGATGATGCAAAGGTAGCCTGGGAGGAGGTCACCACAATTGTAAATCAATGTTGCGTTTCTCTCGTGCGCGCGCGCTCTCTCTTTCTCTCTCGCAGTCTCACTCTGTTTCTTTTCTTTTGACTTTTCTAAGATGACAGATGCTGAATATATACTCCCTATCTGATGCTGTGGCTGTTTGTGGTTGGCTGAGAGGGATGTGAACTCATTAGTTTGCAGCTGTGTTAATCAAATCAGGTTGGGTTTCCATTACGCGTGCCAAACGTGCCAAACGGTGCCAATCCCCTTTGATCTGACATCAGATGTGACGGGACAGTCGATATAGAGATACATTTATGTGCTGATTGCAGATAGTTGCATTGAATAGTGGTTTTCTGGGTATTTATTGCATTATTAATGTGCCTGACATTCTGGAAACCTGCCTGTGAGGTTTTGGTGATGTGTGCGCACTGTCCGCCGGTCAGCCAAACTTCGGTTTACACCGGCTGCGCTCCCCCTGCACTGACAGTAGACGTGGTTTCAACTGGCAAGCTTTTAGCGCACCTTCGGCGAAGCCTTTTGGCACGAAACTGTCACTGCGCCAAGCTGGATCTGTCAACACCTCCCACTGCTGCGCCGCCACACCCATCTCAGCGCACCTCGGTCTGCCAAACTACCAAACTGAGCGCGCCTCGGTTTGCGCTGCTCGAAACTAGCTCAGCGCGGGGTTTGCCACCCTGCGCTGCGCCGGGAAACTAGAGCCCTTAGAGTTAAAGCCTTTCTTTTAATAGAAAATGTTACTGTTGTCTAACCCCTAACTATTGATATATAACTATAAAAAAGAAAGTACATATAATTTTTTTCTGTTTTGATATATATTTTCTTCTTTTTTAGTATAAGAACCCAATGTTAATATGACTCTAAATAACAGACTAATAAAAACTACACTATTACACTTCTTTCTATAATACACAAATACTAGGCAAATGACTTTCACAACCCTAAAACCAACATACATTTGAAAAGTGTAAAGTGCATGAAAGAGCTATGCATAAAAGAAGACACAAATATTTGTATTTACATTAACAATTATGAAAAGCAGTCGGTATCCCATCAGCACTGAAAGTCCATATACATATACATATACTACATTGCTTACATTACTTAGGTAATGCATATTTCTGATGAAATTGTTATAAAGTAGGGCTGTCAACGCGTCCATCACGATGTGATTAAGGTCAGAACATAACATGTTTCTTTTCCTTTTTCGTGTTAATCATAAGCTGTTAATTTGTCTCCTCAGCACATTCTTACTTGTATACAAGCTGCCTCAGCAGCTTCCTGCTGCCGCAGTGATGAAAAATAAGACACCGCTGTCCTTCTGAATGGTTCCTTTCACTTTAAAAAAAACTCAGAGACAGCTCAGTTGACACATCAAAAGTAATATGCACCTTGTTTCAAACTGAATTACAATATTGCCAAAGTAGTTTGAGTTTGAGCTACCACCTACGAGCTGAGCACAAAGGTGCAGCTAACCAGACGGTTAATCACCAAAGTTGTTAACCACAGCACTGCTAAATGGGTGGCAACTTACTGCAAACCTGCATTTTAAGTCTTGTGTGTGATTTAGAGAAAAACTCCACTAGCTGCTTGGCTAATTTATGCAATGTAAAATGTCATAAGCTTATGCTAATAACATTAGCAGCTGGAAAATGTGTCTGGTATAAGACAATTAATTTGTCAGTGAACCTTTTGAGTTATAATCGAGCCAAATTTTGTCAAGTTACCTTTGTTAAATATTGCTATTGTTTCTGGCCTGATATGACTAGAGGAAAACTCTGCCAGCCACTAGGCTAATTTATACGATGTAATCTGCCATAGGCTTGTGTTAATAATGGTAGCATGTTGTATTTGTGGGGAATATGTGTCCAGCAAAAGCAGTTATAATGAAGCCAATTCATGTACTCGTGTTTGAAATTGTCTCTATTAAGCCATGTTTAATGTGCGTTTTAGGTGAGTTTTGAAGCAGTCTTTACAGCACTTCACAGAAACTCCACTGCAGACTAGTGTTTTGGAGGTGTAATTACAGAGCGACACAGACACACCACCGCACAGGTATATTATGTATTACAGGGACGTGTTCAGGTTGGCATGTTGTGATCAAGCATATGTCTTACTGTCATGGGGAACAATAGTTACATGCATACAGGACCTGTATGAATCAGAGGGGCCAACTAAACTGGAGCTCCTGAAAAGTGCAGATGTTTTTACATTAACTGGGGATCATTGGACGTCAGTAAGTAATTAGCAACAATAAATAAAAAATCGTATTTCACAGAATAAGCACTTTTAAGTTGTTTCCTACCTCTAAGTCATGGTTTGTAGCAGTGCAGCACTGATTTGAAAGAAATTAATCTAAAAGTCCTTGTCTTGTCTTGGAAAAAACATGATGTGGAGATTCTTTTTTTTAGAAGATGAGCATTTCGGCATGCTCAGCCGTCAGCCTGCTCCTACTACCGGCACACGTTGTTGTTTTGAGATATGCCTCTACATGCTGGTAGATTGACAGAAGTGCTAGAGCGGACCGCTGGAATAGACTGCTTGAATCATGGAGTGCTGGGCACAATTATAACAGAAGGTGCATTCATAATGTCAATGCTTTAGCTTAAAGCTATAGTGCGTAACTTCTACGTGTCCGTAAATGTCCGTTTCACCCAAGCCACTACTAGAGGAGATGACACAATGCTGATCAGCCGATCGGCTCCTCTAACACCTCGCGGTATTTTTCAATATATATCATTTTTAGTTTGCGTGTAGACCGGCGACATTCCCGCGCTGGCGCACAGGAAATGCTTGCTCACAACAAGAAGGGAGGGGGAGGAAGAGCGGAGAGTCTCATAGCAAGAGGTAGAGCGCAGGTAGAAAGAGAAAGCAACAAAGAAGCGGCCGAGACACGGTTCAGAAGTGGATCTTACCACAAAGAAAAAGCCTGGACGTTCGGCTGAAGGTCTATTAGCAAAGAAGGAAAGTGACCAGAAGGATTTGTATTGGCATCGCTTTTCCTCGGTGGAGAGCCCTGAAGGAAGAAATTGGGCTGAGGGCAGACAGATGTTGCCTCGCTGCTGTTGGATAAGTAAGTGACTTGGTTTATAATTATATTATGAGTAGTATGTGTTGCTGTTACATGTACTGGACCTAGTACTTTATTATTTTCTTGGAAATGGTGCTATGAACGTAATGTAGCCTAATGTTAGCAGCCTGGTGTTCGCCACGTTGTGTACACGGTGTGTGGCGAGTGTTACTCTGTGTACAGAGTGTTATTCTGTGTACATGGAAGTGCCGGCTTATTTGTTGTAATAACGCTTTATGTGCTGGGAGGCGACAGAAGTTACGCACTATAGCTTTAACATACATAAATACAGTTAACTGTTACTCTAAAAAATACATTTGGAGGGTTTGACAAAGTATTTGCTGCACACATAGGCATACCGAGTGTCAGGATCCAGCAATTTCTTCCCTGTTGAAACCTCATGTTTTATTGCCTGTATCCATTTTTGTCTTCGACAAGGTTCCGTTTTTCTGCTCGGCAGCTGATAAAAGCTAAGCTCTGGGTTTTTATTGGTCGTGCGGCCCACCCAACTTTTCGGCATTTGGATTTAGGGAAAACTCAACAGGCTGGAAACAGAGGGGGAAAGTGTGAGGGGAAAGTGGGCCCCGTTTCCCCTTTGGGGGTGTGGCTTTCAGATTATGACGCCTTGCGCTCTGTCTCTATAGGTGCGGCACATGTGTTACATGTAACAGAGACGTTGCAGCTCTGCAATATAGCTGAATCAAATGAAATCATATCCATTTTAATCTCTTCTTGTGATGCACTGAACACTTCCTTTTCTGTTGTACTACGGACAACAATTCGGAGAACAGCAATTCCGGTGTAGGCGGGTGTAAGGCAAAGCTAATCAGCTGTTGGTCGAGGAAGTACGGAAGTACACGGATTTGGATCCAATCACATCACTGCCGCTGGGAGCCAGTGCTAGTTCTATTACAACTTTCCTATGGGAATGTCCACAGACGACAGAGTCAGCCAGCGTGCTGACATCATGATGAGTTCTGAATGATTTTTGGACAACAATGGCAATAGGCAAATAATGGCAAAGAGGAATAAGATATATCAGGCTAGCAGGATCAATGCATCTTCTTGGGACTTGTTGATAACAAGAAATATATCCTGTCACTGTATTGAGTCTGCATAACTACAGGAAGGATTATGGCAAACATGAAGATAAATATGTAGCATGGACTGTAATGTGCAGTGGTCTGACTAAACAGTGAAGGGGAACTTATAGTGGCAAAGTTGTACAGGGTGTAGGGACTTGTCCTAAGAGGCTTTAGACATGTTAGATTAGGTTAGATTAGATTAAAGCTACATTTTGTCTGTGTGAATGAAAAAAACCAACAAAGACTTGTTGTGAGACAGGGAGAGGGAGATTTGTTCATTCCATATTTATATTTATTTATAACAATGGCTCTATCCCTGTTAAGAACAGCAAGAGAACAAGAGAAAAGATGGTCTACAGACAGACACAGCAGTGATAGATATAGACCAACTAGTGTGAATGTGTGTATGTGCATGTGTGTGTGTGTGTGTGTGTGTGTGTGTGTGTGTGTTTGTGGGAGTGGGTGAGTCTAGTCAGTCTGGTATATCTTCAAATGAGATCAGTGCTTATTGACTGAACTCTCTTATCTCTAATCTGTGGGGTAAATTGCCTCGGTTGCTGCTTCTCTTCACACTCCCTTTTCTTCCTGCGCTACTGACTCTCCTGTTTACGATCCCATCAGACGCAGCAGGCACAGATGCTATTTACTAGTGGGAGACCTTGGGTGTGTATGTGTGACTGGGAGAGAACAAGTGAGATTGGTGTGTAACTGAATGTTCGGGTGCAGGGGCGGACTGGTAACAAAAAGCAGCATTGGAATTTGCTGTCAAGCAGCCCGGGTTTGATACACCAAATTCAAACTGCCGCAACACGTCAATCGATCAATGAGTCAATTCAAATATTGTATTTTGTGCTAGACTTCTATGTAAAACTACGAATTGAATTTTGTTTTTCCTCTCCAGGTTTGTGTGTACGCATAGCAAAAATTCCAAGTTGAATTAATGTAAGTTAATGTAAATCATCTAACAACTAATCTGACTTAATAACCTGCTTCTCAAAATTATTTGAACAGTCAACAGAGTTTAAGAACTAAATTTAAACCAACAGACTATCCACAGGAGCACACTATATTCACACCACATATTCACACAAAGCACACTATATTTATACTAACCCTAACCCTAAAGCAAACTACATTCACACTATATTTTCACAACATCACACAAACCATACAGCAGCATGTAAGCATGATGTAGCATCTGCTCCCTGCTCACTCCTCTTAAATGTTTCTGCTTCTTCGCCACTGTTTTCATTGTCATCTGCACACTGTTTAAAGGGAAAGTTCCTTGATTTCAACCAGGTCTATGTCACCACATTACTGGGATTGTGTGTAGATGAATAGTGCAACCCTGTCTCACTCTGAGGTCATTGAAAACTGGTACTTGGTCAGTGACTTCCGGCATCAGACGCCGACAAGAAAAAGCGATCCTTTCATGTCAGGATGATTCGCAACTGGTCGCTGTTATTGTTTAATGTCAGCGGCATCAGGGAGAAATGCAACGAGACAACAATTAAAGTTAAGGCGTCAGAATTCCAAGTAGGGTGAGTGGGAGGGGTGGTGGATGGGTCCAACAACCATCAACTTTCAGGCTGGTGTTTCTTTCCCGTATAATTGTAAAGCCAAACCCTGTTCCTTTTTTTTAAAAACCTAACTACATGCTTTTGTTGTACGTGTACATGTACGTGTATGTGTGGTGGCACAACATACTCATGTGCAATTGTAAAAAACATCAATTCACAGTGTTGTACCGACGTGATGTGTTTATTTTGAGAGACTGGATGCAAACTGTACATTTCCTGTGAAAACGGAAGTGTATTTTAAAAACAGACAATGCATGTAACAGGAAGGAGTTGACATGGCATCCTAGAACATTAACAACCAACGCACCTAGGGCACATTGCACGTCATATCTAGGTGCAGAAAGTCTATGACCAAACGTCGATAGGTGACAAGGTTGGCGTGAGAATGTGTTGAATACTATTTGGTGCTCCTGCTCCACTCCTATCCACTTGCTTAAATCCATCAGATGATGCAAAACAAATGATGCAGTTTGCGTCATCTAGCAAACTTTTGCTCACAGCAAAGGCGGGGACTTCCCAGTGCTGCTGGCATGGGGGGTAAGCTTAACACTGTTCATCTGCATACATTCCTAACACTGCAGTGACACAGATCTGGTTGTTTTCTTATACATTTTGTGACAGCCAGCAAAGCCTTTTTCTTCTTTTGGCATGGCCTCTCTGCACCACCGGTGTTATGTCCCAACTGGCTTTCAAAGTAACTGGTTCCTGAAAGGTTGCACGCGTTGTGTTTCTTTCATTTATTTTTTGTGTAGGTAGCTGTGATGGAGTGCTCACTTATTTAATCATAAATAACATCATTGCCACAGTAGCTATGATATGCAACTTGAAAATAGCAGCTAAAATGTTTGTGAATGTATGATGAATCAGAGGCAGACCACAACTGCCGCTGTTAGGTGAACACAACGAGCGCCCACATACAGGAACCAGTTAGTTTGAAAACCAGTTGGGACATAACACTGGTTTTCTCCTTCTATCCATGTTTTGGCAATGAGTGCTAGATACTTTCAGTTTAAGTTGTGATGGAAACTACTACCTTCTTTCAGCAACTGCACCAGCTGTGTCGCTACAGCTACCATGACCTATTAATTATCTGTAAAAGACCAGCCCAGCAGGGAAACTCCCTAAACCTCCCAATGCCCAGTCCACACCTGCTTGGGTGTATTAGGCTCTGCCTTTATTGCTTTTAACATGTCTCCTAAGCAATTAAGTGTGTGCATGTTGTGGCTAGACCAGGAATCAGCTCTGGCTGATATCAGTCTTAAAGTGAACTTGGATTCATCTGGCCACTAAAAGCGCTAGTGACACTACAGTCACACACACACTACAGTCACATTCACCCATTCACACACTGGTGGCCGAGGTACCCATACTAGGTGCCACCTGCTACTCAGTTTTTTTTAAACACACTCACACACTGATGGAACAGCCATCAGGAGCAATTTGGTATCTTGCTCAAGGATATTTCGACATGTAGACTGGAAGAGCTGGGGACTGAACCACTGATCTTCCGATTAGTGGACAACCTGCTCTACCTCTGAGCCACAGCCTCCTCTTCTGAATGTCATATCTAAATTTTACTTAGGGTGTTTTCACACCTGTGGTTTGGTTCATTTGGTCACACCAGAGGGAAAAAAAATATACATTGTTGCATTTTAGTTTTGGTTCAGTTCCTGTTCACACTGACTTTTTGCAAACGAACCAAGAGGAGTAAATATGAAGTTATACTGACTGACAGGTAACTTGTTGATTTGACAGTTTTTGTGTTTGTCATCCTGCATCATCAGGACGCACGTGGGGAAATCAAATTCTGGTGACTGACAAAAGTTTCTGCTGCAGCACTTAAATGCTTCTCAAGTGTTTATATTTCTGTTTTTTGGTTTCACAAAGAGCTCATAGAGAAATAATTGATTGTAAACATTATTAGGAGGCTATTATTAGACTGCAAATCAAAAGCATGTTATGAATAATGACTAACAAGAGACAGGATGAAAAGAAGGCGTCTCGTACAGTAATAATTCAGGGCTTAATACTGTGGGATCACTGTCACACACTTTTTAATGGACTTAATGAACCGACAAGTCGGATACAATCATGACAGTTTTAACCATTTTTTCGTCAGGGAAAATGCCCTCACTGACATGCATATGTGTTACCATGGTTACATGTATGCATTAGCATAAATAGGTTATGGGATATACATGGCCTTTATCAGGATCATTTAGGAGATTGTGGACAGATTTCATGATCAGCAGTTTGATATATTATTGGTGTAGCTGTTAAACTATAACAAAGACAACTTACACTGGTTACTTAATGTTTAGCTAGGGTTTTGATGTAGGTTGAGGGTTGTTAGGTTGAGCAGTTGTTAGGTTGACTTATCGAGCTGCCTCTCTACACAAGCCTGACAACCTCATTAAAACTCACTAAACCTGTGGGGAGGTGTCACCTTGAGAGTCAATCTCCCATTGGAGAATGAGAGGAAAACAGCCTGAAAAACTCAAGACTGCAGCTGATACAAAAGAGTTTTAACTACAAAGACTGATCTTAACATCTATCCACTGGCCTCGCTGTTCATTTTCTGTTCTCCTGTCTTTTTTATTGGTCTTGAATTAGAGCAGTGGCTGACATGTCATCCACTGAAAACTAATCAAACTGAAACCAGTGAGAGATCTTGTGTTTGCATTGAGGATCCTATATTTCCTTCTTTTACTTGACATCCAATAAGATGGTCTGAGGCCATTTTTTTGGGTGAAGGGGAACATCACAAATTGTTGTCTGTCTCCTGTTTCCTCACAGCAAAGACAGGTGCATGGAGACAAGGAGGAATTGAAAGCGGCACCACAGTTTCCTCCCTGGATCTATACCTTTTCCATTTCAGCCAATCTATACCAAAACACTACAAAATTTCCAGTGAAATCTGCACAGTAGATCATTCTCAATGCTACCATTTTTTATTTTATTTTTGCCTTTACTCGACAATCGACAATAAAAGGACAGACAGGAAACAGCTTTATCACATTAAAAGTAAATTTCTGGTGTGGCTGCATTTGTCTGTTTAAATCTATGAGTATTTTAGCCTGTCACCTTTTATTTTCAGAAGCATTCCCTGAGCTGGTCAACAAACCTGGGGACACAGTACACAGTAATGGTACATTTGGTTACTATATCCAGATGAGAATTTTCTGAGTTGACTCTAACTTGCCTGGCGGGTCAGGTACCTGCGTACCTGCTGGTGCCTTATATTTTGAAAGTCATTGACACAAGTTGAACTTTTGACCCCGTTGTCACATTTGTCACCGGCATGGACTCCAGCGATGAAACTTTGCAGCCCGAGAGTGAGGTGGCAGGCTACATTGAGTTCAAGACACCCAAGGAGAATCCTTTTGAGGTTTTATGATGGTGGAGGGAGTATGCTAAAATGTTTCTTAACCGAAGTGATGTGCAAAATGTTTTTGCCATCCTGGGATTAAACACAGCCAGTGAGACTTATTATCTGCTGAATTTGTAATTCCAGAAAGGAGAACCCAGCTTAATGTGAGTGACAGTATCCTGTGTGTGTGTTTAATCATGGGTGTGGGTCGGGTCTACGGACTTTTATTAACGGGTGTGGGCGGGTGCTGCTTTGACTTAGACATGATGGGTAACGGGTCAGTTCTGGTTCTGAGCTTTACGTGTATGGGTGGGTGTGGGTTTTCAAAAGTGGACCCATGCAGGACTCTGTAGCAGACCACCTGTTGATTTTTGTAAACTGAAAACCATTTCCTTCAGTGGAAACAAAGCTTTTATTTACTTTTATTTCATAGATAAGAAACAATAAATTATTAAGGCAATAAAGCCCCTACAAAATAGCATGTGAGGTCTTGTGTGTGACTTAGCCTAGCTTCATATGAATCAAGGAAACTGCACTAGCTGCTAGGCTAGGGCTGACCGTCGAATCCATTTATGGACATTCGAAGCTTCGGAGCTCAGAACGAATTTAATTCGAAGCATTCGACGACGGGGGGGGGGGGTTTAAAAAAAAAAAATTATGGCGAAAACGTAGTTTCTTCCAACACTAGAATTAAGATAAAAATATTCACAAACGAAAAAAAACACTAATGGTCGGTGATAAGTAGTGTTTAACTTTTGATTGAACACTAAATTAAAACCTTCAGCGCATACTGCAGCACAATCAAACAGATGTGCAACTCAGAGCATCAGAAGTGTCTCTGACACCAGACTCAGAGTGGACCGGTGGAACTGGAAAATGCATATTTTTAATAAATAAAATCTATTTTATCATTATTTTGAGTCACATTGTTGAAAGAATTTAGTCGTCTGTGTTGTCTGTGTGTTAATAGCAGGTCTCCATTGTGCGTCAGGCTTTCTATTTCCTTGTCGGAGACCTTTTCTTTTTTAATTACATGATATAGACCTATAGGCTATTCTCCCTTAACTCACCAGTAAAAAATACCTTTATCCATTTCAAATAACCAGTGGCAATAATATCCCCGTTCTCTGATTTACTGTGAAACATTTTTAGGCAATTCATGCAAAAATCTGACCGGATGACTCCTTTACATGGCCTATAGACCAATATCTAATTATAGACCAACATCTAATCTTCCCTTTATGTCAAAGATCCTTGAGAAAGTAGTCGCAGACCAGCTGTGTGATTTTCTCCATGATAATAATTTATTTGAGGAATTTCAGTCAGGATTTAGAGTGCATCATAGCACTGAGACAGCACTAGTTAAAATTACAAATGACCTTCTGATTGCTTCAGACAAAGGACTTGTCTCTGTACTTGTTTTATTAGATCTTAGTGCAGCGTTTGACACAATTGACCATCAAATTCTACTGCAGAGACTGGATCACTTAATTGGCCTAAAAGGTTCTGCACTGAGCTGGTTTAAATCTTATTTATCTGA
>NC_065518.1:36382375-36393162 GCF_006386435.1 Epinephelus moara | reverse complement strand
TTTTTGGGGGGAGTTTTTCCTTATCCGCTGCGAGGGTCCTAAGGACAGAGGGATGTTGTATGCTGTAAAGCCCTGTGAGGCAAATTGTGATTTGTGATATTGGGCTTTATAAATAAAATTGATTGATTGATTGATTAATGGGGCCGGCCTTTATTTGTCAATCAACCAAAAACAATCAATAAATTAAAAACACAAAGTGGACCTGGAACATGAACTCTTATAGGCCTAACACATCTGATGACCTCTCGGACATTGTCTGCCAGCTCTGAGTCTGCTCGTTGTCAATATTGGACTGGTGGGGGTTAGTGTTGCGTTTAAGGCCTCCCCCAAAAAAATGGGGAAAAAAAGCGCCGAAGCTTCAAATTTTTTTTTCACAATCGAATCTCGTGCCATCGAACGAAGCTTAGAAGCTTCGAATTTTTTGGGTAAGCCTTATGCTAGGCTAATTTATACAATGGAAAATGTAGTACGCTTATGCTAATAACATTAACTAATAACTAATAAACTAACTAAACTAACTAACTAATAAATCAGCCCTAACACCAAATGCCACACAGATACATTCAGTAATGAGCAGGTGGAGTCAAACATTAAGCAGCAAAATGTTCACTGAATATACGGGACAGATGTGTCATTCACTACTGAAACAACAATGCAATTCAGTCCTATAATCAGACTGGTTTAGAACAAACCAAAAGGAGTGTGAATATTGGATTTTTATTTATCAGGTGGACACAAACACGACTGAGACAATTGTTATGGCTATCATGCATGTGGTTGCTGTGTAGAATTTTTTTTGCCCCCTAATGACCAATATGCGATGAATGCAGCTGTAACATGAACATGGTATTTAGATGTGTTTTTAAATATTAGAAAAAAAGCATACTCTCCCATCTGTTCACTAGTAGTCAAAAATGCTTGTCAGTATTTGTCCATATGCATATAGAGCAAATGTGGGATTATTGCTTAGTAGGCATGACGAGACATGAAACAGTGAGAAACGTTTTAATAATGTAGTTTTCTCTTTTAAAGCCATTCAGTAGTAATGGGATACCTCCTGCCTCTGGCACTATGCCAGCGATCAATAGGCTCTAACAAACTGCTGCCTATTTTGCAATGGCTGTCATAGCTCTTGCTTCACACACTGCTATACATCACTTCCTCCTCTAGTCAGATTCAGTAATACATCACGCTCCTCCTCTCACCTTCTGGGTTTTATAATGCATCACATCCTGCTAGCAATTCTGTTGCAGTTTTACGTCCTTTGGGTTGAACAGCTCTGAGTTTAAGACAGTCTGGAACTCAGCTCCAGTTATTGGCTCACTTAGAATAGAGCCAGTTCTCTAAGGGGGCAGAATAGCCCAATCATTTACTTAATAAATCCAATCTGAAATGTGTTGCTCAAACTGAAATTACGGAACATTAGTGCTTTCAATGTATATAGACGAAATGACTAATAGAAACATTAAAGGTGTAAAAATTAGATGAAATTAAAGCCAGTGCAAAAGGCCACCCCTGAGGAGCTGGGCTGTGGACCAATAACTCAGTGAGAAGGAGGGAAAGTTTCCTATTTCAACTCTTTGTACACTATCTAGCAGTTGTGTTTTTTTACCACAGACATATCAATGCAAATACATTCAAGTCAACACAGAGTAACAAAATGTTCTTTTTAAAAATAAGTACATTACACTGATAAATGACAGTATGTACACTTTCTGTATATGAGGAAGCAACTTGAGAGTGATTCTTGCATTTCATGGTCACATTTGCCATGTGTTCCATGAAGAGGGTGAAGATGGTTATTAAGTCATTTCATGTGTTGCTGTTTTTGTGTGTGTGTGTGTATGTGTTTTGCAGGAAGGAAAGGGGGCGTGTCTCTCTTTTCTAGTAGGGAGTGAAGCGACTGCACCCTCCTCTGTAAAGGCTAGCCTGCAACATCAAAGATGAAAAAGCTCCAATCAGTATTCAATGTAGAACGTTTTAAATATTAATATTAAAAATGAACTTCTCTCTTTCCTCCAAATAAACATTCCTCCCTTTTTCCACTTGTCTTTTGTTTAATTGAGAGGGTTTTTTTTCACAAGGTAGTTTGGAAATTTGTGAAGAGAAATAATGTAATTATATGTGTGTGACTATACAGTGGTTTGCAAAAGTTTAAGCACCCCTGGACAAAGGTTTGTTTCCTGTGAAATGTAAAGTCGGCATTCATCCCACTTTGGATGGAGCTGCTCTCATATCGAGAAACCTGGCCAAGTTTATTAGTAATTCAAAACCCTGACAACCCAGAGTTGAGACCAGGAATCAGAGTCGCAGTCTTACACGCTTCTCTGAGCTTCTAGTGCAGTTACCCACCCATAGTTTTATACAAACGGTGTCTGTCCCCTGACCACCTACATTATCTAAATCTAAAATTAAACAAAGAGGAGTTGTGCATAACAACCTAATAAAAATTAAAACATCTTCTGTGACAAAAAGACAAAACAGGATAATTAAATGTGGACTGTTAAATATCAGGTCTCTAAAGCAGTGTTAGTAAACGAATTAATGTCAGATAATCATATTGATTTACTCAGCCTCACTGAAACCTGGCTGTGTCAAGGTGAATATGTCAGTCTAAATGAATCCACTCTTCCCAGTCATAATAATACCCACATTCCTCGAGGCAGCGGCCGAGGAGGGGGAGTTGAAGCCATTTTTAACTCTAGTCTGTTAATTAATCAGCCCTAAACCTAAACTAGATTATAATTCCTTTGAAAGCCTTGTTCTTAGTCTTTTACATCTGACCTGGAAAAGCTCACAGCCACTTTTATTTGTTATAGCGTACCGTGCTCCTGGCCCGTATTCTGAATTTGTATCTGAATTCTCGCAGTTTTTATCCAGTTTAGTTCTTAAATCAAGTTATTATTGTAGGTGATTTTAACATTCATGTTGACGTTGATAATGACTCCCTGGCTATCGCGTTTATCTCATGATTAGACTCCATTGGCTTCAGTCAGGATGTACATAAACCCACTCACTGTTTAAACCATACCCGCGATCTAGTTCTGACGTATGGAATTGAAATTGATAACCTAACAGTCTTTCCACAGAATCCCTCTCTATCAGATCATTATTTAATAACTTTGGATTTCTTTTTACTCTATTACATGCCAGTCAGCAACAGTTACTATACTAGATGTTTATCAGATAGTGCTGTCGCAAAATTTAAGGGAAAGATTCCATTGACGTTGAATTTAATACCATGTCCTTCTGTGACAGAGGTCTCCCGTACCCACTTTAAACTCGAATTGATCATCTTGTCTATAGCGCTACACTCGACTCTGTAGCACCTCCTAAAAAGAAGTTAACAAAGCAAAGAAAGTTTGCTCCTTGGTACAACTCTCAAACCCAAAAATTAAAACAAATATCACTAAAATTTGAAAGGAATAGGCGATTAACCAAACTGGAAGAATCTCATTTAGTCTGGGAACAAAGTCTCAA
The DNA here is from genome assembly GCF_006386435.1 of Epinephelus moara. Taxonomy (NCBI): domain Eukaryota; kingdom Metazoa; phylum Chordata; class Actinopteri; order Perciformes; family Serranidae; genus Epinephelus; species Epinephelus moara. The sequence goes on along the minus strand of NC_065518.1, from coordinate 36,389,682 downwards.
AAGGTCTAAGAGGGGCCTCCGCAATGCCAGAGCAAACTATTACTCAGCATTAATAGAAGAAAATAAGAACAACCCCAGGTTTCTTTTCAGCACTGTAGCCAGGCTGACTGAGAGTCAAAGCTCTATTGAGCCTTGTATTCCTTTAGCCCTGAGCAGTAATGATTTTATGAGCTTTTTTAATGACAAAATTCTAACTATTAGAGGCAAAATTCATGACCTCCTGCCCTCAAACGGAACCAATCTGCCCTCAAACACAGCTATAAGACCTAATATATACTTAGGTAGCTTCTCGCCGATTTCTCTTCAACAGTTGACCGCAATGATTTCTTCATCTCAATCATCAACGTGTCTCTTAGCCCCCATCCCAATTAGGCTACTTAAGGAAGTCTTACCTTTAATTAATTCTCACATATTAGACATGATCAATATATCTTTATTTACAGGCTATGTACCACAGTCTTTTAAGGTAGCTTTAATTAATTTAATTAAACCTCTTCTAAAAAAGCCCACCTTGGATCCAGAGGTGTTAGCCAACTATAGACCAATATCTAATCTTCCCTTTCTGTCAAAGATCCTTGAGAAAGTAGTCGCACTCTGTAAATTTCCATTGTTATGCGGATGATACACAATTGTATTTATCGATAAAGCCAGAAGAAACTGATCAATTAACTAAACTTCAAAAATGCCATAAAGACATAAAAACCTGGATGAGCACCAATTTCCTTATGTTAAATTCAGACAAAACTGAAGTTATTGCTCTTGGCCCCAAACAACTCAGAGACTCTTTATCTGATGATATAGTTTCTCTGGATGGTATTGCTCTGGCCTCTAGCACTAACGCAAGAAACCTCGGAGTAATATTTGACCAAGATTTGTCTTTTATTTCCCATTTAAAACAAACCTCACGGACTGTGTTTTTTCATCTGCATATAATTGCGTAAATTAGGCCTATCCCATTCTCGGAACCCATCGGCTGTATCCGGCAGATGGCGATACAGCCTCTGGGGGCAGACCCCCGATTTTTTGGCATTCCAGTTTGATTTGGGCGGAGGTGAATTTCCGTTTCCGACTTCCATTTATATATAATAAGTAAATATGCTGAACCATTGCGATGGATTCAGAGTTTGCAGTGACGCCAATTATGTTCCGCCTCGTTAGTTCACCGCACGGACCGTTTAACCTGGCAACACCTGCAGCCGGCTCAAACGTGATTGATCAATATCACGCGGACTATAAACAGCCTACAACTGGAAACCAGGGCTCTTCAGCTCTTCTTTCGGAGGCAAGATCTCCGGGGTTTGCCTACAGACTCTACATTCACTGAGATCTCCGGGGTTTGCCTACAGACTCTACATTCACTGAATGTACAGTCTGTATATAGAGACTAGGCCTATCCTGACCCGAAAAGATGCAGAAAAATTGGTCCACGCTTTTGTTAACTCTAGGCTGGATTACTGTAACTCCCTATTATCAGTTAGCTCTAATAAGTCTTTAAAAACTCTCCAGCTAATTCAGAATGCAGTGGCACGTGTACTAACAGGAACTAAGAAACAAGATCATATTTCTCCTGTTTTAGCTTCTCTGCACTTGCTCCCTGTAAAATCCAGAATTTAATTTAAAATCCTACTCTTAACTTACAAAGCTTTAAATGGTCAGGCTCCGTCATATCTTAGAGAGCTCATAGTGCCCTATTATCCCACCAGAACACTGCGCTCTGAGAATGCAGAGTTACTCATAATCCCTAAAGTCACCAAAAGTAGATCAGCTATCAGGCTCCTCTCCTGTGGAATCATCTTCCTGTTGTGGTCCTGGAGGCAGACACCGTCAAATTGTGATTTGTGATATTGGGCTTTGTAAATAAAACTGATTGATTGATTGATTGATTGATTGATTGATTAAAGTGATTAGAAGATAAACTGATCTCCAAAAGGCATGAAGTTAAAGATGAAACATGTTTTTCAACATTTTAAGCAAGATTAGTATATTAGTTTTGTTTTGTACTATTTTAGAGTGGAAAAAAGGAAAAGAGCACCATGCGCAAGTTTGGGCACCCCAAGACATCTGACCTCTCAGACAACTTTTATCAGGGTCTCAGACCTTAATTAGATTGTTGGGGCTATGGCTTGTTCACAATCATTGTTAGGAAAGGCCAGCTGATGCAAATTTGAAAGCTTTATAAATACTCTGACTCCTTGTCCCGTCAATCAGCAGCCATGGTCTCCTCTAAACAGCTGCCTTGCACTCTGAAAACTAAAATAACTGAAGCCCACAAAGCAGGAGAAGACTGCAAGAAATTAGCAATGGGTTTTCAGGTAGTTTCCTCAGTTCTAATAAAATTAAGAAACTGCAGTTAACAAAAACTGTGGTGGTCAAGTTGAGGTCTGAAAGACCAAGAAAACTTCCTGATAGAGCTGCTTGTAGGATTACCTAAAAGGCAAGGCAAATCAAAATCCCTGTTTGACTGCAAAAGACCTGCAGGAAGATTTAGCAGCGTCAGAAATAGTGGTGGTGCACTTCTACTGTGCAGTGACACCTGTATAAATATGACCTTCATGGAAGAGTCATCAGAAAAAAGCCTTTCCTGTGTCCTCACCACAAAATTCAGCGTAAGAGGTTTGCAAAGGAATATCTGAACAATCCTGATGCTTTTTGGAAACAAGTCCTGTGAACTGATGAAATTGAAATAGAACTTTTTGAACGGAATGAGCAAAGGTATATTTGGAGAGAAAAGGATTTAGAAATCATGAAAAGAACACCTGTCAAACTGTTAAACACAGGGGTGGATCAATCATGCTTTGGGCTTGTGTTGCAGCCAGTGGCACAGGGAACATTTGACAGGTAGAGGGAAGAATGTATTCAATGAAATTCCTGCAAATTCTGGAAGCAAACATCACACCATCTGTAAGAAGGCTGAAGATGAAGAGTGAATGGCTTCTACAGAAGGACAATGATCCTAAAGACACCTCAAAATCTACAATGGATTACCTCAAGAGGCGCAAGATGAAGGTTTTGAAGGTCAGTCCTCTGACCTACACATCATTAAAAATCTGTGGATAGACCTCAAAAGAGCAGTGTATGCAAGACAGCCAAAGAATCTCACAGGGCTAGAAGCCGTTTGCAGGAGGAATGGTAGAAAATCCCCCAAACAAGAATTAAAAGACTCTTAGCTGGTTACAAGAAGTGTTTAGAAGCTGTGATACTTGCCAAAGCGGGTGCTACCAAGTTGACCATGTGGGGTGCTCAAACGTTTGCTTCAGGCCCTTTTCCTTTTTTGTTATTTTGAAAATTGTAAAAGATTGAAATGAAAAAGTAATCATGCTTAAGATATTGAAGAAACGTTTCATCTTTAACTTCATGCTTTTTGGAAATCAGGTCATCTATTACTTACTACTCACAGTTAACTAAATTTTGACCAGGGGCGTCCAAACTTTTGCATGCCACTGTATGTGAGCGCGGATTTATACTTTAGATAGTTTTTCATTTGATACTTGTTATTATTACACCAAGTAGTGAAGACATCTCCGGTCACATACCGGTCATACCTCATGACCTTAAGTAAAACACTGAATCACAATTGTTCCTTTCATCTGTTTAGCCTGAAAGTCTGTTTGTGCAAAAAATAGCAGAAGGCAGCTGAGACAACCGTCATAGCTAGTCTGTTGTCTGATGAGACACCTGAGGCAAAAATATTCCAAACACACATTTCTTTAAGCTTTAATTTCTCTGAAATGGAAAAATGACTCTAAAAACTGCCACCGACAGAGACAGATTACAAACTAAATCAGCTCCTTCAGACCTTGACCACTGTCAAGGTGGATGAAACCTTAAATACCCCAAAAATGCTACTTGGCATTAAGCATGCAACACATTTGCCATATTACAAGTTCCATCCAGAACTAAATAATTACAATACACATTTGCTCTCAACACTAGAACATTTGAACCATCCTGGCTTGTCTTTTACTATATACAGTAGATCAACCAGATAGTAAAATAAAAGTAAACAACCGCAAATACTTTTTTTTTCCCCAGACAAAACCAGATGCGTAGTTGAATAGAGACTGAGGGAAAATTGTTCCTTGTTCCAGATACTAAGGCTCTGTTCAGACCAACCTTATTGCCAGATGAGGACGTCAGTAGTGGACAGTCCTTCAAACCTCACTACGTTCAGTTACATTTTTCTATGCCCAGTGTCAGCAGCTAAGTTCCAGTATGTAGGATTTAGGGGGATATATTGGCAGAAATGGAATATAATATAGTAAGTATATTTTCTTTAGTGTATAATCACAGCCTGTCCTCATTCCGAACTGGTGGCAATTTGTAAGGCCACCGATAACAATGGGATATAAGGAGCTGGAACATCCTTATTGGGTGGGGGGGGTTATATGTTGCCATATGCCAACAAGCTCCAGACTTCCACCCAGTATCCTGCTGTTTGCTTCCCATATGAATGTTGATCCGAACAACACATTCTCACTCTGACCTCAACACACATTCGCTCTAAGAAGAAATGTACAGTTTGCATGCAGTCTCTTTCAAAATAAATACACTACATTGGTACAACCCCACAAATTGACCTTTCTTTTCTTAAACAACAAATGGACATGCAAACAAGCGCACGTGGTTGGGTTTAGGCAACAAAAGCACATGGTTGAGTTAAGGAAAAAATAACAGGGTTTGGCTTTACAATCTTACTAGAAGCAAATAGTGGCCTCCCAGGTTAGAGTCGGTGGTTGTTGGACCCATCCACCACCCCTCCTACCCACCCCACATGACGTTCACCCACTTAACGTAATGTTGTTATCCGGCCGCGTTTCCACCTGACCCTGCTGGGCGCCCTTACACAATAACAGCAACAAGCCGCGGATCATGCCTACATGAAAGGATGGCTTTTTTGCATCGGTGCCTGACACCAGAAGTCACTGCCCAAGCACTGATATTAGACAACTATGGAATGAGATTGGGTTGAGCCAAACCATGATGTTTGTTTCCAAACTTAACCAAGTGCTTTTGTTGCCTAAGCTCAACTAAGGCATCCCAGGACAATAACAACAGATGCAGGAAGAAAAGAAGAAGCGCATCATGTGTAGACATGAAAGTCCAAAGACAAAGTGACGATGTTTGTTGAGTTGGGTTGGGTTAAGAACGTATTGATAATGACAATCTTGTTTTTATTACCTTAGAATGAGCTGTTGATATTTACATAGGTCATCGTTTTTGGAGATCATCATGTTGCACCACTGTTTGTACAGTAGCCCAGAACAGGCAAACCAAACAATGGCTCCAGATGGAGCCATTTGCGTTTTTGTGTATTTGCATCGGCCACAGTAGTTAGCAGCCCCTCAGTGACAAGCAGTGTGGAAAGCATACTGATTTTTGTAATGTGAAACTGTTTTATTCTGTGTTTTCACCAGTTTTAATCACCAAGTCCATTTGTTTTAGAGAGGAAGAGACCTCTGTGGATTACTCGGTTCCTAACGTCTGGATTTTAAATTATCAGAGAAAAAGGTAAGAACACATGTGATGCAGGTGATAGACAAGCAGCCCATCTCTGATGGGGTGAGGAGTGTAGCAGAAACACTAATTTGTAACGTGAAACTGCCTTATTCAGTGTTTTTACTGGCTGTTATCACCTGGTCTGTTTGGTTAGGAGAGGAGGAAACCACTGTGGTTAATCCAGCTCCGGGTAAAATCCTCCTGAACGTCTGGATCTTAAGTTATTAGAGGAATAAAGGTGAGCACACTTTAGCAGGTGCTGGGCTTGTGGCCTCTCTCTGATGAGCCTGAACAGGGTGGGAGAAACACTGATTTGTAAGATGAAACTGCTCTATTAGGTGTTTTTACCAACTTTAATCATCTGGTCCATTTGTTTTGGGGAGGAAGAGACCTCTGTGGATAACTCCTGGTAAAAAACCTCCGAAGCAATTTGTGGTGGGATTTTCAAAGGTAGCCATATTTCTTCGACATGTTATATATATATATCAGAGGTCTTACTGAACTGATTTGTGTAATTTGATATAAAAAATAAAAATCTAATAAAGGTCAAATCATTTTTCAAAAACATGCATTACAAAATGTCTAAAACCATGCTTAACGAAATGGTTGAATTGTCCTTTTATGGTAAAAGTAGTGAGGCTGACATAATAAATGTAGAATTTATTCTACTATTCTATTTATTTATTTATTATTTATTAAGCAAAAAAGGATGAATACTCACTGTTGTTAATGCCATATATTCAATGTCATTCCATTATATATTTTCTGAAAAAAATTATATGATGACAAAGTATTGGAAATAGTGGAAATAATACTTGTACTGGTAAGACTACTAATCCCATGTTAACAAATTCATATATGTTGGTATACTAACATGTTACAAGCATTTTAATATTTTTCATTTTTTTTTTAATAACTTTATTATTGCCATGAAGTGACCTCTTAACTGTTTGATAGAGGCCTTTATAAAACAAAAACTACTGGGTCTGTTAACAATAAAGTATTTGATTTTTGTTGTTGTTGTCCCAAGGAAATAAAAAATGCAAAGACAAAAAAATATCAATAGCTCTTTTCTTAGTGTGGACATTAAAAGGATATACAGGTGTCTCATTCATATTAACAAGGCCCTTTTGTGGAAAAAAAATAAAATGAAAAAAATAGACAAAGGTACCGTAAAATTCGGTGTATAAGTCGCACTTTTTTTTCCCTTTTTTTTCATCTAAAAAGTTGGGTGCGGGTTATAGACCGGTGCGACCTATAGACCAAGGTAAATGCTGACATAGGTAATTTGACCCACAAGATGGGGCTACGTAGCTAAAGATTTGTGACGGACATCATAGCCAGCCCGTGGACAAGCCGCCATATTGTTATGTATAGTTACAGCCCACACTGTAATAAGGTAAAACTGTCTTCTTTAAAAAGAAAAAAAAAAGAAAAAAGAAGTTTAACGTTAATTTAAACTCATTTTTATGGCTCAGATGTTGTTATAATTTTATTTCCTGAAGAGGTTGTTTGGAAAATTGCTATCTGAAAAATAACCAAAGCTGCTTAAGAGGTTATTGTTATTGTGTAACGTTTTTATTAACAAATAGTAATATAAAACCTTGTTTTCCCTGTTTGAGACCTTAAAAAATACAGTCAGGTCCATAAATATTTGGACAATGATACAGTTGTCATCATTTTGGCTCTGTACACCACCACAATGGGTTTTAAATGAAACAATGAATACCTGCTTAAAATGCAGACTCTCAGCTTTCATTTAAGGCTTTTTTCAAAAATGTAGTATGAACCGTGTAGGAATTACAACCATT
>NC_065518.1:36373030-36381541 GCF_006386435.1 Epinephelus moara | reverse complement strand
TTAGTTTGTCCAAATACTTATGAGCCCTTAAAGTTGGGGGACTGTGTGAAGAAATGGTTGTAATTCCTACACGGTTCATACTACATTTTTGAAAAAAGCCTTAAATGAAAGCTGAGAGTCTGCACTTTAAGCAGGTATTCATTGTTTCATTTAAAACCCATTGTGGTGGTGTACAGAGCCAAAATGACAACAACTGTATCATTGTCCAAATATTTATGGACCTGACTGTAGACTGCAACTTATATGCCAGTGCGACTTATATTCCGAGTTTTATGGTATACCTGTAGCATCACACCCAAACCTACTCAGAAACTTGGTAACCCAGTCCTGACCACCAGATGTCTAAGTATTTTCCACAAGAGTTGGCCGACCTAGTCCAGAATGTTGCATCCTGTATACAGCCAAAACTCCACACATTCCTCTTTTCCACCAAATTAGCTCTGATTCTTGAACTGTTTTTTGTCAAGGTTCTTGTAACTTTGATGCTTTCCAGTAGGCTGGCGGATATGACCAAAATATCATATCACGATATAGGTCATTTCATATCCTGATAATGATACATATCACGATATAGCACATTTTAATCCGATGAATAAAAAGTCTCCTCGTTTGATAACATTACGATGAGTCGGGCAACCGACTCATTTTAAAGAAGACGAGAGAAAAAGAGAGAGAGAGAGAGAGCAGCTGTGGTGGAGTGAGTGAAGAGAGGGAGGGCTGGTAGCGAGAAAGCTGGTGAATCAGATCAATAAAACATTATTTTGTGATTGTTTCACAGTGGTTATGTTCTAAAGCACAAACACGCCCACACCCCCACACACCTCCGCTCAACACTGAGGCTGTACTCCGCACCACCTGATTTGGTCTGAATATTGTCGCCGTCTCGCTGCTTGTCTGCTCTTTCTCAGCGCTGCGGGGCTGAGTGTGTGCAGCGCAGCAAAGACAGACAGCGAAGTTATATAAACTCCAGCAAACCAGCCCTTGTTTCAACCTGGTCTCACTCTGAAGTTGTCAAATACCGGCGCTTGGTCAGTGACTTCCTGCATCAGACTCCGATGAAAAAAGTCATCTTTTCACGACAAGGCGGGAAGACAATGCAAGTTAAGGGGGCGGAGGTCCGAGTAGGATGGTTGGCAGGGTGGTGGATGGGACCAAAAGCCACTGACTTTCACCGAGGAGGCAATGTTCACTTCACGTAAGATAGTAAACGTAAACCCTGTTCTTTTTTTCTGAACCCAACCAGGTGCATGTGTTGACCAAGAATAACCACTTATGTTTGTTGTTTAAGAAAGAAAACGTCAATTCGCAGTTTTGTACCAACATAGTGCGTTTATTTTGAAAGAGACAAATTGTATGCAAACTGTACATTTCCTGTGAAAACTGAAATGTATTTTAAAAACAGACAACACATGTAACAGGCTGAAGCTGACACGGCGTCCCAGGATGTCGACAACCAATGAACCCAGGATACCTTGCATGTCATATGTCAATGTGGTAAATTCCATGACCAAATGTCAATATGTGACGAAGTCAGAGTGAGAATGCTGTGTGTTTCCACCAGTTTTGATCAGAACCATTGCAATCAAGGATGAGTCCTCGATAGAGGGCGTTGCACACAACTGAAGTAACTGTAGTGGCAAGATGGTGGATGGAATTAATTACCTAACATTTTTTTTTTTTTTGTTGCCTTCTCCATCCTGTCTTTCCAACCTGTAGAATATGACACACCCACTGATGTCGTCAAAGTTGGCACTTGCTATACTGCTATTTTTTGGTTCCAGCTGGGAACCAACTTTTCAGGCTATTTATTAAAAAAAAAAAAAAAAAAAAAAAAATCCAAAAATGCTCCAAACGGTTCGAAATTAGGTGCAATTGAAACTGGTTCCATGTAGGTGGAAAAGGGGCAACAAATGAGTTTGGCCTTAATTTCAGAAGACCTGAAAGAAGTGCTCATCAAAACTGAACCACTTTGTAATCTTTACATAGAAAATACAACTTAAGACAAGAGCCACACAAGGCAAGTTGAACAAATTCATTAGGACCTAATAATACTCATCTACAGAAATTGTTGGTACAAAAACTCACTTATCCAACCTATAATTATACCTTTGTTAATCCATCATTATCACCAAAATCTGACAAGTTAGCAGCTTATTAGGTTTTGTCTGGGACTTTAGTTCAGAATGTGCGGCATGTCAAACTTTTAAGATTAATTGTGTTGTTTTTTTATTATTGAAAATTAGTACCATACATTAGTAGTGAGGGGTTCGGATATGGGAGGATGGGGAAAAAGGGAGGAGTAATTTGAAGACAAAAGAGAAGGAAGTCTAGAGTAATAAAGAGGAAAACAAAGGCCACTGTTTTAATTAAGTAAATGAAGAGGAAAACAATGTCATAATTAATGAAGGCTTTTAGCTAGCAGCTGCACTAGGGGAGGAAGGGAGGAGTTTGGGGGACATATGGGGGAGGTGGTAGGGCTTTCGATTTTCATCACCACAAGCACGTCAGCACTCAGCATCAACCCTCCTTTCATCTGTACAAGATGCTGCACCAAGTAGAAGCTCTGGCTGCAGCCAGTTTGCTACCAAGAACTTTAATTCTCCCTCTCCTTCTCTTACTTTTCTTTTGTGGTCTATCTTTCTCTACTACTTTAATCTCCCATGACACGTCGAAACATTTACAAGATGGTCATTAATCTTTGGAGGAAGTCCCTACCCACACCCACGAAAGAAAACAAATACTACTTTCACTTTCTCCCCCATCTTCTGGGGTGCTCTGTTTCTTTCTTTAGAAAGATTTTTTTTCATCTTTGATGTTAGCTGCAAAGCTAGCTAAAAACAAACATTAACCATTCGACTATCTCCCCTTTCAAAATTTGGGGAGACTGTTTTCTGTCAGGGGGAATTCTCAGTCTCGATTGGATTTCAAGCAAGTAGCTTTTGGCCAATGAAATTGAAAAGGGAGTTTGAGAATAAGGCAATGTCCTTTTTTCATTTACTGAAGTGGCAAAGATTCACATTAAACATTAAAATGGGTCTCTTAGCGGGAAACACAACTCATGGGATCACCAAGTGGAGGAAAATAGACTCTTTTGTTGAAGATCTTCCAAAAGATTATTCACAAAGCATGTCAGTAAATTATGTTATTTAAGTTAGTCATTTACAGATAGTAATTCAGTCAATTAAGCAGTTGATATGAATAGTTCAGTACACTCTTTCTGGTGTAAAATGAGTCTCTTGTGAAGTTAAACATCCATGTGTCTGGGTGCTATGTCATACAGTATGTTATTAAAGACAACAGTATTGCACCAGCCCCAGTTCATCATGATCCCACATACAGTCAGGCACAATATTCAGACAGTCAGCAGCTATGAAATAGAGAACAGACTCACCATAGTGCCCACACTGTATGTGGCTGCAGGACCAATCGTATGGTGATATGGGTCTGCTGTTGCATAGACTCTGCCATAACTATAGAGGAGAAAACAGGCAGATGTTTACGATGACAATGTAGTAGCTTCTTCAATATGTTAGACAGACAAATGTAGCTACTGTAAACACAATCTGTCAGTGCCTGCATTTATCAAGCATGACAGTATCCCTCCAGAGAAATTACACAGAATGTTTGACTACGATATAGGTTATTCCTAAGGGCCCTGATACACCATGCTGACAGTTGGTCATTGGTCAATGTTGGGCCACTGTTGTGTGTCTGTCGCCCTAGTTTCTGCCGCGTGTCCTGCACCCTTGGTACAAGTCGGCCCTTGTCGCCTGTTCTTTTGGGCGATTCAGCATGTTGAATTGGGATTGGAGATGGCAGAGCAAGAGAAATCACTCTGATTGGGTAGTTCAGCTCAGTGCACATGAACACAAACAGAAAAAAATTAAGTAAACTAATAGCTAAAGGCTAGTGGGCATGAGATTATAATAAACTTGTTAGGCTAGGTAAGAGGTAAGGTTAAGAGGTGATGTAAGATTATATTTTTTAAGTCATTAAACTCTGCCAGAAACAGTATGTAATTTTTTGTGTTATTGTTTGCTGGTGCATTGTGAATATTTTGTTCTTTAAACACTGGGTTGTGCTTTGAATGTGCTAACTGGCTTATTAACATCTTGAATCCATCCTGCTGGTCTTCAGGTTTTCCTTTTTAGGTGAGGATTTCAGACTACTGCTGTCTACTGGTGTGGAGTTATTTCCTCTGACACAAGTGCGGAATATAGGGGCTGGTTGGCTGCCGGCTGTAGTCTTTAGCAGTATGTTCAAGCACAACTTTTTGGCTGAGACACAGATGGTGTGAGGCGACGCAACAGTTGCCATTAGTTCTTTGATGTCGGTTTGGTGTGTCTGGGCCCTAACTCAGATCAGGACATGAGTTAAACACTCTCTGAATATACCTTGACAATGACACTAATTAAGCAATGGTTTGCACTAGGGATGCACAATAGTATCGGCATGTCATCAGTGTCTGCTGATATTGGTTTTAAAATGAATCGGCCGACATGCTTTTTCTTATTTTGCACAATAAATAAATATTACATATACATCGAAAAACATTCTATTTTGTGTCTCCATCTGCTGATGGGCCATCACAATAAGAGTGTGCATGCATGATATGATGTTAATTCCTCTACAGAAGAGACCTGATGAACACTTAAATTATGTATACTGATATCGGTATTGGTTATCTGCCAAATGAGTTGTCAAATATCGGCATATCGGATTTCTGCAAAAACATTCCAATATTGTCTATCCCTAGTTTGCACCCATGATCTATGCTCTTAATCCATTTTGCATCAGCATCACGGTAAGGGTTGATCAACTTACTGGAGGACCTTTCGAGCAAATTTGAGCTGTGGGCTCCTACTGACCCCTGTTTTTCTTACTATCTGTGAATTGTGTATGCATCTTATAACCTTAAAGTACCCTTCAGGTACACGCAGCAGCAAACAGCAGACTACGCATGGCAGCATTATGTCATTTTGCCCAGAGCTCTAGAAACCATTCTGTATTCCTATGCTGGATTAACACCTACCCCATGTTTGCTGTATGTCAATTAGTGCAATATAATAAGCACCAACGAAGCCCCACATCTAATAAAATAATAAGGAATATATAAATTCAAACTTGCATGCATCCACTAACAATGACTCCAGGTATGGTTCTGGGTGGAGTGACTACATTCCAAACAAAATTAATTAAAATGCTATATTTATTTTAACAAGCTCATCTGTATTTTGACTTTAGAGTTCTACATTTTATTTTCCCCAATTCCCATAGTATGAACATATGTTATCCTGGATTTACCACCTGCTCAGAACTCTTGCTTGGCAGCTCTAAAGGAAGTTTTTCTACATGAGGCAATAGATTCATGATCACAATGACATTTTGACTCATTCTCTAAACATAAAAATATATGGATTCTTTGAACCAGTACAAATCAAAGGGGAATTTAATCAGTTGGGAAATACTCTGTTAATTGTTTCCCCCTTCCCAAACTCCAACCAGCAGACTTAAACCTTGTGCATGTTGGCTTTGATTGAATAGGTTTGATAATGGATGAGGAGTGCCAACCAACCACAATGAGTATGCATGAGACACATAAGGTATTGGGTTGTCGATTTTAACCGGGGTCCAGAGGAGAGATCTATAATCATTTCCTCCTCTCACTCACGCTAAGAACAGGCCTATGGGATGAAAATGCAATCGATGTCTCCCTATAAATGTATGTTGTAAAGGTGAGAGTGTGTGATTGCAATGATTTGTTTTACCCGTTTCAATTTATGAGAAAAAGGGGACAAGTGTTTTATCTTTCAGATGATGGGGAGGGATTGTGATAAAAGTTATATCAGACAGCCAGAGACGGTAAAAGAGAGAAAAATCAGGAAAGAAATGGGCAGAGTGATAAGAGTAGTAGATGGCTGAAGGGAAGGAAAAATAAAGTTAAAAACAAAGAGAAAAATGAGGAAAAATCATCCGCTGGGGCAAGGAAACAGAGAACGGAAAATAAGCAGATATAGGTTTGTAAAGAGAAAAACATATTTACAAGGAAGAGGTTGAAGCTAGAGACACAGCAAGAAGGTAAAAGACAGAAGGACATCATTCCAAAGACAGCTAGTACATTCCTGTGGTGGTATCCCACACCTTCCCCCTTCTATGCCACATTCTTCTTAACCTCCTTCTCTCCTCCTCCCCTCAATGTGCCATCTCTGCCATCTCCACAGTCTGTCTCCTGGGGCTTATTTCCAGTCTTTTCACCAGCACTGGCTTGGAACTAATCCCCTTCCTCAATGCCCTTCTCTTTTCTCATTCCACCCCTCCCTCCCTCTTTCCCTGATGCCACTAGACCGCTTTATTTATATTTCTTTATTCTCCTCTAAAAGTAACGGGAAGCTAGCATAGGTTTGGAGGGCAAAGATAAGAGGTTGCGGGGGTACAAGACTATGTGTTTGACTATATGTAACAGAGGGAGACTCCAAGGAAAGGATGGTAATGGAGCGTACATGGAAGAAGGAAGGAAGTAGGGGTAGTGTTTAGGGCTGCAAATTCTAATTGATATTAATGATCAATTGCTATAATTTTTGATTACACTGTATCCTGACTGGATGTGATGCAAGGGAGCAGCATCAGCGACTAAATCTGTTTGATTGCATTGTTTACTAGTGGGATGTTCTAACTGTCCGTGAGTGATGCAGCGCAATACGGCATGCAGCTTTGAGCTTAGCTTTTGTTGGAAACCCAATTTCTATTTCATTCCTGACGCTTGCGTGTAACAGGCTGTTCTCACTACATATATATATATATATATATATATATATATCTTTCGTAGGATATCATCCTACCCGTTTTATGAGAAAAATTGCGTGGAAAGCGCCACAATGGACAAAGATCAGCTGATTCACAAGGTTGAAATGAGGAGTTAAGTGTACGATACTATCTCAATTTCTTTTTTTTACAAAAACCTAAATAACGTGGCAGCTGGAAGCAGGAAACTGAAAGTTTTTGGTAAGTACTGTTGTGTGGGATGCTCAGCAGAACTTGCTAGCTAGCGTGGAGTGGAGATAGTGGCATGATTTAGTATGGGAGCTACAACAATGGTATCTTCACCTGCGGTCAGTGTTGTGAGTAACACGTTGCAAAAGTACTGCTACAAAAGTAATATGTTACAGTAATATATTACATTTTAGCAGTAACAAAGTAATATAACACACTACTAACAGGATTTCAGGTATTTCAGGTAATATTATTACATTAAAAATGTCACTTAACACGTTACTACTTGGAATCAACTGTTTATTGATTTCATCTTTTCGTTCATTTTTGAATAAAAAAAAAAGTTTGGTTTTTGTGTCTTTATCATGTCATTATAGGTTATGATATAGATGGATGCCGGTAATCGCAACATCTGGTAGTACACTCAATGTGTATACATTCATATACCTGCAAAATGTACAATGTTACATCTAAAGGCTGCCTGAAAGCAGCAGGGATAAGGAGTTGGGCTCCAGTGTGTTTTTCCTTGTCCTGGTGATCGGCACATCTGGGTGGTGCCATTGAATGTGGGTTAGCATGCTGTATGTTTTTCCATTCACAACCCCTTCAACGGTGAAGCAACACTAATGCACCATCCCATTCTTATATATAGTTCTCTCTCTGGTGCTGCTGTAGCTGAACGGCACACCGGTGGCTCTTCCAATTCTGTCGTTTCATTTGTGTTCATCATAGAACCTTACTTGCACGCCAATCCATTTTGGTTGTGGTAACCTCTGCATTTATTTTTTTGTGTTTCATATGATAGGCCTACAAATATTAGTCCCTATCTCATAATTGATCAGACTTTGATCCTCTGCCTGACCCTTTCTGTGTCCAAGGCTTTTATTGAAAAGGTCTAGGCTGATTAATTGGTCTATATCATCACACTTTGAATAAAAATTGTTAACCACTGTATATGATTGCACAAATGGGCCAGACCTGCGCTCAAGAGAAGAGCCTTTATTAGCTATACAATATCGCAAACCATTGGATTTGAGCTTCTGTGCTTTGAATACATGTGATGAAACATGACTCTCCATTTACAACACTTAGTCGTACTTCTTGAGTCATTTGGGTGAAAGTAATGCAAAAGTAGTGTTATCAACAACACATCACTCTACACTAATCTGGACAGACAGTCTCAAAACTTATAAGAGGGGCCTCCGCAATGCCAGAGCAAACTATTACTCAGCATTAATAGAAGAAAACAAGAACAACCCCAGGTTTCTTTTCAGCACTGTAGCCAGGCTGACTGAGAGTCAAAGCTCTATTGAGCCTTGTATTCCTTTAGCCNCCCCAGGTTTCTTTTCAGCACTGTAGCCAGGCTGACTGAGAGTCAAAGCTCTATTGAGCCTTGTATTCCTTTAGCCCTTAGCAGTAATGATTTTATGAGCTTTTTTAATGACAAAATTCTAACTATTAGAGGCAAAATTCATGACCTCCTGTCCTCAGATAGCACCTATCTAACCTCAAACACAGCTG
>NC_065518.1:36366545-36370804 GCF_006386435.1 Epinephelus moara | reverse complement strand
CCTGAGGTTTCTACCGTTTTTTTTCCCCGTTAAAGGGGTTTTTTTGGGGAGTTTTTCCTTATCCGCTGCGAGGGTCATAAGGACAGAGGGATGTCGTATGCTGTAAAGCCCTGTGAGGCAAATTGTGATTTGTGATATTGGGCTTTATAAATAAAATTGATTGATTGATTGATTGATTGACTAGTTGCTTATTACTTTCAAATGAAGGTAATTAGTGATATGTAATGCATTACTCAACACTAACTGCCCACTGATACATGTTTTCTACCAAATTAGCTTGGGTCTTGAACCAGTTCTGTTCAGAATTCCTGAAACCTTAGAGACAGACAACAGAAGGTAACAGTAGTGGCAAACCTGCAAACTTTTGTTCTGTTATTACAGATATTTGTATTTATCCAAGAACAAGCATGGACTGACTATTAATGATACCACTGCAGGATCTTTTTTTACTGATGTTTTCTTACTTGAGAATATGACATGCCCACTGATGTCATCATGATGGGTTTACTCTTCAGGTCAAGGAAAACCTGCTATTTCTTGGCTGCAGCTGGGAACCAAATGATGGGGTTCTGAATCAATTTACTTTTAGTCAAATTGCTCTGAACAGTTCAAAATTAGGTGTGGGAACCAGAATGGAACCCGTTCCATGTTGGTGGAAAAGGGGTATGAATATGGATAATAGGAAAGTAAGTACTCGGCCATCTTTTCAGTGGTTACGTCTGCAGTCTGTCCTCTATGAGTGGACAGCTGATAGACGTGTGGTTTGTTTACATGATATAACGGAGTCCCATATTTAATGGACTGTGTGGACAGCGAGCATCCAACGTAACATGTTTGCGATGCAATAGTCAGACGCTCGCTCGCTTTCAGAGCACAGTGTTAGTCTCAGTCCAATCTATGATAAGAATTGTTGGACTTATGTTCCTAATTGAACACATATAAATGTCTATAAACCTGCTTAGAAATCATAGTACAAAGATATTGTCTTCAGTACCACCAGTAACCCAGTGATTGTTGTCTGTTTACATGGTGAAAGTCTTTGCATACTGAGTCTTGCTTGTTTTTTCGTCCAAAGATGTTGCATGTTTTAAAAATAAATATGATCTCACATTGGGTCATGTTGCAAACTGACTCTGAATTTTTTGTCTCTCATTAAAAATATTGAAATAGGTTGGATTTTCTGTTGTCTCGCATCTGTCAAAATACTTTAGACAGACATTAGACCAAAAGACAGTGGACCTGCACCGATTACAATTTTTTGGGCTGGTCCCGATTTCCGATTTGCAGTGTTTGGACGGCTGATTCTGATTTTGGCCGATTCTGATTTCATTTTTTTCAAACCACTTTAAAGCACACAAGATATTGCAATATTTTTTATCTTTCCTTTATTAGAACATTTTAACCAAGATACAACCAGCTTTTAAATAACCATCTCAAACAAAAACAGTAGCACAGGTTAAGAAACATTTTCCTTTTTTGCTCAAATATAACTTCAGGCACAGTATTTAAATAAATAAGTAAAAAAGGCATACATAAATAAAAACATAGATAAATAAAATAATAATTCCTGGTGTATAGCATTTGTGGGTAATTTCTTGAATAGACAAAAATTCCATACAGCCGACATGGTGTAGGTCGCCTGTACGAAAGCCCTTAGCGCTGAGGACGCGCATCTTCGGCACGTGGACACGCGGTGAGAGCTCCGCAGTTAAGTTTAACACGGACAATTAACAACTTTCTCCTTCTCTCTTTTGATGTGTGTGCGTGAATGATTAAGGTGAGAAGCCATATTTGTAAGAATTGAGTGTAAAACTACTTTTCCTTTTGTTTATTTCAGAACCACACACATACACACTTGTTGTGAACCTCCTGCATTGAAAATTTAATTACTTCTCGAACCTGATTCTCTGGCCGGAATCATTTACTCCATAGTTGTCTTGCCCAAACCAGTGTGTCCCTGAGGTTCCCCTTCCTCACATCACCCAAGCCGTGAGTTGCACATGTGCGTGTGTGTGCGCTGCTGATGTTACACGATGTCAATCATGCGGTGCGCCGGGAATTTGACAGGCGTTTTAAATCGGCATATTTTAGACTGACCGGCCGGTTGCAGGTCATGGCCGATCACGTGAAAACCGGCCCGATTCCGAGCACTGCCAATTAATCGGTGCAAGTCTAAAAGACAGTGAAGAAAATGTGGCATAACAAAGGACACATACATCTGCAACAAGAGAGAAGAATGGGGTGATTGCTTACTTTCAACCTGTAATATGAAGGTGGTTGAAGATGACGAGGAGGAGGATGTGGACCACACAAAGACAGTAAGAGACAGAGAGAGAGGACAGCTCAGCTCCTTCATATGGCCGTGTTGCCAAATGCAAGACATGGGGAGGGAGTGGTGACAGCCAGATAGGTAACTTGCTAGCTAGCGTGGAGTGGAGATAGTGGCATGATTTAGTATGGGAGCTACAACAATGGTATCTTCACCTGCGGTCAGTGTTGTGAGTAACACGTTGCAAAAGTACTGCTACAAAAGTAATATGTTACAGTAATATATTACATTTTAGCAGTAACAAAGTAATATAACACACTACTAACAGGATTTCAGGTATTTCAGGAAATATTATTACATTAAAAATGTCACTTAACACGTTACTACTTGGAATCAACTGTTTATTGATTTCATCTTTTCGTTCATTTTTGAATACTCTGGCAGTGGTGGAATATAACTAAGTGCATTTACTCAAGTGCTCTACGTACAATTTGAGCTACTTATACTTTGAATATTTTATTCTCATGCAACTTTCCTTTTTTTTTTTTTCTACTTGTCTGCATTGGTCTTCGTAGCTTAGCGCCACAAAAGGGTGTAAGCTTCTTATGAAGATTGATGCACTGTTAATCTTGCAGTCAAGTATTTTATACCCATACTGTGCGTGGTTGTGACCGTCACCCACCCTCCCTGGAGACTAGCCTATCAGCCTTTATTGGAAAAACTTCCTAATATGAGCCAGAGAGGGCCGTGATACACCAAAGTGTGTCAAGGGGAAAGTAAGGAACAAGCAGGGGGGATTGAGGGGCAGGTGCTTAAGTCCTGAGTTATATAGCAACAGTGCATGTGGAGAAGAAGGAGGGAAAGAAACAAACAAACAAACAAACAAACAAAAAAACAGAGGAGAAACAGGCAGTGTAGCTGATGTATTGTGGCCTTGAGGTGGTTGTGCTCCATACAGATTATCAAAAATAAACATATACACGTCTACTATACTGTACTGAAAAACAAAAACAAAAGAGAAGTCTATACTGAACACCAAAAATGTGAGAGTCCTGGTGGAGGAGGAAAGCCCGATTATGGAGAAGAGTTGCCAGCGCAGTGTGGTAGGTTCGAGAAGCAAGTGGGCCCCTTTTAAGTGATTCCATCGGTTCTTTGCGATGCGTCACGGAGCTGAAGTATCGAACATGCATGCATGTATTTGAACCCTCCCAATGTGTTTATGAAAACCATCACCAGGGTCCAGGGCCAGCCCTGCGGGGGAAGGCGGGCGGTATGGAACCCCAAGACCGCAGGAAAATATTCAAGTGCATCTAAAACAATTGGTTGAGTAATTAGAAAATGAACTGCCAATTATTTGGATATTCTTTACAATTATTTTTCATGGAGCAACATTTCATGGTTCTAGCTTCTTAAATGTGAGGACTTATTCCTTTTCATTTTAATTATTTTTAATGTATTAATTTTTGTCTGCGTTGAGAACTCTTACTTTTAATGAATTTGCTTAAATACAGTTTCCTGTTTGTAATTGCAAGAGCTTTTACTTGTAACAGAATACTCTACAGTGTGGTAATAATAATAATAATGATAATAATACATTTTATTTATTATGTATTTTACATTTAAAAAATCTCAAAGTGCTACATTTTAAAAGTAATAGATAAAAGAATCAGGACTAAGGGTAAAATCAAGATAATAAGAGGGGATGAACGGGTAAAAAATAGCAACTAGGTAAAATAAACAAAGATTAAAGATCAAAACCTCCTAAAAAGAAAGGTTTTAAGTCCCCTTTTAAAACTCTCTGTGGTCTGTGGTGCCCTCAGGCTACTAAGGAGGGCATTCCACAGACATGGTGAAGCAGCACAGAAGGCCCTATCACCCATGGTATGCAGGTTAGTCCTGGGTATGTGCAGGAGGTGTGAGTGGGCAGAGCGAAGGGACCGTGTTGTTGGTTGAGGTTGGAGTAGTTCTTTGACGTGGGGGGGGGGGGGGG
>NC_065518.1:36361653-36366443 GCF_006386435.1 Epinephelus moara | reverse complement strand
GGGGGGGGGGGGGGGGCATTGCCGTGGATGCAATGGTGGGTGAGGAGGGAGACCTTGTATTCAATCTGGGCGGAGACAGGAAGCCAGTGCAGGGAGTGAAGGATGGGTGTGATATGTTCATATTTCCGCACTCTCATCAGGATCCTAGCTGCAGAGTTTTAGATGTATTGGAGCCTCTGGAGACTCTTGCTAGGGATCCCGATGAGAAGTGCATTACAGTAGTCTAGTTTGGAGGAGATAAAGGCATGGACCAGTTTCTCGGCATCTGGGAGGGATAGAGTGGTGCGGTGCTTGGCGATGTTGCTGAGATAAGTTGAGGGTCCATCCTAACTCCAAGGTTAGTAACTGATGAGGAGGGGAATGTTGTGGCCAGAGAAGGTGATGCTGATTGTGGATGATGTCTGATGAGGGGTGCCGATCATGATTGCTTCAGTTTTGGAGCTGTTTAATTGAAGGAAGTTGTGCTCCATCCATACCTTTATCTCCTCCAGACAGATGGTGAGCTGTAATGATGATGATGATGATGATGATGATGATGATGAAGATGGGGCTGCGGCTGTGGTTTTGACATATAGCTGTGTGTCGTCCACATAGCAATGAAATGACATTCCATGCCGGCTGATGACTTGGTCCAGGGGGAGAAGGTATAGGTGAAGAGGACGGGGCCAAGCACAGACCCCTGGGGGACCCCGCAAGTGACGGTATGGGGTTTGGATGTGGAGTTGGCAATGGAGATGCATTCTGTTCGGTTTGTGAGGTATGATCTGAACCAGTTGAGGGCAGTGCCAGAGAGACCGATGGTGTGATGAAGCCAGTTTAGAAGTATGTTGTGGTCAACTGTGTCAAATGCAGCAGAAAGGTCCAGCAGAATGAGAAGAGAGGGAGAGCCGTCATCAGCCGTCATCAGAAGGTTATTTGTGATTCTGACCAGGACTGTTTCAGTACTGTGAGCTAAGCGGAAACCAGATTGGAATTTTTCATACAGGTTGTTTTGTAGGAGGTTGTCTTGAAGATGGGCGGCAATGGCTTTCTCCAGAACTTTGGATATGAATGGGAGATTTGAAATGGGTCTGTAGTTTGATAGATTGTTTGGATCAAGAGTGGTTTTTTTGAGCAGGGGCCTTACAATGGCATTTTTTAAGGCAGAAGGGACATGGCCAGTCCGGAGGGAATGGTTGATAACAGCAGTGATGAGGGGACTTAGGACAGAGATGTGTGCTTTTACCAGGGCCGTTGGGAAAGGGTCCAGGGGACATGTGGAGGATTTCATCTTCCTGATGATGTCCTGAACCTTTTCCAGGCTGACTTCTGGAAGGTGATTGAGATGGTGAGAGATGACGGGCTGAGTGTGTGTTGGAGAAGCAGTTTGGAGACCAGAGAGTGCAGAACGTGTGGTATAAGTACACTGCTCAAAAAAAGCAAACACCTAATGGTCACAGTATAACACCAAGTCAGTTAAATTTCAGGGATATCAATCTGTCCATTTAGTAAGCAAAAGGGATTGTGAATCAGTTTCACCTTCTTTGGTACAAATGAAAGTGACAGCTGCAATTGAGAGGCAAAAGCAAGACAACCCCCAAAAAGGAATGGTTTTACATGTTGTGTCCACAGACAGTTGCTCTCTATTATCCTTCCTGACTGATTCTTCTCTAGTTTTGTGTTCTGCTAGTGTCCTTGTCACTACTGGTAGCATGAGGCGGTACCTGCAGCCCAGTCAGGTTGCACAGGTAGTTCAGCTCCTCCAGGATGGCACATCCATATGGGTAGTTGCAAGAAGGTTTTGTGTGTCTCCAAGCACAGTCTCAAGAGATATGGAGGAGATACCAGGAGACCAGCCTCTACACATCTGTTTAGGCTTGCGTTCCATTAATTGTCCATTGTATCATCTCTGTATTTCGCTGCACTTTACTTTTTATTTGTTTTTGTGTATTTTGCATTGTTTCTGTTATTGTATTTTTTGTATTTTATCTTGTGAAGCACTTTGTGAGTCCTCTCTGAGAGAAGTGCTATATAAATAAATTTACTTACTTACTTACTTACTTACTTACTTACTTACACAAGGGGAGCTGGACAGGGCTGTAGAAGAGTATCAGTCCAGCAGCAGGACAAGTATCTGCTCCTTTGTGTGAGGAGGAACAGGAGGAGCACTGCCAGAGCCCAACAAAATGCCCTCCAGCAAGCTACTGGTGTGCATGTTTCTGACCAAACTGTCAGAAACAGACTCCATGAGAGTGGCATGAGGGCTCGATATCCTCTAGTGGGACCTGTGCTCACAGCCCAGCACAGTGCACCTCCACTGGCATTTGCCAGAAAACGCCAGAATTGGCAGGTCTGTTAGCAGGTTCACACTGAGCACATTTGACATGCGTGAAAGAGTCTGGAGACGCCATAGTGAACATTATACTGCCTGTAAAATCATTCAGTGTGACCATTTTGGCCGTGGGTCAGTGATGGTCTGGGGAGGCATATCCTTGGAGGGTCACACAGACCTCCATATCATAGCCAACAGTACCCTGACATCTGTTAGGTACCAGGATTAAATCCTCAGAGTGATTGTCAGACCTTAGGCTGGTGCAGTGGCCCTGGGTTCCTTCTGGTGCAGGACAATGCCCGGCCTTATGTGGCCAGAGTGTGTAGGCAGTTCCTCGATGATGAAGGCATTGATGCCCATTGACTGGCCCTCTCGTTCCCCCAACCTAAATCCAACTGCGCATCTATGGGGCATTATGTCTCTGTGCATCCGACGCTGCCACAGTACCACCACAAACTGTCCAGGAGCTCACTGATGACCTGATCCTGGGAGGAGATCCCCAAGGACACCATCTGCTGACTCATCAGGAGCATGCCCAGACGTTATCAGGATTGCATACAGGCACTTCCACTGACCATTGTTACATCATTTTGTTCTCAACAAATTATA
Source organism: Epinephelus moara (assembly GCF_006386435.1). Classification (NCBI taxonomy): domain Eukaryota; kingdom Metazoa; phylum Chordata; class Actinopteri; order Perciformes; family Serranidae; genus Epinephelus; species Epinephelus moara. The sequence continues at coordinate 36,363,523 of NC_065518.1, read as the reverse complement.
CAATGTACATCAGTAAAGATTTTCAACTTGAATACTTCATTCATCAAGATCTGATCCTTAATTTTTTTGAGCAGTGCACTTTCACTGATATGTGTCCTCTCATTTCAACTCTTGTATGTTGAATTTTCACAACAAATAGAACAATAAAATGCATTGAACTCAGACTGCAAGGTTTTTCTGTGTACATATCTTTTTTTGGATGATGGATTAAAAAAACAGACTTGGTGTGCAAAGGCCTTTAACCTCAGTCCAATCAAGGATTGTTGGACATATGTTTCTAAATAAACACCAATAAATATTCATAAATATTCTTAGAAATCAAAGGAAAAAAATGTTTTCTTCAGTACCAAAGATAATCCTGTGATTGTTGTCAGTTTCCATGGTTACAGGTTGAACAAGAACGGCAGGTAGCTTGTGCAGCATGACTTTTTATAGAATAGATAAAACTCTACAACAGTAGAATAGTATCATTGAAGAGTATGTACAAAATAAATGCATGTAACCTTGTGTGTGTGTGTGTGTGTGTGTGTGTGTATATGTATGCACTCTAGAGAGACCAAACAGAGGCAGTCTCTCTCAGTCCCTGTCCCATCCACTCTGTATAAGGCCTCTCTTATCCCACAAGAAATATAACCCCTCCACCCCCAACCTCTACCCCATCTCCTCTTAACTCCACCTCCACCTCACTGACTGGGCTTCCCTTTAAATCAGGGGAGCTTAAAAAACAGAATGAGAGACACAGCATAAGAGATGAAACAGGGAGAGAGTGGAGAGGGATATACTACACAGCCACAGAGGGAGAAGGAATAACAGCGAGAGGGAGAGAGAGAGGGAATGTGTGAGAGGAGAGAAAAAAAGGGAATGAAATAAGTCTTGTGAAGAGAGGTGTGCCCCCTCACCTGCTCCGCTCTTTTCTGCTATGTTCATAATCCTCCCGAGCACACCGCTAGCTCCTTGCCTCTGATAAATCTTACATTATCTGAGGCCTACAGGCTCCTGCTGTGGCTGTTTCTTATCGGGCCTGACATGCTCAATCTCCCAAAGATTAGCTCCCCAAGCACCTTCACACACACACACACACACACACACACCTAGAAAGCGTAGCGGTTGCACACAATGCTCACACAAACACGTATACACATGTTTTTCTATAATCACATATCACTTTTGATGTTGAGGAATCACCAGCAGCCTGCTGGCTCCCAGAGGGCTGAGGACAGCTGCATAGGGAAGAGAGGAGCAGCTGTGGACAGGGGCAGTGCCAGGAGCAGTGGAGGTATGGCACAAAAGGCCCCAGAGGGTCAGGGATCAGAGGTGAGGGGGTGACAGGGAGCCGTAAGGGGAAGACAACTGAGAGGTGGAATGCATCAGGCTGCTCTCTGTTGTCTTTTGCTCTGTGTATTCGTACTGTTTAACAGCCCTGTGGCAGGATGGTAAACTGTCTTTAGTTCTGGTCATCATCTGTCCAGGTCAGCCTCTGTGGAGACTGTTGGGCTGTAAATCCCTGACAACCCAGAGTTGAGACCAGGACTCGGAGACGCAGTCCTATACGCCTCTCTGAGCTTCTAGTTCAGTTACCCAGCCATAGTTTTCATAGTTTTATACAAACGGTGTCTTGAGCTTCTAGTTCAGTTACCCAGCCATAGTTTTCATAGTTTTATACAAACGGTGTCTGTCCCCCGACCACCTAAATTATTTAAATCTAAAATTAAACAAAGAGGAGTTGTGCATANAGTTACCCAGCCATAGTTTTCATAGTTTTATACAAACGGTGTCTGTCCCCCGACCACCTAAATTATTTAAATCTAAAATTAAACAAAGAGGAGTTGTGCATAACAACCTCATAAAAATTAAAACCTCTTCTGTGACA
>NC_065518.1:36351703-36358534 GCF_006386435.1 Epinephelus moara | reverse complement strand
TTGCTCTTCCTGAGGTTTCTACCGTTTTTTTTCCCCGTTAAAGGGGTTTTTTTTGGGGAGTTTTTCCTTATCCGCTGCGAGGGTCATAAGGACAGAGGGATGTCGTATGCTGTAAAGCCCTGTGAGGCAAATTGTGATTTGTGATATTGGGCTTTATAAATAAAATTGAAAATTGAAAAAATTGAGATAATATGACAATATCTACTCCAGTGGCCTCTATCACAAAGTAAAATAAGTAAGTTTCTCTGGGCTTAACTTAACCCCAGTGGTGGATAGTAGCCTACATTTACTTAAGTACAATTTTGAGGTATGTTTATATTACGATTGTCATTTTATGCTACTTCTATTCCACTATACTTTGGGGGCAAATATTGCACTTTTTACTCCACATTTATCTGACAGATAGTTACTGGTTACTTTGCAGATTTATGTTGTTAATGCAAAATATATATTATATATGTATTGTGTATATGTATTGTGTCCTTGTATATAGTATATATGTTTTTTTAAATATTTTTCTTCTATAATTTTTTAAAATATTTTTTTATATTTTTTATATTTAATGTATAGTTGTATAGTTTTTGTATATTGTATATTCTGTATGCTCTTGTCTAAAATTTGTGTACTTATGTCATTTCTGGTACACTGAGAGCAAGTCTATTGGAGTCAAAGTCCTTGTACACACGTTTTTGGCAAATAAAGCTGATTCTGATTCGGATTCTGATTAACTAATAAGTTACAGTAAAACTTTTTAAAACAATTAAAAGCCTACTCCCAATTAAACTCCCAGTCTCTTTTACTAGCCTGGTGTGACTACACACTTTGACTAATAAAGGCCTGTCTCAATTAGATGTCTGGTCTGGTTGCCAAGCACTTCAGTTTTATAGAAGTTTTTTGGTGTATAACACAGGATTGTATGGAGATGCATCGCATCTGACCAGGGCATCGCATCGTTTGCTCAGTTCATTTCATTTTTAGAAGACTTTACTGGCATGACAAAAAAAATAAAATAAAAAAGCTGTTATAAAGTCTGAATATGATTCCTTGATTACCTGATAAGTTTATATTTCTTTAGTCTGTAAGAGTCAACTGATAAAAGACTCAAAAGTGTCTTTTATAAATATTAATCCAAATTATGAATATTGTTTTAATAGGATTAGGTGGTGCTGTGTTGGTATGTCGGGTCCTGTTATCTTCAGGTGCCGTGAAACAAGTGTCGTAACATAACACATAATTGCTGTTATTCGAAGCATAATTTTTATACAAGTAATGTTCATACTGGCTCAAATAAATAATTTCATTGTATTTTCCGATCTTTGCTGAGCAACAGTTTTATGTGAAACGAATTACAGCTCTGTCTCATGTACACACCTGTCCCTAATGTAGGCCTGTTGGTTTCAGTGATTTAATAATAGCCCAGGCTACTAATTGACGTTTTACAGTATGATATATTGTTATAGGTTATTAAGGTACCCAGCAGTATATAATGTCATTAAATTGAGCTCTACTTTCATCAGCTGCACCATTAAAGTGATAAAAACATTAATGCATCAGTTATTATAATCCAGTAATATATTGTGAAATTGCCAATACAGCATAGAGAGTACTTTTACTTTAGGTACTTAAAGTATATTTTGATGCTAAAACTTTTATACTTTTACTGAAGCAGTGTTCTGAATGTAGGCCTTACACTTGTAACAGAGAATTTCTACACTGTGGTATTGCTGCTTTTACTTAGGTAAATGGTCAGAGTACTTCTTCTACCTCTTCTTAACACTTTGAAACGTAAGCAAATTGGCCTGATTTCTTCCTCAGTAAATTTACCAGAAATTATTTAAAAAATAGCAAGAAATTGATAAATAAATAAATACTACTACTACTACTACTGATTATAATAAGACATTTGTCCCAAGTTTATTGATAAATTTTCTCTTTCTCTCTCTTTTCTTTTTCCTGTCACCTTTTACAATTTTTTTTTGCAAATTGCAGGACAATTCCTGCCAAGTTCCTCATTGCCTTTTGTCCACGTTTCTGGAAGAAATCAAATCAGTTTGCTCGGTTTTTAAAGGTTTTAAATGCTTGTGAAATGCATCTAAATGAAGCACAATTAAACTGATATCAATTCAGGTTTCAAAGGGATAAAGGGGCACACCACCTGAATTTAGAGTTTCAATATGTTATTGCCATGGCCCAGCGCAATTCAGTCGATATTTGTAAACTTGAGCTACTCTCTCTCAAAGCCATAAACCAGAGAAGGAAGTCTCAAACTTGTGAAATCACATGTTTTAAAGTCTGGAGCTGCTCCATAGACAATGAATGTGAGTCATTTTTTTCATACCCAAATGAGCTTTATAGACCAAACTAGTCCATACCCATTGGTAGCTTTGTCACCTTCTACCTATGCCAATCCTCAACGCCTATGTGCAGTTTCACATACATTGACCACGTCAGTGAGTAGAGAAATGTGGGACAAACAGAATGACTGACTGACAGAATGACACACTTGACAGTTTCCGTGATTATGTACAGCATACCATACCATGACTTAGTCATACCAAAAATTAGAAGAAAAAAACAAAACATTCGGCCACAGGGGGAGCCACAGCAATCGGTCGCATTTTAGCCATTTTTAAGCATTTTTCTGTTGTTATAGCACCACCCAGTTGCCAATTAGAGTTAAATTTGTGCTGTTCTACATATCTACCAAGTTTAGTAAAAATCGACATGGCGGTTAGACCTAGAGAAGAAATTAACTCTCTAGCGTCCCCATTTTGTTTGATCAGGTCAATAATGGAGGGGTCGCCTCATATTATGTGTGGTCATAAGCCTACAAAGTTGTGTGGTGATCGGTGAAACCCTTGAGATGTTATACACCTTTATGTGATGAGCCACGCCCTGTGCCAAATTTCACATGGATTGACCAAGTCAGTCAGAAGAAAAACGTGGAACAGAGACACAGACAGACACACCCACAGACAGAGTTTTTGTCATTATATAGCAAGATTAAGGGAAATATCTCAAGTAGCCAATGCTCATTTAATTAGTACAAGAGGAAACCACACAATAAAACAAACTAACAAACAATCACCCTACGTGTTTGTCCTTTCTCAGGTCATTTCATCATTCTTGTCATCTCTGCATTCGAAGGCTAAATCACATCGTCACAGCCATCTTATCAGTTCCACAATTGGAAGACCTTCCATCAGCTTCACAGAAAGCTATCCGTAACAATCTTGTCCAAAGCACACCCTCACAGCACAGCCAGCGTCAGCTCCCCTTTTCCTCTCTAAACGTCATGTTCTTTCACGGTTTTACCACGCATTGTACCCATAAAATGATGATGATAATGATGATGAAGAAGAAAAATCCATTCTCTACCCACAACTACCTATTCGAAACCAGCTTTCCATTAATCTAGCCACTGGCAGTTGCGAACCATTACATACATTCTCACCTTAACCAACCACCATCATCATAATCCATCATACGCGCAGCCTCCGTGGCTGGTCACTTCCTGCAGTGCTCCGAATCGCCCCAATGCATCTTTGACCCTCCACTTCTTTACAGTTTTTCTAATGCAACTTCATACTTCAGACTCTCTCTCGTTCCCACTCCTGAAAAGTAAATCAACGCAGCCTCCTACGCTGGCCATCAGATTCGCTCCCACGTTTGCAACAATCGTAACCATTTCCTCCTCCCAGACCTTCATATATCCGTCCCAGACAAGCATTAATGGACAACCTCCTGCCACATGTTTACCCACTTATCTCGTTCGTTTATCCTTCCTCAACATTTCTTTCATTGTCTTTCCCCCATTTTATTAAAGCTTTACAAATTGCTTGGTCATGGTACAGTCCTAGCTAGTAAACAAGTTTATTAGTTGGCTTAATACCTTGTTTTCCTTCTCTTTCTCGTAATCAAAATTTTCATTGCTTTCTATCATAAAAATATTTAACAAGATTGTATTTAAGTAGGCCCTTGTTTCAGTTTTCTTAACCCACCTTCACTTTCCCTGCTGTGTTGTGCTCCGGTGTCCGGCAAAAATAGAAGTCCTGCGTATCTGTAGCGGAGGGCTCCGGAGCGCCGCAGCTGTGACGGAGCCGTAACGCAGCACAGTCGCAGCCGGTGGAAGCACACGCATTGACTAGAATTGAAACATATCGGCTCCGCTGCTGTTCCAGAGCGCAGACGCAACACACACGCATCTGGTGGAATTTGGGGGTAAGCCAGGAGTCATCCAACCGTACACAAACCCAGCTGCCCCCACCTTTTCATCCACAACCCACAAAACGTACCCAGTCTCGATAGCAGCCATCCTTTTGGGGGCACAATTGCATTTGCTTAACAACGTGGAGGCACTCACACTGGCCAGCACCAATTCATCAATCTGAGCGTCCCATATCCTCATTCGCCGACTCTTGCTCTCCTGTTATTAATTCTAGAAATTCTGACAATTGGCACCAGCCTCTGACCTTCTTTTGTCTGTTTAACATGTGTTGTCTCTTCACATGGAGCCACTTTAATCATTTCTAGGCAGAAAATTCTTGACCACATTAAAATTCCAGGACGCTGTCTTCTTTAGTGATCACCACACATATGCGCAACGAACCAAACGACATCCGAATCTCCCATGCACTCGTGAAGCTCTTTTGGGGGCTCTATCCGAAGCTGAGCTGACAAAGAGGAAACTCCCCCATTCAGCCTCACTCCCGGGATCCCTCGTGCGTTCCTGCCTTTGACCCAACACATTGACCATCGTGCTCGCCTGCTACCCAGGAACCCAGCCTTTATCCATCATCCCTTAGTCTTCCATCCCTTCATCCCTCAATCCTCATCCCTTCATTCCTCACTCTATATCCCTTGATCTTTACCCTGTCATCCCTAACCTTTCATCCATCTGGCCCTTGACCTTCATCCCCTCATCCCTCATCCCTCATTCCCTCATCCATTCGACCCTCGACCCTCATCCCCTCATCCATTCGACCCTCATCCCTTCATCCCTCATCCATTCGACCCTCATCCCTTCATCCCTCATCCATTCGACCCTCGACCCTCATCCCTCATGCCCTCATCCATTCAACCCTCAACCCTCATCCCTTCATCCCTCATTCTTTTGACCCTCAACCCTTCATCCCTCATCCATTCGACCCTCATCCCTTCATCCCTTCAACCCTCATCCATTTGACCCTCGACCATCATCCCTTCATCCCTCATCCATTCGACCCTCAACCCTCATCCCTTCAATCCATACCCCTTCACACTTTCCTCCGAACCCATAATCCATCATACGCAATAAATCATTAAATCAATCATTAAATTTTTTTAAATTTACCTTATTGGTGTGGTCTTTGTTAGTGAAATGAGTATTAATGAATAGTATGGAATATTTTTTGTGATGAGAGAGATAAAAGTGTGTAGCCTTCAATACGAACTGTGATCTAATTGGGACAGATGTTAAATCACAAGTTAATCTGAGCGGACAACAATTTGTCACAGCCAAGTTCAAGCTGGGTGTAAACAACTCAGACTGTGTGTTTCGCTCATAGCTGTATGTTACGTTAGCATATGTATAAAGTTCTCAGATCAACTATACAACAACTGACCATAGAACATTATGTAGCCTAAAGGATTTGCTGACTTTCACAGCATTTTGAATAGTAATCGACACATACTTCTTCAGACAGGTGTCTTCCAGACCTTCTTGAAAACGGCGGTGGTGAAGCCCCTTCTGAAGAAGAGCAATTTAGACCCCAACATTTTTAATAATTATCGGCCTGTATCCAACTTACCATTTTTAAGCAAAATTTTAGAAAAACTGGTTTTTACCCAAGTAAATGATTTTTTAGATACAAATAACACTTTAGAAAAGTATCAGTCTGGTTTTAGGATGAACCACAGTACCGAGACAGCCCTTTTAAAGATTTTAAACGACATCAGGTGCAATTTAGATAACCATAAACTCACAGTCTTGGTACTACTGGATCTAACCGCCGCCTTCGATACAGTAGACCATCACATTTTATTAAATAGACTGAGGCACCTGGTCGGCCTCTCTGGTACTGTTTTTAACTGGTTCGTCTCTTACCTTACTGATCGACACTTCTTTGTAAGTATGGATACATGTTCCTCAGGAACCCATGAGATAAAGTTTGGGGTCCCCCAGGGGTCAATTTTAGGTCCAACTCTTTTTAATCTCTACATGCTTCCTCTGGGGGACGTCATCAGGAGGCACGGCATCAGCTTTCATAGTTATGCTGATGATACGCAACTGTACATCGCCGTGTCTCCTGATGATGCAGGGCCAATTGATGCCCTTTTTAACTGCATTTTAGACATAAAGTCATGGATGGCAGCGAATTTCCTGCAGCTCAACCAGGACAAAACAGAGGTTTTAGTCATTGGTCCTGAAGGCCAGAGAGAGAAACTTTTACCAGAACTACAGGATTTTAAACCAACATAATCTGTGAAAAATCTGGGTGTGATTTTTGACTCTGAGCTCTGTTTTATTCCACATTTTAAAAACATAACAAAGGTAGGTTTCTACCACCTTAAGAATATAGCCAGAGTCTGCCCGTTTCTCTCTCAGGCCAGCACGGAGGTGCTGATGCATGCTTTTTTCTCCTGTAAGTTAGATTATTGTAATGCCCTGCTCTCTCGTCTTCCCAAAAAGAGTATCTCAAATCTACAATTATTACAGAATTCAGCTGCACGAGTGCTGACGAGGACCAGAGGGCGGGAGGACATTACACCAGTTTTAAAATCGCTGCATTGGCTCCCCGTGTGCTTCAGGATCGATTTTAAGGTTCTTTTATTAGTTTTTAAATGTCTTAA
>NC_065518.1:36350019-36351688 GCF_006386435.1 Epinephelus moara | reverse complement strand
TTCCAGAGCGCAGACGCAACACACACGCATCTGGTGGAATTTGGGGGTAAGCCAGGAGTCATCCAACCGTACACAAACCCAGCTGCCCCCACCTTTTCATCCACAACCCACAAAACGTACCCAGTCTCGATAGCAGCCATCCTTTTGGGGGCACAATTGCATTTGCTTAACAACGTGGAGGCACTCACACTGGCCAGCACCAATTCATCAATCTGAGCGTCCCATATCCTCATTCGCCGACTCTTGCTCTCCTGTTATTAATTCTAGAAATTCTGACAATTGGCACCAGCCTCTGACCTTCTTTCGTCTGTTTAACATGTGTTGTCTCTTCACATGGAGCCACTTTAATCATTTCTAGGCAGAAAATTCTTGACCACATTAAAATTCCAGGACGCTGTCTTCTTTAGTGATCACCACACATATGCGCAACGAACCAAACGACATCCGAATCTCCCATGCACTCGTGAAGCTCTTTTGGGGGCTCTATCCGAAGCTGAGCTGACAAAGAGGAAACTCCCCCATTCAGCCTCACTCCCGGGATCCCTCGTGCGTTCCTGCCTTTGACCCAACACATTGACCATCGTGCTCGCCTGCTACCCAGGAACCCAGCCTTTATCCATCATCCCTTAGTCTTCCATCCCTTCATCCCTCAATCCTCATCCCTTCATTCCTCACTCTATATCCCTTGATCTTTACCCTGTCATCCCTAACCTTTCATCCATCTGGCCCTTGACCTTCATCCCCTCATCCCTCATCCCTCATTCCCTCATCCATTCGACCCTCGACCCTCATCCCCTCATCCATTCGACCCTCATCCCTTCATCCCTCATCCATTCGACCCTCATCCCTTCATCCCTCATCCATTCGACCCTCGACCCTCATCCCTCATGCCCTCATCCATTCAACCCTCAACCCTCATCCCTTCATCCCTCATTCTTTTGACCCTCAACCCTTCATCCCTCATCCATTCGACCCTCATCCCTTCATCCCTTCAACCCTCATCCATTTGACCCTCGACCATCATCCCTTCATCCCTCATCCATTCGACCCTCAACCCTCATCCCTTCAATCCATACCCCTTCACACTTTCCTCCGAACCCATAATCCATCATACGCAATAAATCATTAAATCAATCATTAAATTTTTTTAAATTTACCTTATTGGTGTGGTCTTTGTTAGTGAAATGAGTATTAATGAATAGTATGGAATATTTTTTGTGATGAGAGAGATAAAAGTGTGTAGCCTTCAATACGAACTGTGATCTAATTGGGACAGATGTTAAATCACAAGTTAATCTGAGCGGACAACAATTTGTCACAGCCAAGTTCAAGCTGGGTGTAAACAACTCAGACTGTGTGTTTCGCTCATAGCTGTATGTTACGTTAGCATATGTATAAAGTTCTCAGATCAACTATACAACAACTGACCATAGAACATTATGTAGCCTAAAGGATTTGCTGACTTTCACAGCATTTTGAATAGTAATCGACACATACTTCTTCAGACAGGTGTCTTCCAGACCTTCTTGAAAACGGCGGTGGTGAAGCCCCTTCTGAAGAAGAGCAATTTAGACCCCAACATTTTTAATAATTATCGGCCTGTATCCAACTTACCATTTTTAAGCAAAATTTTAGAAAAACTGGTTTTTACCCAAGTAAATGATTTTTT
>NC_065518.1:36337973-36348726 GCF_006386435.1 Epinephelus moara | reverse complement strand
GAGGGTTGGGTTTTCTCTTTTCTTTTTTGTTTTCTGTTTTGGTTCTTTGTTGTTTTTAACCTCTGTGAGGCACTTTGTGTTACTGTTGTATGAAAAATGCCATATAAATAAAGTTGATTTGATTTGATTTGATTATAATCATCTCTGTAAGCGTCCTGAGATCTGCATCACAACCATAGCCTCACGCAAACATCTATCAACCAGTTAATTTAAATCATAGTGGGATTTATTACATATTGAATTGCGATGAAAATGGACTGGGCAAGTAGGTCTCCCTCTAATGACTGTTCACAACATTGTAAATGTCAGTAAGTCATTTACAAAATGTTCCTGTCATCATTCTCTATCATATATTATTATTAATCCAGTATCAAGTGGATCTGAGAACTGTTTAAGTTACACATGCAGTAAAAAGTGTTGCATGTAATGTGGAGCTCGCTGTGGTAATGTGATCCGCCCAGATTACCTTGTGATGATATCATCGATCGTGTTTTACATCAAAGGCTACAGACTTTTATTTCTCTCAACACAACGATATTCTACACAATTCATTTGTACTCATTCATACAAATTTGACATGACTGTGAACTCTCATTTTAAAGCAGCTGTGCGCAACTTTTTACCATTTATAAAACTGTCCCTAGTTCGTATCAACCCCCCTCGAAGATCCGCATATTTATTTGAACCCAACAGCAACAAAAAAGCCTTTCTCTATATGGCTATTTAGCGTAGCCTCGGTCGGTCGGACACAGCGGAAGTCAGCAAACCAGAATACGGCACCTGGAGGCGGAAGTAAGTCTGCACGCCCGCAGCAGCCCGCAGCAGCCCGCAGCCATTAAACCACAGAAGAAGAAGGAGCCGTGTTTACGAGTAGGATTTAAGAAACAGGCTAAATGACATGATGTTGCACACTCTTGTACAGTAGGTGGCGGTATGCACCTGGAAGTTGTTTGCGATCCGCCAATAAATTGAGAGAAGAAGAAGAGCCGTGTTTACAGAGAGTGTTCTTCGAGTAAGCGGTACGCAACGGGCATTGCTGAACACATAACAGTTTTACCAGATGTATCTTTAAGGACTTGGTTGTACTTTCGATGTCATGGCGGATAAAGAAGGAGCACCATCTAAAAGAAAAAGAACAGAAGAAGGCTAAACGGGACAGTGATAGGGCTCAAGCCCAAACGCGTGTAAACCTCGGTCGGGCATTCACCAAGTGGAGAGAGCTGAGAGATTTGAAAGGTTTTAAAACCGATCCCGAGTTGGCCCTTGCCCTAATCGACAGAGATTTGAAAGGTTTTAAAACCGATCCCGAGTTGGCCCTTGCCCTAATCGACAGGTATGTAATTTTTGTTTTTATTTAGAGAATATACCGCAACTTGTTAGATGTTGTTTCACTTCAATATATGACAACATGGAAGTTATAAGCAAGATAAATGTAACGTTAGCTGATGTGAACCGCTTTTGTCTAGTAATGTTACAACAAACGCCACAAAATGATCTGTGACTGTGACCATGAACACAAATATACAGCAGGCAGTTGTCCTCAGTTTATAAGAAATTCAGAGCTACACCAGAACATTTATGATTTTCCTCTCGCTCTCCAAAACAAATGCATGCGGTAATTGCCGGTTGCAGTCGAGATTTTACGAATGAAGCCGAATGCCGGCTGCATTCGGAATTTTACGACACCAGGCTGTGAGTGTCATACCGCTTCGACCAAAGGGGACACTATAATCAACGAAAACGTAAAGTTCCGCACAGCTGCTTTAAAGCGATTTGGATGCAAATGAACGCACAGGTGTAGGAAATGAGAATTATCAGAGGCATGGAATAAAGTCAGTGTTGTATAGAATTATACTGTATGACTACAATATATAGGCAACTCACATTTTGGATGCATTCAGATTTTATTACTATGAAGTGTTCACCAAATGTCACAGGGAATTGTGCTCTCCTTGCTCTCATCTTGGCTTGATATCTCCATGGCTCAACATTACTTTGGAGGGCATCAGTGGAAACTTTGATTCTTTAATAAAATTTTTGTCTAGCAAACTGTTCCTATCATAATGTGTCAAACCACAGCGTTATATTAATGTAATAGAGCTGCAAAGCGATCAAAATGTTTATTTTCTGGTTAGTTGACAATAGGTTCTCAAAGGTGATGCCTACCACACATCTGTGTCTATCACCAGTTATTTCAGCCACCAGTTAATCTTGCACGCTGCGGTCACCGTTATTGTGTAATGGTGCTTTGCAGTGTCAGGGGAAATGCGGCCGGACAACAACGTAGGTTAAGGGGGCAAAAAATCCAAGTAGGGCGGGTGAGAGAGGTGGTGGATGGGTCCAACAACCACCGACTTTCACCCGGGAGGCCTATGTTCACTTCCTGTGTGATTGTAAAGCTAAACCTTGGTTTTGTTTTTTGTTTTTTTCCGAAACCCAACAATTTTTGTTGCCTAAATCCGCCCACATGCGTTTGATGTAAAAAAATTTAAATTTGCAGTGTTGTATCAACGTAGTGCGTTTATTTTAAAAGAGACTGTATGCAAACGTTTTTTTCCTGTAAAAACTGAAGTGTATTATAAAAACAGACAACAGACAATGCATGTTACACGTCAATAACCAAGGCATCCAGGGTACCTTGCACGTCATATGTCCAAATGTCAATATGTGACAAGGTTGCAATGAGAATGTGTTGAATGTACCCATAAACTCAGAATATTTCCCTGGGTGCTCTAAGTGTCATCTACATCTTTCCCAATTCAGTGTCTATGGAACAGAAAATGGGTGTAGTTCCCCTTTAGGTTTTCCAGTATCAGAAAGCTAACTCAATGCGAACTGTGTTACATCACCATAGTGACCTATGCTGCAGGGCTAACCTGCTCCATAGCAGGTCAACTTCAGAGGATCAGATCAAAACTTGTCAACAACATTACTATGAATCAGTCACATCACTGGAAAAATTCAGTCATCATCCTTACAGGATCCCAACATGGACAAAAGTACTGAGTTTGCAATAAAGTGACAACTAACGGAGCTATAGAGACATTTTTAGCTCGGTTTATCACCTTTGCACTTTCTTTGCAGAAATGTTTTTTGAATAACTGTATGTCCAAGCTAGGGTTAAAACTCCTATCAGTGAACTTACAGTCTAAACATGGTGGTGATAGTTACATATTAATTCAGCACACTGTTAATAAGCTTAGTAAGTCACAAATACAACACATTTTAGCCATTTTAGCCATAGCCATTGAACATTTCTTCAAACCAAGAATACATTATATTTGTACAAGTATCATATCATTGTTTTTAAGGAGATGTAGTGTATGACCTGACTTTGTCATCTGGAGGTGGAGGGGATGGTGGATGGTGTTACACCTAGGTGAGACACCTGCCAAGCTGCAGACCACTGTTCTGGACCAACAAAGAAAACCAGCTGTTTATTACCAAGTCATTGCTGTTTCCAGCAGCTTTTTAGGCACCAATCTTGGTTTGATTTTTTTGTGCCATGAATACAGGCAGTGTTTAACCAAGACATCCCTGAATTACCAGTGGGGATTTTCCCCTGAAACAGGGTAGACAAGTGTTTTTTGTACCTAACCACAACCACACAGTGTTACTGAAATGTAAAGTTTCAACGTATCTGCTGATGCTTTGCAAATTTAACGTATGCATGGTTTGCAAAATTGTAGTGGCAACATTTTTTTCTGGCAATGGGGGTTTTTCTGTCTGCACGAAAATGTCACTATGGAAAATACATGAATTCACCACATTCTCCATTCTAGACTGGTGAACATGTTGAAAGTGCTGACCATATTTATTGAGACACTTATTACACTTATTTATAGCCTTTCTGTCAATATTTGGAAATTATCCCTGCTGTTTCTACATCTTCTTATTCTATTGTAGTAATGCAGTTATTGTATATATTCCACCTCACTTTTTGCTGCAGCAATAACCAAATCTCCATGCAAGTATTGCTGTTTCATATTACATCATATTCTCTACACTGCTGGTGGTTCTGATGATGTTGTTTGTAATTAATAACTTGGCTCATACTCACTGAGAAGCCCAGAATAAACAGTGCCACTTGATAACCAGCTTCATGACAGTAGTTATGCAGGATCACCAATGTTAGGCTCAGTGAGCCCAGTTAGCTCAAACAGATAAGCTGATCCTGTTGCCCCTGCTGTGCCTGTGCTACCTGTTTTCATTAAAAACATTTATTTTTTTAAACCAAGCTACCGTCCATTAAAACATGCGTGCAAATTTCTGTTTTTTAAAACTGTAAAACACAAAGTCTTTGAGAAGTGCTGACTTTAAATGTAATCATGGTTATTTACAGTGTAACCAATGCAAACAGAGTACCTCTAAGTGATGAGCCAACGTACCTGTCACTGTATGCAGCTGCAGCAGTCCCAGCTGGCTGGGCATATCTGTACGCAGCATACCCTCCCTGAGGGGAGACAGAAGAATTCAACTGTAGGAGTTTAATATCCACAAAAATAAAGGTGCAAACTAATTTGGATCAAATGTTCAAGTCACTCAGTACTAGGGATGCACCGACTGTGAAATTCTGATACCAATGTTTTAAATAACAATTTGTGTGATAGCTGATACCTTTCTTTTTTTTTTTTTTGGTGTTGTTTATCTTGTTTTTATTGTTAGTTAGTCCCCCTTTTGCGCCAGAGAAACAAATCTACACTGTAAAAAATAACTCAACTGTTCAGTCCTTCAATACACTACCTTCAAAGGAGCAGAAATTCAATCATACATATTTTTATAAAACAACCTTTAAAATAACCTCCTTTCACATGGCAAAAAAAAACAGCTTTAAAAGCCTTTTTACTAACCCTTTCTTATATCTATTTTGTATTGCTGCGACAAAATCAACAAATTGCTCCTCCACACAACTGTTTAGAGTTCTCCAGGGATGACATTTTTCTGTAGGCTGCCATGGAAGTTGGCATCCCCTGGTTCCCTTGTCAAAAAGCCTATGGGATTTTTCCATTGGAATTTGGATAGTTGCAGTAAATAAGCTTTGTGACAAACAAAGCGTTTATGATAATTACATGTTTTGTTCAGCAAGATAATCTTCACAAATGAACATCTCTTTTATGATTTTTGAAGCCTAGATGCAACTGCCAGAAGTAAAAAGCCAGTGTTAGGCTATAAACGAACTACACCACTGTCACACATCTTAATGTTGCCACAATGAGGCTGTAAAGCCGTGTTCAGCGTGATGATGTTCTGTAGTCTCATTTAGCCACTTGTTAGCAACTGCCTTTTTTAGGACACACAAAAGCTTCAAAACTCACAGTGGGGTATTATTTTATGTTGTAGAACAAAACATGATAATCTCTTTAGCTTGTGTTAACCACAGACCTTATTCCAGGCATCTAACCAAAAACCCATAAAAAAAAAAGAGAAAAACCTTGACCTTGAGACAGGGGAACCAAGAGTGCCACAATACTATCTTGTTTTCCGCTTTGAGGACTCATTCCTGGGGCACTCTAATTATTGAAGTGTCCCCCCAAAAACTCCATTTTACAAGGTTAAATTTGAACTCATCATTATAATGTTTTAATTTACCTTTGCCCAATTCTTATTTTTACCAAATGCAGTTTGTACGCATTATAATGTAACTCAGTGTAACCTCTGTCAGCAGTTAGTTCCAGCCACCGGCTGCTGACAGATAACAGCTACAAGCTAACATTAACTAGCTCTCCTCTGACTGATTTCAACTTGGATTTGTTCGTCACAATAAAGCATTATCAGGGAAACAATAGGTGCGTCCTCTGATGTGTCACTGGTGAGGTAACAGAATGTTCTCATTCCAAAGTCATCAAATACTGCTGCTTTCTCAGTGAATTCTGTGTCATACACCAAAGGCCACCCTTAATGGCGGTAAGATACGCCGCCAGGTGGTATCAGTGGTCTTTCGTGTTACGATACACCAACGGTTGGCCTGATGGCACATGTTGCAGCAACCTGGTCATTTATTTTGACAGAGACTATATGCAAGCTGTACATTTCCTGTGAAAACAGAAGTGTATTCTGAAAACAGACAATGCATGTAACAGGCTGAAGTTGACACGGCAGTATGATACGCGGTTGTACGGCATCAGTCCATAACGTGGATGGATGCAACCTGTCACAATGCTGTGACAGATCAAAACGCTGCCAGTGACGACATAATATAAGGAGCTGGCAAGTTCCTACAGAGCAAGTGGAAGGAGTGGTGGAAGGGTCCAACAAACCCTGGACTTTCAGCTGGAAGCCGAGTGTCCACTTCCTGTATAATTGTAGATGTTTTTGTATGTACGAACCACATGCTTTTGTTAACGTTGCGGCATCCTGCCGGCAGATGCAGGAGGATACCTAGCGCATAACATGTAGCAACTGCTTGGTCAGTGAAGTCCACTGATCAAGCGGCAATATGTGATGACTTTAGATGAGAACGTGTTGGAGTTTACTGTGTCCTTTCATCCTGAAGGTGTCCAGGGGAAGATCTTTGTCGTGCGCAAAACTGATGTAGTACAACAGAAAAACATCGGCCACTGCAATTGGTAAATGCCTTCTTAGTTGCAGATAGGCTGATCTCAGTCAACGAGGCCAATATCAGCCAATGCCAGTGTTAAGTCTATCAATCGGTGCATCCCCATTCAGTACGAAATCATCGTCTTCATTGGTCATAGTGAAAAAATTCATGCAGACGAAATAAAAATGCATATAAATAAATGGGACTTACATATATTTCTGCTCCATAAAAGCCATCCTGGTAGACCACACTGTTAACAGAAGATGTCAAAAAAAAAACTTTTTTTTTTAAAAGCACTGAAGTAAAATAAAAGTAACATGGTGTTTTAGTTGAGAATATCTTAATTGTCCCTAACAATCATAGCAGGAACTCATAGTTAGCTATAAGCAGATATTTTACCACAAGTGCCACATTTCACTAGGTTTGAACTCTACATCCAAATCAAGCAGCATATGCATTACCTTTTATTTTTGAAGCATTCATTATTTGCTTTTAAAAATAAAACATTTTGAGTAGTTAAAGTTTAAAAATAAATATTCATTGTCGTAACAGTAAATGACTAATTCAGTAGTTCCATATGGTCGAACTGCACCATTCGTCCATTATTCTTCTCTCAACATCCTGCCTTTACTCTCTCTGTCTCCATCTGCATTTCTCTTTTTTTTTCTTTCAGCCCTAACACGCTCTCTCAGAGTTCTATTCTCTTTCTCTCTCTCTCTCTCTCTCTCTCTCTCTCCATCTCTCACCCTTCACCTTCTCTAGGTCTCTTGCTCTCTCTGGAGCGGGCCTATTGGAGTGTGCCAAGCAGGTCACAGAAGAACATTCACAGCCAAATAAAGAATGACACATTAGAAAAAAGAGAGACAAATTCGGCCATTCTATAATCAAAGAGCAATTTTCCGCTCTATTAGAAAGCAGCCTTCTTGTTTTCCACTCGCATTTCTTCTGTTACTGCATGTGTGCGTGTATTGCTGTGAATTCCATTTGTGCATATCATTATGTGTGTTTGTATCAGTGGGATGTGTGCTTGAGTGTGTGCATGTGTGTGTGTGTGTGTGTGTGTGAGCAGGCACTCACGCTCCATAGGCAGGAATGGGTGGAGGGGGAGGTGCAGCACGGAATGTGTTGTAGACGGCGCGACCCCTCCCCCTCAAATGGGCCCCTCTGTAGGCCACGGCTGCTCCTGTGCTGGGGTATGGAAACCCTGTCACTGAGAGAGAGAGAGAGAGAGAGAGACACACACACACACACACACACAGAGGTGGGAAGAAGCACAATATGTTACTACACTAAGTTTTTGGTTTTTCTTTGCATTAAGTCACTTTGAAACCTCTAAGGACACGGCTGCCACTGTGCTATAGCTTCCTTATTGGAAGCATAGAACCATATCCCATAAAGATAAGATAAGATAAACTTTATTAGTCCCACACTTGGGAAATTCACGTCACAGCAGCTCAAAGCACAGACAGAAAATGGAGGTTGACAATGTATACTTAGATGAAAAAAAAAGATTAAAAAAATAGAAAATATGTATATACAGTATATATAAATATAAATAAAAATAGATTAAAAAATATATATAAAAAAGTAAGGCACTAAAGAAACTGTACACACAAGACTATTTACAGTATAAACACAATATATTTGTTGATGTGGAATATGTGGAATATTGCACAGATTATGTAAATTGCACAGAGTCTTAGCAGTGATGATTTATAAAATGTTATGCAGCAGACATGACAGTGCTACATTACTTCAGATGTTGCTTGTTAAAGAGTCTGACAGCTGATGGGATGAATGACCTGCGGTAGCGCTACTTTTTGAAGTGTGGGTGCAGCAATCTGCTGCTGAATGAGCTGCTCAGTGCACGGACAGTCTCATGCAGGGGATGAGAGGTGAAAAGAGCAAAACCAAAAATGTGTACATTTCTCAATAGTTTGTAAAGTCCCTCAAGTCGCTGACCATCAAGGCAGGTGATAGTACATGTACGACCTTCCAATTTAGGTTTAATATTTTGAGGTGTCCCAAAAATCATGATATGAGATTTAGTTTTATTGAGTAGTAATTTGTTTGTTGTGAGCCAATGTTGTAGTCTATCAAAATCAGACTGTAAAGCATATTCTATCTGTAATAAATTAGGTTTGGATGTATATATAACTGTATCATCTGCATAAAGCTGAATACAACATTCAGAACAGATTGCGGGAAGGTCATTAACAAAAATAGAAAACAGAAGTGGACCAAGAGATGAGCCTTGAGGCACGCCTCGTTGCTGAATTAAAGTGTCGGATTTACATCCTTGTATAATAACACATTGTTTTCTGTTATGGAGATAAGAACTGAACCAGAGTAGAGCATTGCGTGACAGACCAACAGAGTAAAGCTTATCTAAAAGCAAGTAGTGATCAACCAAATCAAAGCTTTTGTCAGATCAATGAAAATAGCACCGGTTAAATGACTGTTATTAGACGAAGAGAAAATGTCATTTGTAAATTTTAACAAAGCAGTGACTGTAGAATGATTTGATCGGGAGCCAGACTGAGATGGTGATAAGATATTGTTCTTATTCAGATACTGTGACAGTTGATTGTAAATGATCTTTTCAAATACTTTGGCAACAGAACAAATTATTGAAATTGGTCGATAGAGGAGAGGAGAGGAGAGGAGATTGCTGAGAAGTGGTTATTAAATGCTTGAGCAATTAGAAGTGGGTCATGTAATATAGTATCATTTATTTTAAGTTTATTGGGATAGGTTTTATTAGATATATTGATAAGATTTTTATGTCTACTCCAGAATTGTTTGGGATTTTTAAAGTCCTGAGCAAGAGATTCACTATAGTATCTTGATTTAGCATTCCTGGTCATAGTTTTGCTTGTGTTTCTTAATTTTCTATAATTTTCCCAATCAGTTGGATCCTTAGTTTTGCAAAATATGGCCCACGCATGATCTCTTTGTCTAAATGTACTGATTAAGTCAGATGTTATGCATGGTAGATGCATTCCTTTGACTTTAGAAGTTTTAAAAGGAACATGTCTATCAAGAACAGTAATAAATTCAGAATATAGAAAGTCCCATGCATTATGTACATCTGGAATGAGTTGAAACCTATCCCAATTAATTGAGAGTAAGTCATTAAAAAATGATCTGTAACCATTTTCTTACACTGTCTTATCTTAAATTTTGGTGGTAGTTTGAAGTTTAATTTTCCATATATAATATACAATTGCATGATCACTGAAACAGTCCGACATGATTCCTGCTTTAACAAATCTGTTTAGATGTGTAGCTAAAATCCAGTCTAATTAAAGCTGCAAGCAGCATTGGGCGGGACCTCGGCCTCTCGCTGTTGGCCTCCAGCTCACGTAGACAATGTGAATTAGCCTCTCCATAAGAGTCCAAATGTCGATAAAACAGGCAATGTCAATAGAACGCAAGGTCATTTTTGACAATGAACCCATGACCTGGAAGTAGAACTTTGATGGCTTCTGAAAACCAAACTACTGATGACATCAATCAGTCAATCAATTTTATGTATAAAGCCCAATATCACAAATCACAATTTGCCCCACAGGGCTTTACAGCATACAACATCCCTCTGTCCTTTGGACCCTCGCAGCAGATAAGGAAAAACTCCCTTTAACAGGGGAAAAAAACAGTAGAAACCTCAGGAAGAGCAAATGAGGAGGGATCCCTCTTCCAGGACGACAGATGTGCAATAGATGACGTACAGAACAGATCAACATAATACATTAACGGTAATATGTATGACATAATGAGACAGAAGGGGAGACAGAGACAGAGAAAGAGAGAGATGCAGGACAGAAGATAATGTTAATAGCTTACAACAACATTAATGAAAGTAATAATATTATAAATATAATTCTGACTACTGTGGTACAATATGATAAGTATATATTAATATCTGACAGTATACTTATGGGACAATAATCATATTATAATCATATTGAGGTTTACAAGACACTGTTGCAAATAAAATAAAATAAATGCTATGTTAGTGTTGATATGGATGTCTGGGGGCTGTGGCTATATAACTACTAAAAAAATATTGTGTGTGTGTGTGTGTGTGTGTGTGTGTGTGTGTTTGTGTGTGCGTGTGCGTGTGTGTAACTGTGTAGCTAAAAATTGCAAATTATGAGCTGCAGGTTGCTGCAAGGTTACATTACTGTTTTCTCCAATCTCTCTCTCTCTCTC
>NC_065518.1:36324267-36331702 GCF_006386435.1 Epinephelus moara | reverse complement strand
GGTGATTCAAAATTCCTCTGTAGATGTGTTCAGGGCTGGACTGTCATCATATGTGTGAAGTTTTGGCAAGATATTCCCACGTGGAGTCAAGTTACAGCAACGTTTATCATCATGGCGAAACATCAAAGTTCGCCGCCAGGCCATGGCCACGCCCTTTGACGAAAACTCACAGTTTCCACAATAATGCGTCATCAACGTCTTATGACTTTTTTCACCAAGTTTGAGATGGATCTGGTCTATTCTGTAGGAGATGTACATTAAAGTCTAAAACATGACATTTCCTGTTGCCAGCAGGGAGCGCTATATTTATCTCTAATTATTGACATGTAGATGTGTTCAGGGCGGGACTGGCATCAATCCTGTAAAGTCTGGGAAATATTGGACCATGTATGCTGGAGTTATAAACTACTTTCTGTTTAGTGGCGAGACCCCTAACTTTGACGCCATCCCACGGTCACACGCATTGATGAAAACTCAAGCTTTTGATGACGTTTCATCTTCAAGGTCTTGGGGTGGGACACACCAAGGTTTGAAGTCGCACAAGGATGCCAGGAACCGCATTATTGCTAACATTTGAGTACAACAACATAAAACACAAAGTAAACAGAGTACAAACACAAAACCACACAGAAAAAATAAAAAAATAAAAGGCCCAAGACCAGCCCATTGACCCCCAACCTAAGAGGCTTAGGGGTACTGGTGAGTAGGTAAGACGCAACTTGTAATGCGAGCTCTGCCTGATTCTAATAGGGATGAAATAAAATAAAATAAAATATGTAGCAAAAGAGAGAAAGAGAAGGAGAGAAAGAGAGAGTGAAAGAAAACGAGGGAAGGAGAGAGAAGAAGCTGCAATGATCATTTAAACAAGGCTATTATGCCAAGAAAGGAAAAAAAAAAACACTTTTTTCCAATTCTCTAGCAAGAAATAAAAATAAATAAACAAACAAAAATCAATTAGTGAGTATTTGCACCAATATATGGTTTTATATAATATGAAGCCATATAAGAATTTCTTTCTTCACCATAGAAAATTATAGATCAGCATAAAGACAAAGTAAAAAGCGAGACTCCAGCAATAATCTTGGTGGAAACAACGACTTGGACTTCCACTTTATGGCTGCAAAACAAAATACGGCTTAATCACTTGCCAATGCTGGATGTAAACAAAACTCAAGAGGTGCCAGCCTAAGTAGCAGAGCAAAGTCCATAAAGTCCATATTAATTCCAAAAAACCCAAATAAACAATAACTCAAAGAATGATCCGCAGCTTGTAGTGTAACGTTTAAACGTCAACATACAGCCAACTTGACGAGGTTGTCATGGTTTGGAGGAGGCTAGCTGCTGCTTTATTGCTTAATTTAAAGTATTTCCACGTGATTATATGAATATTGGCTTTATCGACCTGTAGCACAACAATAAACGTTACGTTTATGAATTAAGTGGAGTTAAACCATTGCTTTTTGTATTGGAAAGCAGTGAGATTGTAAAATGTTCCTCAGTGCATAGACAGTGTTGACACAAGTTGATCTGGCTGCCTCCCAATTTTAAGACATAGCTGACTGTATGTTGTCGGATTTTTAGCGTAACTGTGTCTGTATTGATGTTGTAATAGTGGCACACCACGTTAATTATGCGCCTATTATTTATTTTCCGATGATGGAGTGGGTTCAAATCCCATGAAAATGTTCTTTTTTATGTTTCAAAGGGCTGAACGGTTCTTTAATATGGCACATGTTTATTTAGACAGGCACCAAAGATGAAACTGTGAAGGCCTATTTAGAAAATTTATTTGAGATAGGAGTTAAATTTACAGGAAAAGCAACTTGGCCTCTTCCCGTTTTCAACATTCCATCATAACAAATACGATTCAAACCGCGACTGAGTGTCGGTACGTGACTCGGTTCCTCCAACAAGAGTCCAAAGATGGATCAGGTCAGCTATGTTTTGATATTGTTCTGAAAAATGGAATAAAGAGGCTTTCGCGAGGACAGCTACGTGTTCTCTTCCTGGTTGAAAACAGCTGTTGTCACTACGACAACCACAGACGCATTCGGCTAAAAGTCGCCAGTTAACATAGTCGCGAGTAAATCCGAAACACCGGCGTTAGCCTCTAACTGTACTGGAGAGTTCATGGAGGAGTTAGCGGAGGACATGAAAACTGCTTCTGCAACTTTGTGGTCAGTGACTATTTGCTCTTTGCCATCGGTAAACACATGTAGCTTGCAGGGATATCGGAGAGAGAACCTCAGATGAAGCTCCCGGAGCCTCCGCTTGACTGTGTCAAAGGGTCGACGCTTCTTGGTCAGGTCGGCACTGTAATCTGGGAAGATGAGGATCCGATTTCTATTGAAAAGCAACTCCTTTCTTTCTCGGGCAAGATAGAGAATCTTTATCTTGTCCTATAGATGCAGCAACTTAATCAGGATCAGCCATGGACTGGATGAGTGGGTTTGACGAACTGTGGGAGTACGATGCGCCCTCTCAATTACTGGCGGTGTAGGAAAATTCTCCTGCCCCAGGATTTTGGGGGATCAGACGGGTCATGAAGTCCAGCATGTCGTGGCCCTCTGCATCTTCGGGTACCCAAATAAAGCGAAGGTTTGAGGACCTGCTTCTGTTCTCCAGATCCTCCACTTTATCCATGAGGTAAGATTTGTCGTTTTCCAGTTCTTTGACCCGAATGAGAAGATTGTTGAGAATGTCCTCATTTGCTCCAACACGCTGTTCCATATGAGCAACATGATCACCCAGTGTGGACAAGGAGATTTTCATTTCTTTCAATGTGACAGAAATTGGATCAACTTTGCTGTCAAAGTATGATATCATATCATCTTTAGATTGTTTTATGGCGTCAAACAGGATTTTGATTTGAGATTGATCCATTGTTTGGTGGCGTGGCTCAGGCTTATCACAAAAGATTATATAAAAAATCAGTCCGTAATAAATGCCATTGAGCAACTGTTGAAAAATTTAGCTTCTCAGAATAAATGAACTTGACTTACTTCACTCAAAAAGTCAGAAATGCTACAAGTTTCCAAAGTAGAAGGCAATCAGATCAGAGCTCACACAGCCTGCTCACTCACTCAGAAGCCATCTTATTTGAAATTATATATTTAAAATCAGAAAATCCAGGCAGAGGGCAGAGTCCGTTGAGAGGGATTACTTCTGTCTGAGTCTATACATTTTTTTTTGTTTGTTTGTTTAAGGAAAACCCTGCATAACACACCTATAAAAATGACTCAAACATAAAGTTTCCTTTTTTAAAAAGACTCCATAATGTCCTTAAACAGCTGGTCAGTGTCATGTTTGGCAAACGTTTCTTAAACAAGACAAAATAGTGGATTTGTTGGGGACTATTTTCAGCTGCGGATTACAACATATATGGAACGTGTCACCCACTTCAACAATATGGACAACACAAGAGCTTTATGGAACAGGGGAACACAATTTATCAGGCTTTGGACACACACACATTTCTTGTTAGTAGGATACATTCATTGTTGTTTGGATCTGCACATGGGATTTGTTGACAATTTAAGAGAATACTGAGAATATCACCAGACTTATTCTTCAATCAGAAAAAGAAACCTTAATAAAAAATACCTGAAATAAAGGTGCAGCTGATGTGGATTTGAAAGATGTCACATCACTATATTCACTACAATATATAAAAGAAAAGAAGAAAACGTCTGCCCCTCTAATTGATGTTTTTCTTAAAGGTTCAGACAGGAATACAACGGAGCACTATGGCCACTGGTTTACCGGCGACCGAGAAGCCCAGCTCCAGGTCCAATAATTTCCTCTTCGTTGGTGTCATGACTGCCCAGAAGTACCTGAACAGCCGAGTCGTGGCGGCACACAGGTATGTGACGTGTCAGAGGAGAGACGAGTCGTTCACATTTCTCTCTTTGTGGCAGGTAACGGTCCACAAACCTCACCGTACTGAAGGGACTGTTCTTAACTTATCAGAGGAGGAGGGTGGCTGGTTGATTTTTTATTTATATATTTATTTTATTTTGATCCCCCCTATGTTAATCACTAATTGATGCTGTTTTTGAAGTATGAATAAGTCATTAAGTAATTGATTCCACTGAAATACCGTTGATGTATTATAGAAAAGCGATTTATCTTTTTATAAATGACAAAAGGCACATCTGCCTAATTTTTGCTGTGGTATTGTGATACTACTCAGAACCGTGATACTTTCACTGGTATCACACCGTGGGTCCCAATTTTGGTACCATGACAACACTAATTTAAACTAGTAAAAACACTGAATAAAGCAGTTTCACAATACAAATAACTTTTTTCCCTATGCAGCCAATGTGAAAACGCAAATGTCCCTATCTAGAGCCAGTGTTTGGTTTGTCTGTTCTGGGCTACTGTAGAAACATAGTGGTGCAACATGGCAATCTCCATAAACAAGGACCTGCACCCTGTGTAGCAGCTTTAACCAGTTTGATTTTATGCAACCTGGCTGGCATACGTCATTATGCCACATTCCGGCCAATTAAAAAGTAGCCTACATCATTAACCTGTACTGGAGGTGTCATGTCGCGAAATCCAACTCATATGTTTCATATGTCAGGCTGTGTGTCCAGGTTGCCAACATGAAAAAGATCTAATATGGGCAGAGTTAGTCGCTAAAAAAAAATAAAACTGTGTCAATATGGCAACTTTATGAAATTTGAAGCTGACAAAGAGTAATGTGGTGTGCATTTTGAGATGAGCTTGTGTCAGACACCCTGTTTTTTTTTATTTATTCTTGTCACTAAATTTGAAAGAGTTGCAAAGGACGAAGAATGGCTGATTCATGAAGTTGAAATGAGGAATTATCTACATAATACCTCCTTATTTCACTACAAAAAACTAAATAAGTTGGCAGCTGGGTGAAGCAAGATCGCCAGTGGCTGTGATTGCTGTTGACTATATTGTTTTCAGTCATCATTTTCAGCAAATATTACAATATAAAACATGTTTTCTGTTCAAAAACTACAAATCTAGAAAGATCACAAGTTTGCAACTCACCTATCTTTTTAGTGGTTTGATCTGATCTTGAGCGCACAGCTTATAATTACATGGTTTGTTTACATGACATAACACTAGTGCATGTTTAATGGATTCAGTGTAGACAGAGAGCTTCGTTGTTACATACTGGGCCGCAAAAGTTAGGCGTTTGCTATTGGGACACAGTGTCATTATGTTTCATTCATGAGCAGCTGCTGAGTTAAGTGCAACATCCACAAAAAAAAAAAAAAAGAAATTGCACCAGCCCAACCCCAACATTTTCTCTGTCAATATGTACTTTGTGTTGAAAACTGAGCTCAGGACCTTTTAGGTTGCTCACAGGCAACACATTCTACTCTTGTGCCTTGTAGATATTAAATGTTGCAGGCCTCACAGTTTTTTTTTTGTGATATGATCGTGAATTTTTGTTTAATAAAGAAAGTAGCTTACAGGCTGATTTACATCCAATATATTGACATGAAAGCTCATTTTTATAAAAAGTTATTGAATGATTGTGTGTCAAGTTTCTAGATGCACACTTTCTATACTCATTCTGACAAAAGTAATGAGTCTTCATTTTAGTCTCATTTAAACTCAAGCTCAATCACATGTGCACTTACAGGAAATTCTAATGTGTTGAATTCTGACAAGAGCAACTTGACAGGATATTTTAATGTATAAAATAGGATGGAGGGATATGTTGGATGGAGGAAACCAGTGGAGATGCTCCTTTTAGGGGTAGAGGTAAGTTGGCAGGGACAGCAGAGGAGACACCTGTGTGAAGGTTCGGCTCAGTGTTTGGCAGTAAAGACACAAAGCATGGTCTGTATTGTTGGGAGAGGCAGATTCAGCCAGAGGCCATCCTTCATCGTGCATGCACACACATAAACACACATGAGGGTCAACCCTACAAGGCATGCAGCATGGTGATGTGAAGTGAGTTGGTTTAGCTGAAGGTCCCTGTTCAACCTTCAGGGGAGTGAGGCCTTCGCACACAGGCGCACACATACACATCATAACAACTCACACACACACACACACACACACACACACACACACACACACACACACACACACACATACAAACAAACAAACAAACAAACAAACAAACAAACACACACACACACACACGGTATCATGTGTGTGCACACACAGACAGTGTGTCCTAGGATTCATGTATCCCAGGACCAAGCTCTAATCATCCACAGTGGTCTGTGTACATGACAGACTCTGCAAAAATGGTACCACACAGATTAGTCCTGTGGATTCTGGGTATACATGTCTTTTGTAGTGGGACATATTCATTTATGCATGATATTCTGATGCGCAAGAAAGTTGGAAGATAGACATGTAAATCGATACTATGCATGAGTCCCAGTACCCCAGTCACCAACATTTTAATATTCAGTTGGATTTTGTATTATTATTATTGTCATCATTATTATTAGGGCCCGAGCGACGACGAAGTCGTCCGAGGACCCTATTGAAATCGCGCTGTTTATCATTATTATTATTATTATTATTCCGACATTTCGTGTCCCAACAAATTTTCAAAATACCCTCCCCATTGGGGTTAGTTTGTCGTAGGCAAACGAAATTTGGTACACACATGTATCATACCCAGACGCACAAAAAAGTCTCTTGACGTCATGGTAAAATCCCAACAGGAAGTCGGCCATTTTGTTTTGAATTTTTACATTACGGCGATTTCCACAACTTACATTTGAACGGACTTGTCCTAGGGATTTCGTCCGATCGACTTCAAATTGGCTACAGATCATCCAGAGACCATGCTGATCAAAAGTTGTGCTCTGCATGTCTGTAGGTCAAAGAGCGTGGCTGCTAGGGTGTGACAAATTTTGGTGACATTTCAGTTTCTCACCATCAAATTTCGAACGGCTCTCCCGCCCACATACTTTCCCCCTGGTGGAAACAGGAAGTGACCAGTTTTTACTTTAACATGTACTGATGCCACAAACTTGACCCCATCAACTTCATTCCACTTCTAAAGCATGCAGAACAAGTTGGTGAAGCTACTTTATGAAAACTGTGAAGCTACATCTAATGGCGTCCGTGTGGCGGCGTGGCGACTATCAATCCCTCGCCACTAAATACGTTTGGCATTTTGATGGCTTCAGTGACCTCATATCTGGTTTTTTTTGGAGTAGGAACATGAAAACTGGACATGTGTATGTTGTCCAGGCGCACATAAAAGTCTCTGGCACCAATTGTCTACTCCAAACAGGAAGTTGGCCATTTTGATTTTGACTTGTCATTTTGGCGTGATTTCCACATGTTGTATTTTAACGAACTAGTCCTAGGAATTATTGTATATAGCATATTGTACCACAGTAGCCAGAACTGTAATATTATTACTTTCAATAATGTTGTTGTAAGCTACTGTTATTACCTGCATCTCTCTCTCTCT
>NC_065518.1:36317871-36323502 GCF_006386435.1 Epinephelus moara | reverse complement strand
TCTTTCCGACTTGCGCAGGTAGGAGGGACGGAGGTGGGAAAGAGGAGTAGCTGCGCCAGCACGCACGGTGTGCCAAACTTGCAAAATCCGCCTGGCCACACCCAGTTGGCGAAGCGCAGGTGTGCTGTGCCCCCGCCTCGCCCGGTCTACGAAACTAGAGCCCATGGTGTGAGCAGAACCATCTGCAGCTCAACGTGGCAAAGACAAAGGAACTAGTTGTGGATCTGAAGAGGACCAAGACACCGATGACCCGTTTCCTTCCAGGGGGTCAGTGCAGACATTGTAGAGGACTATAAGTACCTGGGGGTACACATTGACAATAAACTGGACTGGGCTAAGAACACTGACGCTCTCTTCAGGAAGGGCCAGAGCTGTCTCTATTTTCTGAGGCAACTGAGGTCCTTCAACATCTGCCAGACTTTGCTCAGGATTTCTGATTCTGATTCTGATTAATTCCGGTGTGTTTCTACAGACTATACCTGGTATCATGCTTTAATCTCAGTGACTGGTTTGTATTTGCATACCAACATCTCTACTTTAAAAATTGTATTTTAGAGAGGAAGGTTTGGAAAGGAGAAAGTGGAAAGCCGTATGGTCTTTTGTATGGAGGCATGGATTTCTTTCAAAATGAAATAGCCTAATATTAGTATTCTGTTGCAAATCTTGCAAAATTTAACTGTTGGTGTTTCCAGTGAAGGTGTATAATAAAGCACTGTGATGGATAACTAAATTAAAAGTCTTCAGAGTTGGTTTTTGTGCTGTTTGAAACTAAATTCAGCGACTGAGACCAAACTGGTTTGTAAAAGGTAATAAACGTTCTTTTCATATGTGATCTGACCTTTAACTTTTGGCAGCCTTTTCACCAACATGTAAAAATAGTATGCCCGGGGCGTCAGTGGCTTAGTGGATAGAGCAGGCGCCCCATGTACAAGGCTGTTGCTGCAGCGGCCCAGGTTTGAGTCCAGCCTGTAGCCCTTTGCTGCATGTCATCCCCTCTCTCTCTCTCTCCCCCTTTCACACTTGGCTGTCCTGTCCATTAAAGGCAAAATGCCCTAAAAAAATATCTTAAAAAAAAAGAGTATGCCCAATTCATGTGACTGTCTTGTAACCCCTTCATGTCATATGTATGCAATATTAATCAGGAATTCAAATTCAGTATAAATACATTAAATATTGGTATGATGTGTATCAAGTTGAAGTGAGGGATTCATACTACTGTTTACAATCTGCTAGCATTAGTTTTCTGTCCATATATCTAACTAATACCTAACAAGTATTGTACAACTATCTCATTTTACTTAAAGGCTCAAAGTCTCAAACTTCACATAAGTGTCTTGACCAGATAGTGACTTGCATTAGGGTTGGGCAATAGCTTCCAAATTGCCATATGACAATGGACAGGGTCATTGTATTTCTGCACACAGAAATATGCGTTAGTCAACCACCCGACCTGACCCGCAACCCACCTATAGTAGCACAACTGTCAGGACTGAGACAAGGACAGAGCACTCTCAAAGGTGTATATGTCTGATTACTGTTTCAAAAAGATTCTGACATTCACCAATGTGTTCTCATTTGGGATTCATTCCTAGGTTAGAACAGAATCTACACACTCTTAAGAGCATACTTGCGCACATTTTTTGCTGAAATGTTGGTACATGATAATTAGGGCCCGAGCGACGACGAAGTCGTCCGTGAGGACCCTATTGTAATCGCGCTGTTTATTATTATTAGGGCCCGAGCGACGATGAAGTCGTCCGTGAGGACCCTATTGTAATCGCGCTGTTTATTATTATTATTTATTATCATTATTATTCTTACGAACATTTAATCCCCAATTTGGCCCCTTTCCCAAATTCAAAAACTCACCAAATTTGGCACACGCATTTGGTCTGGCAAAAAATGTTATAATCTATTGTCGTCCTGAATTTCCACCACTAGGTGGCGCTATAATCAAGGAGTTTATAATCAAGTGCATTTTGGCTCATAACTCCCACATACTTTGTGGCACATTCAAAAACGTTGTATGCACGCGTTCAGTGAATTGTGCTGAATGTTGTGATATAGGCCACGCCCATTTCCGCCTATCGTTTTTTTTCCTCCTAGGCAATTTCACCGATTTGTGCGAAACTTTGCACACATCATCTGTGGACTCTTCTGACAAAAAGGGCGTCCTGCAGATGGGACAGAGGATGAGATGATTCGCTGTTTCAAGGCAGGACAACTAGTACACTGTGGTGTAGTCAGTAGTAAATATTGGTGATTTACAAAAACACCAAAAACTATTTTTACTGTTAATGTAAACGTTGTTACTATAAATAATACAGTTCTTTCTTTGTAATACTATATAGACAATATTCATTTTTACTGTAAAGCCAGGTTTACATAAATATTTCTGCTGTTTAAATGAAAAAAAATACAGTATTTGTATTTTCAAATTTGGCTGTGATTTTTATTTATTTATTTTTTTTTTTACATTTTTTTAATTGAAAGCCTCCTTCAAATAGTAGCCTGCCCCTATTTGTAGCCTGGTCCCAAACTATTATTTTGTTAATAGTAGCCCCGTCTACTATTTGAGGAAATCTGTATGTATGTAACATACAGTCACTGGCCACTTTGTGTACACCTGTGTAATCTAATGCAATCCAGTAGAACGACTATACCATGATTTTTTCCCTGAAGCTTATAAATTTTCGGTTATTGTTGACATTGTCTAATTGAGGAGTGATATGAGCTGAAGAGTAAAGGCAGTAAGGCCCATAGGGTTAATCACTTATTGATGCTGTTTTTGAAGTATGAATAAGTCAATAAGTAATTTATTCCATTGAAATATCAGTGATGTATTATAGAAAAGTGATTTATCTTTTTATAAATGACAAAAGGCACATCTGCCTCAGGCCCAATCCCATTTCTCATTTTCGCCCCTACCCCTACCCCTCTTTTTCGAATGCCCCTTGCCCCTTGCAACAAAGTTACAAGGGGTAAGGGTTGAAATATTCCCCTATGAAATGGGACAACCCTTCATACCCGGAAACGTCATCATTAGTCGTCAGTGACGTGATAAAAAGACGCGACAAGTATGTTGCCGGGGAAACCTCACAACTAGCGATTTTTTTTTGTTATGTTTGTTAGAACAAATGTATATAATACATTGAAACGACATTTCCGATGGTTATCATAGTCTTTAAATCTTTAGTTACGAAGAAAATACTTACATTTATGGTTTTCTTTCATTGCCTGTGAAGCCTTCCCTGCAATCTTGCCAGTGATTCGCAAGGCATTCTGGGAGATTTCCCGTAGCACTCGCTTTGAAGTGTGCCTCTGAAAAAACTCCGTTTGGAGGGCCATATAGCCCTAGCACTCCGCCCTTCCCCTCTGCCTCAATGAGAATCGGGACATCCCTACCCCTACGCGTGAACGCGCAAAACGGAGGGGTAGGGGCAAGTGGTAGGGTTAAGGGGTGTATTGGGATTGGGCCTCATTCTTGCCGTGGTTTCGTGATACTACTCAGAACCGTGATACTTTCACTGGTATCATACCGTGGGGGGTGGGGAGAGGTGGGGTTTTGGGGAGTTGGGGGGTGCGCCGAGGGATGGTTCGCCCAGGGCGTAAAACTAGCCAGGACCGCCTCTGGCACTGATATTTTTACCGTAACCATCTTGCAGTCCAGTAAACAAACACCACCCACCACGACCTCAATAATAAAGTAGAATAATCACCTTTCTGACAAAAGCTGAAAAAGTAAAAGCTTTGTAAACGTAGAATGTGTGGCAGAGCTGTTGTATTGACTTGTATTAGATTGCACAAGTGTACCTAATAAAGTGGCCAGTAAGCCCCACATTTACACCACCAATCCATGCCTGCTCTGGGTCTCCCCGCAGCCTATTGAACTATTGGGCATGTATTCAGCTTCTACTTTTTGGAAAAATACATACGTGGGTTGGGTGCCTACCTGTATACTGGAAATGTAAGTAAGAGATAACGTTTATTTATTTATTTATTACAGCTGACAAGACTTCTAGGTGCACGCCCCCCGACGGCAGCATGCCCTGACGCGCGTGGACTGCGAGGGCCAGTTCATCGCTGCTTGCAGCTTTAATTAGCCCGAGCACCTAGCGGTGCGAGGACCCTATTGAAATGCAAGGATTTTTTATTATTATTATTATTCTTCCTCCAAATGAATTGCCTTTCTGGGAGGCTTAACATACTCGAAAACTCATGAAACTTTGCACACATCTCAGAACTGGTGAAAAATTTGATATTTTAAGGGTCTCGTGTGCGGACTCCAAAAAATGGCTCAGTAGCGCCCCCTATAAAAGTTTGAGGAAACAGCCCCTGAAGCTAGTTTAACCTACATGTATGAAACTCGGCAGGGTTATGTAACGCCCAGAAACGTACAAAAAAGCCTCTTGGAGGCATGCTCTAAACCCAACAGGAAGTCGGCCATTTTGAATTTACTGTGCAATTTTGGTGCATTTTTGGCCATTTCCAGGGGTCATAAATGAACGAACTAGTCCTAGAGATTTCATCCGATCGACTTCAAACCTTGGTCTGTCCCATCCCAAGACCTTGAAGATGAAAAGTTATCAAAAGCTTGAGTTTTCGTCAATGCGTGTGACCGTGGGATGGCGTCAAAGTTAGGGGTCTCGCCACTAAACAGGAAGTAGTTTATAACTCCAGCATACATGGTCCAATCTTGCCCAAACTTCACAGGATTGATGCCAGTCCCGTCCTGAACACATCTACATGTCAATAATTAGAGATAAACATAGCGCCCCCTACTGGCAATGGGAAATGTCATGTTTTAGACTTTAATGTACATCTCTTACAGACTTGACCAGATCCACTTCAAACTAAGTGAAAAAAGTCATAAGACGCTGATGATGCTTTATTGTGGAAACTGTGAGTTTTCGTCAAAGGGCGTGGCCACGGCCTGACGGCGAACTTTGATGTTTCGCCCTGATGATAAACGTTGCTGTAACTTGACTCCACGTGGGAATATCTTGCCAAAACTTCACACATATGATGACAGTCCAGCCCTGAACACATCTACAGAGGAATTTTGAATCACCGCCATAGCGCCACCTACTGGCAACAGAAAGCTACTTTATACATTCTTTGATGTCCCTCTTCTAGCAGGCTAATCAGACCCACCTCAAACTTGCTGGTCTAAGTCCTTGACCTTGATGATACTTAAAAATGAAGCTTTTCAGTTTTCATCAAACGCTGTCACCGTGGCGCCGCCTTGTTCGCCATCAAACACGATGTTGTTTTGAAGGGACAAGGGATGCTTGAAAACTCACCAAACGTGGCATACACATCACAGGTGGCAAGTCCTGTTGTCTGATGTGATTTTTGTGCTTTGAAGCACCAAGATGGCTCAACAGCGCCCCCTAGAATATTTAAATTAAGCAGCCCCCAAAGCTGCTTTGACCTGCTTGTATGAAACTTGGTAGGCACCTGTAACAATCAATCACATTCAAAAAAGCCTCTTGGAGCCATGCTCCAAACCCAATAGGAAGTCCGCCATTTTGAATTTACTGGTGCCACTTTTGTGCATTTTTGCCCATTTCCAGGGCTTGTAAATTAACGAACTTGTCCTACAGATTTGATCAGATTGGCTCCAAACTT
>NC_065518.1:36315139-36317120 GCF_006386435.1 Epinephelus moara | reverse complement strand
TTAAATGCTGTGGTGTATATTTGATGTATAAAAACATGATGTATAATTACTGCGCTCTCCAACTCCCTCTAGTGGAAAGAGGAAGTGATACAAAATGTGAAATATGTCATTCCAGCACTGTATCAGGGATATGCCAAGTCACTCCTGCATGCGATGTCTAACTTTGACAGAAATGAATTGACACGTCAGAAGACGTCCTGCCAGACCCCCCGAGTTGCGTGAAGGTGCGAGGGCCCGTTCATCGCTGCTTGCAGCTTTAATTATTATTATTATTCTGCACATGTAATCCCCAATTTGGCCCCTTTCCCAAATTCAAAAACTCACCAAATATGGCACACGCGTTAGGTCTGGCGAAAAATTTTATAATCTATTGTCGAACTGAATTTCCACCACTAGGTGGAGCTATAATCAAGGACAGTGCGTTTTGGGTCATAACTCCCATATACTTTGTCGCACATGCAAAAACCTTATATCCACGCTTTCAGTGAATTGTGCTGAATCTTGTGATATAGACCACGCCCATTTCCGCCTACCGTTTTTTTCCCGCAAATTCGCAAAATGTCGCAAACCTACTTTTTCGAACTCCTCCCAGGCAATTTCACCGATTGGCATGAAACCTTGCACACAGCATCTGTGGACCCTCCCGACAAAAAGTTATTAAAAGAATTTTGATATAACAAACAATACTCAAGTTATTAAATAACAACTTCCTGCAGATTTCGTTGTAAACAGGAAGTGCTGCATATCTCCACATTGGTGTATCCGAATGACATGAAACTCAGTTTACTACTTCCCCATGAGCCCATGAGGCTCTGTGCAAAATGTCAGGTGATGACCACCAGGTGGCGCTCTTTAAATTGAAGTATTTTATATCTCAACATCGGTTGGGTGGATTAACACGAAACTTGGTATGATTATTGTCAATGCCCTCCTAAGGATATCTGACGAAGGACTAACCGATCCGCCACTAGGTGGCGCTCTGGTGGCCGTCTAATTTAATATTTGGCACTGTGCCAACACCATAACACTCATGGAAATAAAATTGATAAGGGTGGTATAGACTGGCCCCTGTAACTCACACACCAAAAATGACCAGCAGGTGGCGCTATTTTCAATGCAAAAGCGTTTTTGGCCCACAACTCCCACATAACATGTCGCACATTGTTAAACCTTCTTTTTACGTGTTCTCTGAATTCAGCTGAATTGTGTGGTGTAAGCCACGCCCACTTTCGCGGTAACTTTCCATTCACTAAATTGCGACAAATGAAAAATGTACTATTTCGAACTCCTCCTAGGCGATTTGACTGATTTGCACCAAACTTTGCATGAAGCATCTGTGGACCCTTCTGACAAAACTTATTAAAAGAATTTTGATAGTCCAAAAAACGGCCAAAATATAAAACAACAAATTCCTGCACGTTGTTTTCAAAACAGACAGTCTTTCATATCTTGACCAAATACAGTCTGATTACCACAACACTTTTGCTGATTGTGTTCCATGGCCCGATGAGAGTTTGTGCAAAATTCAGTGCAAATCAGCCAATAGGTGGCAGTCTAATTAGTGTGAATGGAAGTAAATTGGAAAATCTTCAAATCCTCTTCAAAACTCATCGACTTTCAACCTCTTCTTGTCCCTCATACTTTGAGCTAGAGACACCATGTCAACTTTTAAAGAGTCAGAAGACCTTGAACGCATTAACTGTACATAATTATCTATCTTTATCTTTATTTCGGCCATGACCAATATTCATTTGTTTATGAACACTGGTAGATAACTATCTTGCCACCAGGTGATCTTTGGCTGCTCTACCATCCACTGGTAGATAACTATCTTGCCACCAGGTGATCTTTGGCTGCTCTACCATCATAAAAACAAGAGAGGAAGAAATCTGAGTATCTGATTGAAAATTGATACACAGGTCAAGAATGGCGAGCTCTTGATTCTGATACCTTTAAATGTCAGTGCCTGCTGTTTTTAGAT
>NC_065518.1:36308795-36309969 GCF_006386435.1 Epinephelus moara | reverse complement strand
TCCTAGGGATTTCGTCCTATCGACTTCAAAGTTGGTACAGATCATCCTGAGAACATGCTGATCAAAAGTTATTAAAAGCTTTTCTCTTTGTCAAGGGGCATGGCCGCTAGGACGTGACAAATTTTGGCGACTTTTAGTTTTCTTGCCATCGAATTTCGAACGGCTCTCCCGCCCACATACTTGATCTCAGCAGCGTCAAACTTGCTGGACATGATGATGGCTCCGCACCGAACGCCCCGATATGTTAATATCCCACCTTACTCATAGCGCCCCCCGGTGGTAACAGGAAGTGACCAGTTTTTACTTTAACATGTACTGATGCCACAAACTTGACCCCATCAACTTCATTCCACTTCTAATGCATGCAGAACAAGTTGGTGAAGCTACCTTATGAACGCTGTGAAGCTACGTCTAATGGTGTCCATATGGCGGCGTGGCAACTTTCGATCCCTCGCCACTAAATACGTTTGGCAATTTGATGGCTTCAACGACCTCATCTCCTCATGAAAATTGATACACAGGTCAAGAATAGCGAGGTCTTACATCTGATAGGGGCGTCGCCCATGGGGGGGACAAAATGCCTCTATAGCGCCCCCTCGAAATTTTAAAAAACCCCTCCCCATAGGGTTTTTTTTGGAATTGGAACATGGAAATTGGTGCACATGTGTATGTTGTCCAGACGCACATAAAAGTCTCTGGCACCAATGGTCTACTCCAAACAGGAAGTCGGCCATTTTGATTTTGACTTGTCATTTTGGCGTGATTTCCAAATGTTGTATTTTAACGAACTAGTCCTAGGGATTTCATCCAATCGACTTCAAATTTTTTACAGATCATCCAGAGACCATACTGATGAAAAGTTATGAAAAGCTTTTCTCTATGTCAAAGGACGTGGCCGCGATGGCGCCTCCCTTGCCAGCAAATACGTTTGGCTTTTTGATGGCTTCAGCGACTTTATATCCTCATGAAAATTGATACACAGGTCAAGAATGGCGAGCTCTTGCATCTGATAGGGGCGTCACCCATGAGGGGGACAAAATGCCTCTATAGCGCCCCCTTGAAATTTTCAAAAAACCCTCCCCATAGGGTTTTTTTTTTGGAGTAGGAACATGAAAATTGGTACACATGTGTATGTTGTCCAGACGCACATAAAAGTCTCTGGCACCAATGGTCT
>NC_065518.1:36302236-36307714 GCF_006386435.1 Epinephelus moara | reverse complement strand
CATGAGCCCCTGAGGCTCTGTGCAAAATGTCAGGTGATGATCACAAGGTGGCGCTCTTTAAATTGAAGTATTTTATATCTCCACATCGGTTGCTCGGATTAACACGAAACTTAGAACAATTATTGTCAATGCCCTCCTGAGGATATCTGAAAAAAAAGTTACCGATCTGCCACTAGGTGGCGCTGTGGTGGCAGTCTAACTTAATGTTACCGATCTGCCACTAGGTGGCGCTGTGGTGGCAGTCTAACTTAATGTTTGGCACTGTGCCAACACCATAACACTTACGGAAATGAAATTGATAGGGGTGGTAAAGACTGGCCCCTGTAACTCACACACCAAAAATGACCAGCAGGTGGCACTATTTTCAATGCAAAAGCGTTTTTGGCCCACAACTCCCACATAACATGTCGCACGTTTTGAAACTTTATATCTCAGTGTTCCCTGAATTCAGCTGAATTGTGTGATGTAAGGTATGCCCACTTTTGCATTAAATTTCCATTTGCAAAATTGCGAACAATAGAAACCTACTTTTTCGAACTCCTCCTAGGCGATTTGACTGATTTGCACCAAACTTTGCATGAAGCATCTGTGGACCCTTCTGACAAAAACTTATTAAAAGAATTTTGTTTGTCCAAAAAACACCCAAAATATAAAACAACAAATTCCTGCACATTGTTTTCAAAACAGACAGTCTTTCATAGCTTGAGCAAATACAAGCTGATTACCACAACACTTTTGCTAATTGTGTTCCATGGCCCGATGAGGGTTTGTGCAAAATTCAGTGCAAATCGGCCAATAGGTGGCGCTCTGGTGGCAGTCTAATTAGTGTGAATGGAAGTAAATTGGAAAATCTTCAAATCCTCTTCAAAACTCATCGACTTTCAACCTCTTCTTGTCCCTCATACTTTGAGCTAGAGACACCATGTCAACTTTTAAAGAGTCAGAAGACCTTGAACGCATTAACTGTACATAATCTGTCTATCTTTATCTTTATTTCGGCCATGACCAATATTCTTTTGTTTATGAACACTGGTAGATAACTATCTTGCCACCAGGTGGTCTTTGGCTGTTCCTGACGCTACCGTCATAAAAACAAGAGAGGAAGAAATCTGAGTATCTGATTGAAAATTGATACACAGGTCAAGAATGGCCATAGATATATATACATAGATGCCGCACCCTGGCTTGTGGGATGCGTCAATACCGCCGCCATCTTGCCTAGGTGCTCTGACCGGTTCAGACCTATGTCAGAATTAGGCAAAAATGCCACATTTTTGCTCTGCATTTGGGTGTACGAACGAAAGAAGTGTTAAAACCAAGCAGAAGGGAATAACATTCCACAGGTAAGAAGTTGTTTTACAATATTTTACTGTTACGAACATGTTTAATGAGATATATATCTCAAAAAGTGATCCTTCTTTTAAGCTAATCAAGTAAAGTAACTGTCCTGATCAGGTCCTAATGTCAAATTAAGCTAACGCTATGTCACAGAACTTAAAGAAAAAAGGTTAACATTTATATAATATTACTTATAAAATTATGATGCTTTGTCAAACAGCTATGTCGGTGTATGTGTTATTCCAAATTGTCAACTATGTGTTTCACGGCACCAACATGACATAACGCAGTATAACGTTAGTAGTTAACTTGTGGCCTGAATTGTAACTACAAATTATGTGGAACTGCGTTTTTCTGACACACTTATTTTGTGTGTAGTTTCCCAAAAAACACAGATAGGAGACGGGCATGGGTAGCAGCAGTGAGGAGAAAGGACTTTGTCCCGAGTGACTCCTCAGTCATCTGCAGCTGTCACTTCAGACCTGAGGACTTCGACAGGACTGGGCAGACTCCTAAAAATAATACTAGCTACTGTACACTGTATTTTTTGTAAATATGACCTAATAATGTAAACAGTTCTGTGTCCAGGCTCCCATGAGCACTGTGGTGTTATACATATGAGATTAAAGCAAAATTTTGTGTAAACATGCAGCTCTAAGTCATTTATTTTCACTTGTACAAAACCAACATTTGTTAATCAGAATCTACACTGCAGCTCGGCACAACCCTGCTGATACACTATTTTTTGCACATTGTGTGAAATGTGAATAAATATTTATAGTCAAAATTAATAATTAAATGACATCATGGTGGGCATTGTACATCTAGTAAGAAAAAATAATATTTATTACATGGGGAAAGTTTAGTTTAAAGGTGTTGTAGAACTATTACTGTTACTTTATCTACATAAGATCAAATATTTTGGTATGAAAAGCTGCATTTTTTATTTAACCAAGTATCCTGTATCTTAACTACATGTCTGACAATTGTAACAAACCAAACCGCATGAAAATTGGTGTAGAATTCAGCGAGTAATGATGATTTTAATCATAAATAATCTCCTGCCTCAATAGACATATATGCATTAGGCAGCGCGGCTCCACCTCCAATGAGGAGCACCGTTGAATGCGGCATCTACGTATATATATCTATGAAGAATGGCGAGCTCTTGATTCTGATACCTTTAAATGTCAGTGCCTGCTGTTTTTAGATCGGTGGGACAGAGCTGCCAGCTGAAATGGAGGTGATACAGCCCCCTCTCTCCCTCAAAACTAATCAATTACACCATCAAATGACTCCAAAACACTCTAGTGGAAAACACACGGCTTGCGCATCCCCCACGCTATGAAAATAATAATGCTATGAAATAATAATGTATAATTAAGTAACATTACTGCCATTAGGGTTGATTTTTTAGAAACACAACATACCTTTTCACTGTTTTGCAGATGATGTACAGATCTATCTGCCCCTTAAATCCATTAGCAAGGATTCTGTACAGCCACTGCTAGAATGTTTAAAAGATGTCAAAACCTGGATGGATACTAACTTTTTAAATCTCAATGAGGATAAAACAGAGATCATTATGTTTGGATGTGACCCCTCCGATTACTCCGCTGATTTTCTGGGCCCCTTCACTCCTAACATCCGTTCCTCTGTTAAAAATCTCGGTGTGACCTTTGACAGTGCTTTTAAATTCGATAAACAAGTTAGATCAGTAATACAAACCAGCTTTTATCAACTCAGGCTTTTAGCTAAAGTAAAGGGCTATCTCTCCCCCCAGAATCTAGAGAGGGTAATCCATGCTTTTATAACCTCACGTCTGGACTACTGTAACTCGCTTTATGTCGGTATTGACCAGTCACTGCTACACCGTCTACAGCTTGTCCAGAACGCAGCAGCCCGCCTCCTCACTGGAAAGCGTAAACACGATCACATCACACCAATCTTGGCCTCGCTCCACTGGCTTCCAGTGCGTTTTAGAATTGATTTTAAGATTTTATTGATTGTTTTTAAAGCCCTAAATGGGCTGGCACCCCCTTATTTAACCGAACTCCTGCACTTTCATGCTCCCTCCAGAGCCTTGAGATCAGCCAGTCAGCTATTACTGGCTACTCCTAGGACTAGGCTGAAGACCAGAGGTGACAGAGCCTTTGGGGCGGCTGCCCCTAGGCTCTGGAATAGCCTGCCCCAGCACATTAAGTCTGCCCAGACCCTAGAGGTTTTTAAGTCTTTTCTTAAAACCCACTTCTTCTGTCAGGCTTTTAACTCAGGTTGAGCTGGACACCCAAACATTTTAGCTTATTTTGATCTTATTTTATAACTCTTGTATTTTATTTTATTGTATTGTATTTTATGTATCTTATGGTTATTATTGTGGTGTACTATTAGGTACCTCATTGTATTTACTTGTTTATTTCTATTGACCTGTTCAGCACTTTGGTCAACCTTGGTTGTTTTAAATGTGCTTTATAAATAAAGTTTGAGTTGAGTTGAGTTGACACATGAAGCAAATACTCGGAACTACTTTCTTCAGTAAACCACTGGGTGGAATGACACAGTTTGTACCTGAGACAGTGCCGTAGTTATTGCTTGCAGCCTTGCATTTGCGGTATCGTCAGCTGGACGCAGCAGAAAGTTTGAGAAAAGTTTACAGAGTGTTGTTGTAAATCATGGTTTACACATGTATTGTAAAAGGTTGCGGTAACAAGCCGAAGACGTGGAACAGAGTGATGTATACGGACTAACAAGCCGAAGACGTGGAACAGAGTGATGTATACGGACAGGATGAAACAATTTCTGCTGGACATCGATCCCAACATGCCTGTGGAAACGGTCCGGAAAATGTTTGTTTACGAGGACTACAGTGAAAGGATGGAGCGCAGAAGCTCAGGAATGGTTCAGACGCTTTTCTTGAAAGATACTGTCTTATCATCTGTCGGCATCACAAAACGAGCAGACGTGGTAAGTGATCGTTGTGTAATTGTGCTCAGCATCTCTCTGCTGTAACGTTAACGTTACCGGGCCCTATTAGCAGCCGGCCTTTTAAAAAAAAATAAAAAAAATAAATGCCGGCCTCTTTTATAAC
This sequence comes from Epinephelus moara, assembly GCF_006386435.1. Classification (NCBI taxonomy): domain Eukaryota; kingdom Metazoa; phylum Chordata; class Actinopteri; order Perciformes; family Serranidae; genus Epinephelus; species Epinephelus moara. The sequence goes on along the minus strand of NC_065518.1, from coordinate 36,303,288 downwards.
TGGTGGTGTTTATGTGACATTTTTGGCATTTATAGAGCGCTAGACCCGGATTACACACATCCACAGACACAGAAGCACATCGACACACACATCAACCCTCACCCAGGCACATGCGCAGTTGCGCACTCTCAGCTGATTGTAAACAGATAAGATGGCGACAAGACGCAACTTCAGTGTTAATTTAAAGCTAGAAGTTTTGAAATATTCCAAATGCAAATATTCCAGGCATATGACGCCTGGTATGCAGAGGACGGCAACAAGACCTTCACAAAAGGAGGGAACATGAGAGCAGCTGACAAACGCAAGATAACGGCTTACCGGCGACACACAAGCCCATCTCCAGGTCCAGTAATTTCCTCTTTCGTTGGTGTAATGACTGCCCAGTACCTGGACAACCGAGCCGTGGCGGCACACAGGTAATATGTGGCGTGTCAGAGGAGAAACGAGCCATTCACATTTCTCTCTTTGTGTCAGTAACGGCCCACAGACCTCACCGCACGTTAGGGACTGTTCGTTACTTGTCAGGGGAGGAGGGTGGCTGGTTGATTTTTATTTTATTTTTTGATTTTATTTGATCCCCCCTACCCTATGGGCCTGAACGACGCATAGTGCGTCCAAATTCCCTATGGGCCTGAACGACGCATAGTGCGTCCAAATTCACACCTGTTCTTCTCTATTGATTTTCTCATAGCAAGAAGCCACGCATATCATATGAAACAGCGGAATTGTAGCTTTCCGACAAGGCCAAGCACTTGTTGGTAGTTTAATGTTTTCACAGCGAAAAAAAAAGATAAATTCACACTAAAATGATGTAAAACAGAGCTTTCAAACAGCCCTGCACACACATTACTCTTGGATGGATTACTTGCGAATGCAGGCTTGCACAGAAATGCCACGCATATCACATGAAAGCAGAGCTTTCCAGTGATACCACACACATCATTGTACTGTCATCCCATCACGCTATAAATACAGATTAATTGTCTACAAAATAAAAACCTGACGAATTTCTTTACAATCCATTATACAGATCTTGTTATCAGTCACTTCAT